>NC_088815.1:8230585-8573085 GCF_011386835.1 Chrysemys picta bellii | reverse complement strand
GTTGCGCCAGTGGGGCTCTGGTGGGGACAGGCCGCTGGCCTTTTAACCAGCGCTCTGCTCTGAGCAGGGTTGGGGTGGGGGTGGGGGTGGAGGCGAGACGCAGCGGCCTGTCTTAGGGAGCCACTGGCTCTAGTGCTGGGGGGAGCTGGCAACTTCTGGGCAAGAGGCAGAGGCTGCAGGAGGGGAAGTGCAGGCTCTGTGGCATGGGGCCAGGGAGATGGGAAGTGGCAGGAGTCCAGGGAGCGTCCTCAAATACCCGCACTTTCACAATCTCCATCTGCAGGCCAGGGAGCAGGGGCTGTGTGAGTCCTAGACTCCGTTCAGGGAATCTCACGGCACCCAGCAGGGCAGTATCTAAGTGATGCCATCACATCAGCCTCGGGCTACTACGGGTGGGTACCTGGGAAGCTCTCAGCACCCCTCCGGCTGCATTTCTAGCTGGGAGAAAGCATCCCGCTCTCTCCGCCCGTCCCACCAGCCTCCTGATTGTTGGGGTCAGCTCCTCTCCTCCTCCCCTAGCATTATAGCTTTGGGGAGGGGGGACTATACTGCTGCTCTCTCTCTCCCCCCGCCCCCTTTATTTGTGGGTTGGGGTCCTGTCCCGTGAATGGGACCTTAACATGACTGTTGCCCCCTTGTTCAGCATAGCAGCTGTGAAACCGACCAGGACAGGAACCAGGCCCTACAGACAAACTGCAACATTCAGGCCCAGGCGGTGGTCGGGAACAGGAACCGTACCAGCCGACCACAGCGTGACCCCCTGTTGAAACGGGCCCTTGTTCAGGGTAGGAGAGAGGGCTGGGTTTAGCGGCCATCCGCCCTCCCTCCTACACCGCAGGCAGATCCTTGAGCGTGTGGCTGCGGGCTCCGTTCGGGTGGAAGCAGCAGTTACTGGCTCTAATGTAACCGGCCTGCGCTCAGTATTGTCTCGCTGCTCCCTTGTGCTCTGTCTGTGTCCACCTGTTGGCTCCGATCTTATGCTGAAACTGGAAGCTCTGTGGGGCAGGGGCTCTCTCGGTTCTGGGTTTGTGCAGGGAAGGCCCTAGGCGGCCTCAGGACAAATAATAACCCTTCTCAGTCCAATGCCGGCTTGGCGGCGCTTGCATGAAAACCGAGATCACCAGATCAAAGCAAATCACCTCCCTGGTGGGGGGTGGCCTGACTCCAGCTCCCCGGGTTTGTGTGCGGGGGACATTGGTTCAGGGGGCCGGATTCCCGCGTGCCCGGCGCGGTGCACAGAGCAGTGGGTAGCGGTGCTGGGCAGCCGGTTCAAGCAGACGGAAGGAGGGGAGTCTCGGGCCAAACCAGTTCCAGGAGGACGAGGGAGCTGTGTGGGGTTCTGCTTTCCCAGGCCAGGGGAGGTGGGGGAGAAGTGTGTGTGTGTGTGGGGGGGGGGCTCTGCTTTCCCAGGCCAAGGGGAGGTGGGGGAGAAGTGTGTGTGTGTGTGGGGGGGGGCTCTGCTTTCCCAGGCCAAGGGGAGGTGGGGGAGAAGTGTGTGTGTGGGGGGGGGGTTCTGCTTTCCCAGGCCAAGGGGAGGTGGGGGAGAAGTGTGTGTGTGTGTGTGGGGGGGGGGGTTCTGCTTTCCCAGGCCAAGGGGAGGTGGGGGAGAAGTGTGTGTGTGTGTGGGGGGGGGGTTCTGCTTTCCCAGGCCAAGGGGAGGTGGAGGGGCAGTGAGGGGCTCTGCTCTCCCAGGCCAGGGGGGAGCAGTGGGGAGTGGAAATCTGCTTTCCCAGGCCGGGGGGAGTGGGGGGCGGGGCTCTGCTTTCCCAGGCCAGAGGGAGGGGGAGTAGGGGGGGCTCTGCTTTCCCAGGCCGGGGGGAGAAGTGGGGGTCTCTGCTTTCCCAGGCCAAGGGGAGGGGGAGCAGTGAGGGGGGGCTCTGCTTTCCCAGGCCAGGGGGAGGTGGGGGAGAAGTGTGTGTGTGTGTGGGGGGGGGCTCTGCTTTCCCAGGACAAGGGGAGGGGGAGCAATGGGGGGGGGGCTCTGCTTTCCCAGGCTGGGGGGGGCTCTGCTTTCCCAGGCCCGGGGGAGCAGTGGGGGGGGTCTCTGCTTTCCCAGGCCAGGGGGAGCAGTGGGGGGGGGTCTCTGCTTTCCCAGGCTGGGGGGGCTCTGCTTTCCCAGGCCGGGGGGAGCAGTGTGCCCCCCCCGTAATAGCCCCGGGCAGGGGCGCGGCGCGGCGCCCGCTCCCAGGGCCGAGGCGGGGACTTGCCGGCGCTCCCCGGCCCGTTCACCTGCAGGGAGCCGGGCGGCCCAATCAGGTGCGCGCATGGGAGGGCCCGGCCCGGGCTGCAAAACCCCCACGACGCCTGGTTTATTTTTCTCCTGCGCTTCCTGCTCCGGGACTCCGGGCTCCGTGCGGGAGCCTCCCCTGCGCCCTCTCTGCCCGGCCCGGGTCCCAGCCGGGGGGAATGGCCCTGCTGCCCCCGGCGCTGCGGGGCGCCAAGCCCAAGCACAGCCTGCCCCCCCACTACTACGAGGGCTTCCTGGAGAAGAAGGGGCCCCAGGACAAGGTAGCCCCCCCCCCCAGGCTGGGGTCGGTCGTGGCTTGGGCAGGGTCAGGCTCTGAATTGCCAGGGGCTGAGCCATGGCCTTGAAACATCTGGTGTCGTCTCCCCCCACCCGGGGCCCTGGCCCGCTCTGCCACCCCAGTGCCCTGGCACGGAGCGATCCGGGCAGGAAGCCAGCTCGGGGCGAAAGACGCTAGAGAGAAGTGGCCCCGATCCCAAAGCCCAGGGCCGGGCTCTCCAGAACTCTAAACCCACGAGCCAGGGCTGAACTTTGCAGCCGAGCCAGCCCTCTTTAAAAGGCCATCCGCCAGGTGCCTCCCCTGAAGCCCTGGGTGCACAGGTGCCATGGGGACAGGCCTCCTAGAAACGCCTGCCATGGCTGGATCAGGCTTGCCTAGGCGCGCTGTTGTTCCGGCATAACGCTTGCCCTTTAAATCCACTTCCTACCTTAATCTGAATTAACTTTCAGGTGTAGACGATAGACGGGCAGAAACCAAATGCAAACTTGCAAAGCCAGATGTTACCGGCAGCCCCTATTTTCCTAACAGGCTAAGGCACAACCTCAGGCTTTGGGGTCCTTGAAATCCCGATTGGATTTTTCTGGCTTGAGCCTGTTTCTAAGGGCTTGTCTAGACAAGAAAGTTGCACTGTTTTAATCTAAGGTGTGGATTTAAACCAGTGCACTGGGTAGTATGAACCCCCTTATTTCAGTTTAGCTCAAGCCCGTTTCTAATCGACTTTCACTAAACCAAAATCCGCTTGGTTTAGCCGGGACTCGGGGCGTCCACGCAGCCGCTGGCCCCGGTTTAAATTCACCCTTTGAGTTAAACCAGTGCGACTTTCTCACCAAGACCGGCTCTTAGACACCGCAGCCTAGCCCCAGTGTTGGGGTAATCCAAGCGGCCGTGGCTGGGAAATCGTGGAGTACGTGCGCACAAGGGAGCGCAGGGCCCAGTGGCTGGGGGTGGGGTGGTGGACAGGTGACACTTCCTCCAGTTCTGTGGAAGGGCTTTGTCTAGTCTGCCTGGTGAAGGCTCCCCGTGCTCTCCGGCGTCTGTTCCATCGCAGACCCTCCTCTTGCCAAAGCCGAGCTCCCTGTCGCTTTCGACCACGTGGTTTGCCTGGGCCATTCTTTTTGATGGTCGTTGGATGAAGTATAAGCCTGATCCTAGAGACGCTGATTGACGAAGCCAGGCCCTGGATCAGGCCCTTGGTGCCAACCTGACAGCCCGAGAGGTGGCAATTCTCTTTCCGGACACTGCAGACAATCCGCCACTGAAACATACGTGGACGTTTAAACGCATTTGCCTGGGCTGCATTCGTTAACCTGGTTACATTTATGGCCCCTAAACATTCCTGCCGCCTGGATTGCTGAGGGCAGCTGTTTCTGGCATGCAGATCAGATGTTATCACATTCACGCCATAAACCGAATGGGAAGGGAGGCGCCCCTCCAGTCAGGGGACAGACACAACGCTAGGCTGTTTGCCCCGGATGGTGTCTTTCACCAGCTTGCTGGCATTGGATAAGGTCATCTCAGCAGGCAGTGTCCTCCTCTCGGGATGGCTAAGACGATCTGGGGTCTCTTGAGAAGCCTGGAGAATTCTGGGCCCCCAGAGTGTGGGACTGAGCTGTGAAGAGCGGCATTGTCCCATTAGTATGGGGATGGGCACTGACCCTATACGTGTCCCGTAGGAATAACCTTCGAACTATACACTGCACTCGCTCGGCTCCTTTCCAGCCCCACATCTCAGGGTGGTTTACAAAGGTGGGTGAGGAGCATTAGCTCCATATTAGAGATGGGGAAACTGAGGCACAGAGCAGCGAACCGAGTTGCCCAAGGTCACCCAGTGGGTCAGTGACAAAGCCAGGTTCAAAACCCAGATTTCCTGACTCCCAGGCCTGTCCTCTAGCTGTTAAACCTGGGACTTCAATTCCCATTGTGCACAAGTGGAAGTTGTGCTTAGCCACATGTGAGTGTGACATCCCTGGTTCGTGTGACCGTGACATGTCTGCACTCATGTGATGCTGACATGTGATGTACACATGGCCTTGACATGTACCCACCTACGTGAGGGGCTGCTCTCCCTGGTGAGCGTGAGATGTCGGCACCCTTCTGTGACTCTGACGGCCCAAGGGGGCAGGATCTTGGTGTGTGCGTGCCCTCAGCGTGCCCACTGCCATGGGTGAATTTGGCGCCTTGGAGCCCGGCTGGCCTGGGGCCAGTGCAGAGCTGTTGGCAGGGGCGGGCAGCGGGGGAAGAGGCAGCACAGCCTTTATTTTGGGTCACAACACTTTGCTGTTGATGGCAAACAGCGAACAACGGAGCCTTTGATTCCTGAGCCCTCCCGACCAGTGTCTGGGCTCTGCCCTCCCCCACGGGCCTTTGGCAGCTGATTCCGACTTGGGGCAGGGGGCTGCCGCATCAGGCCAGGCCAGCATCAGCCTGCACCGAGAATCGGCCCTTTCTCCTAGCTCTGCCCCCAGTGGCGGCAACGGGACCCCACCAGGCTGCCCCTGTTCCGCGCGGCTGGAGAAAACACACGACAACGCCTCATTCAGCCGCTGAGGGAAGCCAAAGCAGCCCCCTCAGAGACCAATCCTCTGCCCCGGCGTGGCGGGCGCGGGGATGCTGCCCCGGCAGGGCAGGGTCCACCATGCAGAGATGGAACCAGCCTGCAGGGAGAGGGGGTGGGCACTGATTCGCCATCCCCCCTGCATAACACCCCGGGCACAGGTGCCAACTTTTGTTGGTGCCGGTGGGTGCTCTCGCCCCCCTGACTCTGTCCTAGCTCCGCCCCCTCCCTGCCCCTATTGGACCCCTCCCCAAATAATCCCCGGCCCCGCCTCTTCCCCAAGCGTGCTGCGTTCCTCCTCCTCCCCCCTCCCTCCCGCCCAGGCGTGCTGCACAAAACAGCTGTTTTGTGGCTGCAAGCGCTGGGAGGGAGGCAGAGGCGGAGCAGAGGTGAGCTGGGGCGGGGAGCTGCCAGTGGGTGCTCCGCACCCACCAATTTCCCCCCGTGGGTGCTCCAGCCCCGGAGCACCCACAGAGTTGGCGCCTATGATCCCGGGAACATTCCACTGCTGGTTCCTGGCCATGCCGGGTTCAGCACAGGGCTGGGGCATTGTTAGGGGGCAGGTACCTGCACAGCACATGCTCAATAGGCCGTTATTGCCTCCCTCACTGCGGAGGCCGGGTGCGTTTGTGCCACTCAACTGGGCGGCTGCCCTGGAGACCCTCCCCTTGGCTGGCCCCCTCCGGTCCCAGCCTCCAATGCCCCTTTGCTCTGTCCCTGCAGGGGTATAAGAAGTACTGGACAGGCCTGCGGGGACTCACGCTGTTTTTCTACAATGCCAGCCGAGACGTGCAGGTATGCAGGAGCTGCCCCACGGGGGAGCCGCTGTGCGCACTCCCCGGCCCAACCTGGGAAAGCCTCAGGGGGGCTCTGACTCCTCACGTGCCCAGCCACTGGGGGCTCAGCGCCTCTGTGGATCAGGCCCTCTTATCTCAACTCTCCTGGTGGCTTCCAGCCCGGGCTGGGGGACGTCCCTCCTGGGGAGGCTCGGCTTGCTGGGGGTCTGCCATGCTGTCTGGGTGGCGAGGGCCTCGATCCCTCTGACCTGGGAAAGAGTCCCCTCTTTCTTCACCCCCCGCCCGCCCATGGGGACGGCCGTTCCCTAGAGCCGCTGTTCAGGGCGAGCGGCTCGTTTACCCTGCACGGCCATGGGCCTGGTGGCTGGGGAGCCAATTGGTGCCCACGGCAGGGGCGGGTTTGGTGACGTGGGCACCAGCCCACTGAGACCCAGCCGACTCCTGTCAGCCGTGCTTCTGAGCAGGGCTGGATTTGAACCAGCAACCCAGAAGTGTTCACACACCCCCATCCCGGAGAAGCGGTGGGGGGAAGCCAGCCAGCCAGGGCTCCCTAGCGGGCACCTAGGGCCCTGCTTTGGGTTGCAAGAGTGGGGCTGGCTGACCCCCCCCGCACTGATCTGTGCTTGGCCCTCCGCAGTACGTGGAGAAGATCGACCTGGACACCTTCGTGTCCCTGACCGACAGCTACCTCCAGAGCGGCCCCAGGGCCAGCGACGACGGGATGGGGCTCAACCTGAAGCTGAGGGGGCAGGAAGTGAAGTTAAAGGTACGTTCGCCCTGCGTGGCCGTGGCCTCTGCCTCTGCCTCCCTCCTCCCGCCCCCGCGCTCTGGGTTTTACCCCAGTAACGTGCGTTTCTCTTGCAGGCCGAGAGCCTGGAGGCTCGGGAGATGTGGAAGGGTTTCATCCTCACCGTGGTGGAGGTAACGCACCCGGCTGATAAATCCGCCCCCTTTGCCTGCCCTCCCTTCGGGCCCCCTCTGCCTGACCCAGCCTTTGTACCCCCAGGTGCTCACCCCTGCCCCGCTACCCACTCCACACCGTTGCTCACCCCGTGTATGCCCCCCCCCACGCTCGCTCCTGTCCTCCCTGCCCCTCCCCACACTCAGCCCCTGCCCGCCCTAGATACTCACCTGTGCCCGCCTCCCCCCAACCCTGCACGCGCAAGACACAGCCCTGCCCTCCATCTCTCACCCCCAGGTATCCCGCGTGGCGAGAGCTCGTCCTTGAGGGACCTAGAGCCCTTGTCCAGCCTTGAGTCCGTGTTTCTCAACAGCCCTGTCAGGGCAGGTTTCCCTCGGGTGCTCTGAGCCCACCCTGGGCTTCCCTCCCAGCGGTTCCCAGCCCCCTCGTCCCATGTCGCATTCAGCCCCTGGAGGCCCTTCGCGGGGAGCCTGCCCCCTGCTGGTCAGAGTCCGGGGCTCTGGAGCTGCGGCGGGACTGATAGGGGAAGGAAGGTGGGAGCCGCGCTGGCACCTCCTGCTGGCTGATTCGTGGGCCGCACAGAGGGCCGGCGTGAGGCCCCCCGGGCCAGGGATGGGAGCAGCGCTGAGGTCCCGAGAGGGAGGAGTTGGTGGAAGCCCCGGTCTGGTCTGTAGGCTGTGGTCGCAGCACGTCGCCGGGGGAGACTGTGTATTGTCCCTGTCCCTGCAGATGAAAGTCCCCTCCAACCTCACGTTGCTGCCCGGCCACATCTACATGATGTCCGAAGCCCTCTCCAAGGAGCAGGAGCGACAAGCCCAGCTGAGCCAGCGCTGCACCGCGAGCTCTCTCGACTACGAGTTGTTGGAGGAACAGATGCCGGAGTGAGCGGGGCCTGGGCCGGAGGGAGAACCCAGGGCCGTGGTGGGCAGGTGCCGCGGGCGGGTCGCTGCCTGGTGGGGCGCAGAGGAGCTGCTGTACTGGCACCGCTCAGTAGTCCGGCTTATCTGGCATCCTGCCATGTCGTGCCAGCCTGCCTGTCTGGCGTCCCCCTTCCGTGTCGGGCCAGGCCACCAGTCCAGCCTGTCTGGTGTCCCCCCATCCTGCCTTGCAAGTGGCCTCCCCTGGCGCTTCCCCCGGCAGTGAGCCCCCTGCCCCGGCCCATGCCATCCGACGGCCTCATTGTTCAGTTCTCTCCCGCCCTCTGTCTGTGCCCGGGGCAGGAGAGCCGTCTGGCCCTGTTACCTGAGCTGCCCATGCTAGCGCCAGCCCACGGTGGGGAATTGAGCAGCAGGGGGCTTGGCTGGCTTGCAGCTCACGGTCTCCCCCATCCTGATGGGCTCAGAGCTCCAATAGCCCAGAGGCCACGGGCCAGCGGCTCTGGGGGGGTTTGAGTCCCAGGTCATGCCGGGAGGGGCTGGCGCGTTAACTGGGTCCTGTCCTTTCTCCTGCCTTTCCCAGCTGCTATTTCAAGGTCTCCAGGACAGAGGCCCAGGTCCTGCTGGAGAGGAACCCGGACTGCGGCAACATGCTGCTGCGCCCGGGGGGCGACGGGAAGAGCATCTCGGTGACCACGCGTCAGATGCTGAGCAGGTGAGGAGGCGGGGGACGGTCGGGGGCTGGAAGGGGGCAGGCCTGATACTAGTGTACGTGGGGGTGCACATGGGGCTGGGAGTGTGACTCCTGGCACTAGTGTTTGTGTGTGTGGGGGGTGTGACCGTAGTGCACATGGGGTTGGGAGTGTGAATCCTGTCACTAGTGTGTGTGAGGGGGTGACCCCAGTGTGCACAGGCTGGGAGTGTGAATCCTGTCACTAGTGTTTCTGTGTGTGTGAGAGAGAGAGGGGGTGACCCCAGTGCACATGGGGCTGGGAGTGTGAATCCTGGCACTAGTGTTTGTGTGTGTGGTGTGGGGTGTGTGTGTGACTGTAGTGCACATGGGGTTGGGAGTGTGAATCCTGTCACTAGTGTGTGTGAGGGGGTGACCCCAGTGTGCACAGGCTGGGAGTGTGAATCCTGGCACTAGTGTGTGTGAGGGGGGAATCCCCGTGCACACGGGCTGTGATCACAAGTGGTGTGAGGGTTGGGTTGTGCAATCCCCCCGCCTTTCTCTTGCAGCACCCCGGTTGTGAAGCACTACAGAGTGAACCGCGTGGGACAGCAATATGTCATCGACGTCGAGCAGCCGGTGAGTGGGCTGGTTCTGTGTCCCCACCTTGTGCAGGGACCGGGACCTGGTCTGGGCCCCAGGGGGATCAAACAGCTCCCGGAAGCACAGGCATAGAAGCCAGGCCTTGATCACTTATGCTACAGGAGAATCTCCATAAGCTCTATAGGGCCTAGGACGCACACACAGCTAAACAGTTACGGGCAGCAGTGCCCAGCCGTGCTCCCCCATTCATCCCTATTTCATGAACCAATGATGTGGCAAATGGGTCATCAAGATCCCCCCCAAAGCCACAGGTGTAGCACTAAGAATAACCTCGACCGTCACACCAGCTAGGATAACAGTACCAGGGGCTGGCAACCCTCATGCTGCAGGGCACAGGCTGACTGCCAGCTGGGGGTCAGGCAGGAATATCTCCCCCTGGGGATATTGCACAGGTAAGTGCATTATGGTGGGCTTGCGCTTGTCACCGGCAGAGGCGGCGTTCTGGCTTGGATGTGTGATCCGCTCCAACGGGCCAGGTTCTCTCTGAGGCGGGGGCTCACGGGCTCTTCTGGGGCCTTTGCCTCCACCCAGCAGTGACTGGGGGTGTCAGCTAGGAGCGGAGAGCCCTGCAGGCCGGGAGCGCCACCCGCAGGCTGGGAGCAGGAGCCCTGAGCAGCCTCTCAGTGTCAGGGGCCTGAGGGTGGCCAAGAGGTGAGGCTGACAGGATCTCTTCCCCAGCACCGCTGCCCCTCCCTGGCCGACGTGGTGGAGTACTTCGTCTCCAACACCAAGAAGACCCTGGTGCCTTTGAGCCTGGATGAGGACTACGCGGAGAAGTTAGGTGGGTTTCCCCCCCTCGAGGGCTCCAGGTGCGAATTCTGGGCACGGGGGCTGGGTTTGCATGGGTGGGTGAGCCGGGCACCAGTATGGGGGTGTGGCAGATACTTAGAGGGGAGGGGCACCTGAGTGTGTGGGGGGGAAGGGTGCACATGGGGGAGGATTCGTGTACATTGGACGGCTAAGTGTGGGTGGGCAAGGGGGCCTGGGTGAAGGGGGCTGGGCAGGGTGGGCCCAGGGGGGCACATGCATTGGCAGTGTGTGTCTGGGAGAGGATGCCCGGACTCGGGGGGGCGGGGGCAGGAGAGGGCACATGGGGTGGGGAGCAGGGAGGACATGACTGCCGGGGGGGTGTGGGTGTGAAGTGCTGGTGCCTGGAGGGTGTATGGACATGGTTCCGTCCCTGGGCCGGGGCCGGGCGTGTGCTGCGCTGCATGTCCAGCTGAAAGGGCGGGTCCGGTCCCCTTGGCTGCCTGTTTCCAAGCCCAGGCAGCCCTCCCCAGCCAGCCCCCTTCCTTCCCAGAACTGCCCCCCAACACTGGGTCCCCCTCCCAGCGCTGGGGATATTCCCCACCCCCCAGCCACCTCTTCACCCAGTCCCTTCTCCCCCCCCCAGCCCTTATAGGGCTGCCCAGCATACCCCGCCAACCCCATGCTCCCCCATGGCCAGCCCCCCCCGTACCCGGCCAGCCCCCCAGCTCTCAGACCCCTCTCTTTCTGGTGTGTTTTGCAGAGTATGTGGAGACCGATAAGGAGAACGGAGAGAGCGTCTGGGAAGCATCCATGCCCTCCTGCCCAAAGCCCCCCAGAGGTGAATGTGCCCAGCCTGCTCCAGGCGCCTGCTCCTGGCTGCAGCTCAGGGGACCTGGCTTGTTCCTCCAGGGCTCGGGGCTGTTGGGTTGTGAAGAATCTGCATGCTGGGCCCCACACACCTCCCACGGCCTGGCCCCAACAAAGCTCTGGAGAGCTGGCACAGGGCAGCTGTGAGCTTCCCCCCACAGCAGTGCCCCGCCCCTGCCAGCTGGGACTCCAGCGCTGCGAGCTTCCCCCCACAGCAGTGCCCCGCCCCTGCCAGCTGGGACTCCAGCGCTGCGAGCTTCCCCCCACAGCAGTGCCCCGCCCCTCCCAGCTGGGACTCCAGCGCTGCGAGCTTCCCCCCACAGCAGTGCCCTGATGTCTATTGGCACCATTTGGATGTTGCATTTGATATGTCCACTGTGCCCATCCCACACTATTGCATCCCCCACAATCCGCCCCCGCCCCCCACAGGCTGAGTTAGAGTGCGCCGACCTGGCCTGGGCAGCTCACCCAGAGCCCTGTATTTTAGGATCTGTATTTCCCCCCCGGTGTGCCAGTGCCCCTTGCCTAATCTTGTGCCCGTCTGGTTCTTCTGCCGGTGCCAAAGTGGATGCAATGCTTCCGCCCAACTTCAGAAAAAACCAGGCGAAGCCCCCTGTCCCTACCCCGGTGTTTGAGAAGAAGGAGGAGGATGAAGAACAGGCCTACATGAATGACGAAGGTGAGCTGGAGTCTGCCCTGCCTCGGGGCCCCCAAATCTGGGGAGATTGGCTCCTATCCTTGTGCTGGCACAGCTGGGTAAAATCGCGCTCCCCCTGCTGGCAGGTGAATAAAATAACACTGGCCTCATCGCTGAGTCTGGTGCGGTTATTCAGAGGAATCTCGGGTGCCGCGTGGAAGGAGACGATCCCTCCCGAGGAGGGACAGGCTGGCGCCGGGGAGTGGGAATGGGACCTTGTACTGGAGAAAAGTCTCCGGGGGAAACCCCAGTCTGTGATCACAGCTCAGGTGCCCCCTTCCCTCCCCTTCTCTCATGCTATTGTGTTTTCCAGATGTGGCAGCCATCACGGGAACAAAGCCGAAGCCAGCCAGCCGTGAGTAAACGGGCGACTGTGCGAGACCTTTTAGAATGGAGATGCTGTGTCACCACAAGAGGCTACATTGCTACAGGCCCTGTCCCCCTCCACACCCCACACACCTGGGCTTTGCACTCCCCTTTTCCCCACCGCTGCCCTAGGGGCAGGGAAATGCTCTGGCCACATGCAGAATCTGCCGCCCCAGACCAGCGACACAACTGGGAGCTACAGCAGCCCTGGGAGCCCAGAGGAGGGTGAATGGAGCCAGTCCCACTGGGGATGCTGGGGGCTGTCAGATCCACTGCTCTGCCTGGAGTCCCAAGTGGCCTCCCACAGGTCAGGGACAAAAGGCTCTTGGACCCTCCAGTCCAGCCCCTGGGGCTGCCAAGGTGGGATGGGTCATGTCTAGTGCTCCCAACACCTACCTTGGGAGACTGGTCCCCGGGCGGCTAGTGTAGGAGAAGGAGCCGCTCTCTGACAGTGATTGGCGAAGGGGGAGGAATCCCAGTGAAAAGGGAGGAGGGACACGAGGGGAGAGGTGAAAGGACCAGCAAGGGCTGGCACAACCAGGGCGTGGGTGAGTTGGCCTAGCGGGTAGGACCAGGAGTCAGGCCTAGTGGTTGGAGCAGAAACCGGGCTGGGTGGTTGGTGCGGGAGTCAGGCTAGGGAACGGAGCTGGAAACCAGGCGTCAGGGCGGAGACGGGGGAAAGCCAGGAATCCGAGTCGGAGCTGGAAGCAGGGAATTAGAGCGGGGTTGGTGGTGGCAGCGACAGGCCGGGTGCTGCTGGCTGGAATTTCCTCCATGCTGAACTCACGTGCCTGGGCCAATCAGCGGTTCTGGGGGGGCTGCCAATTGGGTCTTCTCTGGGCGGGGGGCTCAGTCCCCTGGGGTTCAGAGTGCTTCGATGCAGCTCAGGGCGGGTTGCAGCTGAGCCGGGTTCTGGTCCTCTGGACCCCTCCCCAGCCTCCTGCGGGAGGAGGTGACACGTGGCAGCCTGGTTGGGGACTGGACGGGAGCCGCGATGCTACGTGACCCAGGACTGCTGGAAACCGCGTCCTAGCTGCCCAGCCCCAGAGCCTCAAAGGTCTTTAGGTGCCTGACTCCCACTGGAATGGGTTGCTGGACTGGGAGTTGGGTGGATGTCACAGCACAGAGAGGGCGGGTGGCTGGGTTGGGATGGGCAGATGAGGGCGAGGAGCCGGCTGGGTGGCCCCCATCCGGTCAAGGATGCTGACCCCGTAGCCCAGCTTTCAGGGATACCCCAGGCGGCTCAGTTTGACTCCAGCTCCAAACGCTCCCAGTGCTCAGAAGTGACTTGGATCCGGGTGTTCCTTGGCCTCTCTCTCCGGGGCGGATGTGGGTTCCCCATCCGGCTGCAGGGACAAGCTCTAGGGGGTTAGGGTGGGGGGATGTGCTGGGAGGAGCCAGGGGACCGAGCGTTTTCCCTTTTGTTTTCAACCACAGAGGGCGCCGTTAAGGTGATCTGGGGAGGGGGCGGCCAGACCAAGGCGCTGCCTATACCAACCGGCGAGCCAGGCAAGCCAGGTACAGCCATTGTCAGCTGATTCGGTGCCCACCCCCGGCCCCCCAGGGCTCTCTGCTCTCCACCCCCCACCCTCTGTGCTCTAACCGCCCCCCTTTCCCATCACGTCTGCCAGAGCTCGTGCCCGAGCCCTCGGCTGGCCGCTGAGGACGCCCCTGGGGCAGCGAGGGGTGCAGGTTCCAACAGAATAAACCCAGTTTGTCCCACAGTCGCTTGGGGCCTGACCTGGCTCTGCTCAGGCCCTGGGAGCCGCTCGACTTGCCCCCTCCCCCAGCCCCACTGGCTCATGCAGGAGCAGAGAATGCCCCACGGGGCTGCCTCTGGGGCTGGCCATCGCACCTCGGGGACTAAGCAACCCCATTGCAAAGCCCATTCTGCCACCATCTCCCTCTGCCTCTTGTCCAGGCCAGTGGGGAGCAGGGTGGGCGTGGTAGAGGGCGGGACCGGAGCCGGTGGGGGTGGGGGGATGGAGATAAAGGGGGAGCTGTCCCGAGTCCCTAGGGTACTTTCACTTGCCCCGTTGGGTTGGGACCCCGGCGTCCAGGAGCCCCGTACGGCTGTCTGAACTGAGACCTTCCCTCCAGCTGTGTGGGTAATAACCCCGAGTGTTCCTCCAGCATTTCCTGTCTGTAGATCTCCACAAACACAGACCCTCGGTATCACCAGCCACGTGGTACAGAGGGGGGGAAACTGAGGCACAAAAAGGGACGTGACTTGCCCAGGGCATCAGGCGTAGCGCCCAGGTTCGCCGCCCCCTCCCATCCCCCACAATGCACTGCAGGATTCCCCAAGGGCTACCCATGCAAGCAGATCCCAGGCTACCCTCTGTGCCGAGTCCTGGGGAGGATCTCCGGCCTGGGAGGTGGAGCGGGGTGGGGCAGGAGGCGAGGACGTGGGCTCCCATGCTCTGATGACCAGCTCTGCACTCTCTATACCCAGCCACTAAAGGCCAGTTTACCAGAAGCCCCAGCAGCACCCTCAACCTACGGAAACATGGTAGCAGCTCCCCCCGCCAGGCCACGTCGTGGGGCGGAGGTAAGTGGGGCCCCCTGGCACAAGAGGCGGGGCTGCCTGTGGCCCATTGCCCGTGGCTTTCAGTTGAGTGTAGCACTGCTGGTTACTGTGTGGCCGGAGCAGGGGGCTGGGAGCCAGGACTCCTGGGTTGTGGTCCCAGCTTTGGTAGGTGGTGGTGTCTCGTGGCTAGAGCTGATGACGGCAAGTCAGGACGCCTGGGTTCTAGTCCCGGCTCCGGAGGGGTTCTGTACCCACCTTCTCTCTCCCCATAGACATCTCCGAGGAGCTCGCGCGGAAGCTACAGGAGCGAAGAGCCAACCTTGAGAACTGACCTGCTGCCCTGCACGATGGCCTGGTGGGCGAGGAGGCTTCTGTTGGGGACACAGGGTTCCAATCCTCTCGGGGAACCAAACCATGGCCCCCAACCTCTCCCAGCTCTTGTGCAGCGTTGATCACGTACCCAGGGCCCGCCCCTGCTTCTCTGGCCCTTTCCCATCACCATGAGACAGGCGTTTGTAGGGCTCCCAGCACCCTCTGCCCAACTGCAGCCCCCCCAAGATAGCTTTAGCTCTGGGCCCTTCACTGTGATTTTTCTAGGGACAAGGTTGCCACCTCGCATGCGCCCTGGCTGTCCCCCTTCCATGGCTCAGAGTGGCTGCCCCTTAGCCAGGTAGGATGTGGGCTGTGGGTGCCACGTGCCTGGACAAGCAGCAAGTGCCAAAGGGAGGGAAAGATGCCCCATGGGCGGATCTGGGCGCGGCTGTGTGCCCTCGCCACCAGAGAGGAAGCTAATCCAGATCCCGGCAGCTGCGCCTGGCCCTGCTGCAGAGCAAGGGGGTCGCTGAGGGCAATGCCAGAGCACTTTTAATAGCCATGTGATTCCCACCGTGCCAGGAGGGCTGTGGGCGAGGGGCTAATCCCGCCCCCAGCTCAGGGAGGAAGCGCCAGGGGTTGTGTGCTGCGCTCAGACTCATGGGCCTAGGCCAGGCCCTTTGCATGCTGCGGCTCAGGGTTAAACGGCACGGGCGGCGGGGGAGATGGGTGATGCCTTCCTATGCCCAGTTTGCTTAGGGGTGTTTCACAGTGCAGGGTAAACCAAAGGCAGAGCTGGGGGGGCAGGAGTGGCATACCTGTGGCTGGCATGCCAAGGGGGCTGCAAGCTAGAATTATGGGGCAGCTGGCCAGGGGGCATCCCAGGGGGGCTGCAGGTTGGGTTTGGGGAGGCATCAGCAAAGCTGTATGTAGGGGGAGCCCAGGGCAGTCCTGAAGTGGGGTGCATTGACAGGTGTGCCTTAGGGAAGCCCCTTGGCTGGACCCAGGGGAGGGGCGGCTGCAGCTGAGGGCACTGGCCGAGCTGGGAGCGGGGCCCAGGGCTGGTACAGCAGGGAGCTCCTGTTTGGAACTGGGGGTGCTGGCAGGGTGATGCGTGGGAAGGTCTTGTGGCCCCTGCCAACACGCCCCAGGACTCCAGGGAGCTGCTCAGTCCCTCCCCCGCGTCCACACGGATCAATCAGAACAGCCAGCCTGGGTCCGCCCAATGGTCCATCCAGCCCAGGACCCTGTCTTCCACCAGCGGCCAGTGCCCGATGCTTCGGAGGGAATGAACCGAACAGGGCAGTTAGTGAGTGATCCAGTCCCAGATTCTGGCAGTCAGAGGCTACAGGCACCCAGAGCATGGGGTTACGCCCCTGACCATCTCGGCTAATTGCCGGTGATGGACCTACCCTCCATGAATGGATCTAATTCCTTTTTGAACCCAGTTATACTTTTGGCCTCCACCACATCCCCTGGCGGTGAGTTCCACAGGTTGACGGTGCAGTGTGTGAAGAAATATTTCCTTTTGTTTGCTTCAAACCAGCTGCCTATTAATTTCACTGGGTGACCCCCGGTTCTTGTGTTATGTGAAGGGGTAAATAACACTTCCTTCTATCATATCCCTCCTTAGTCGTCTCTTTTCCAAGCTGAAAAGTCAGTCTCTTCAACCTCTCTTCCTAGGGAAGCTGTTCCATCCTCCTAGTCATTTTTATTGCCCCTCTCTCTCTTTTCAAAATTCCAATATATCGTTTTTGAAATGGGGCAACCAGAACTGCAGGCAGTATTCAAGATGTGTCCGTATCAGGGATTTATATGGTGATATTATGAGATTTTCTGTCTTCTTATCGATCCCTTTCCTAATGGTTCCTAACCCTGTTTAGCTTTTTTGACTGCCGCTGCACATTGACCAGATGTTTTCAGACAATGATTCACAATGGCTCCAAGATCTCTTTTGAGCAGTAACAGCTAATTTAGATCCTTAATTTTCCTAATTCCCTTTGGGGGGGAAAAGCTCCTTCGTTCCTCTCAGGGTGAATCAGTATTTTTCCAAATGTCAAATTCCCTTTAAAGCCTCAGCCATGAATCATTCCCTCTCCCAGGCAAGGGCCTATCCCTGAACCCCCTGCCAATCTCTGATCTGTGCAGGCTGCCTCCCTTCCCTTCCTGCTAACCCCTGCAAGAAGAGGCCCAGAGAGTCTGGCCTGGCCTGTGCACCGGACTTTTCCAAGCAGTGACCTGGGCTGCTTGTCTTTGGCACGTGCCATGGTGTGCCATGATGCTAGACCTGGTGCCACACGGCCCGTCCCTCTCCATCCTGTATGTTGCACTTGTAGTGCCTTGAAAGCGGCGGTGCTGTACGCCAGCTGAGGACGGGCTCGTTGGCTCTCCGGCTGGAGGGAGCTCTGTGCTTTGGAAGGGATTTGTACTGTGTGATTGTTACCCACTTTGCATACATTGCTAATAAAAGCGACTGTTTTCCCTCGACTCGCCGGTGCTAAGCTGTGCTAGCCCCAGCTTCCTGCAGTAGCGGTCACGGCGGCTGGGGAGAGGGGATTGGGTGCAGAGGCTAGAGCAGGAGGGTAGGCGTCAAGACTCCTGGCGTTGAGGCCTGACTCTGCCACTGCCATGCTCTGTGGCCTTGGGTGAGTCGCTCGTGATTTTGGGGTGCCCAACTTGAGACAGCTTGGGCTTGGTTTTCAGAGGGTCTAAGACTCCCTGTGGAAGTCAGCCCTTTTAAACAGCAGG
Source organism: Chrysemys picta bellii (assembly GCF_011386835.1). NCBI lineage: Eukaryota > Metazoa > Chordata > Testudines > Emydidae > Chrysemys > Chrysemys picta. Next base: position 8,555,809 of record NC_088815.1, on the reverse strand, counting down.
TGCCGGCTGCCTCATGCTGGGTACCTAACAGCGCGGGGCCCGCTTGAGAATTTTTGGGTTTCCCCCTTCGGGTCCAAAGCCAGGCTCTACGCTGGGACTTAACTAACGCAAGAGCTAACTGCGAAGGTGCTTTAGGAATGGTAGGATTTGACTGTTGCTGTGAAAGGATGGAGGGGTGGGTGTTAACTATGGGGGCGGTGGGTTTACCCTGCTGGATTCCAAAGGGACGATGCAAACCAGCCAGGGAGTTGCTTTGATCTCTTCTCCTTGATGTGTGTTTTTCACTAGGTGGCATTAGGGGTTTAGTGGATAAAACATCCTTTAGTGGGTTCCCCTTGGAGGCCATCTCCGCCACCCTGCAGTGGAGGTTCCCCAAGCCCCTGCCGGTGGCTGCAGCGGTCAAGGGTTGATACACAGCAGTACCAAGCGCTTGCCCTCCCCGGCTGGTAGCGTCTGTGGGAGAGACCAGCCCTCTGCAGGGTGACGGGGCAAAGGGCAGCTGGAATTGGCACTTAGATGCTGTTCCCTCTGCTAGCCATGGCAGCTGGGGGGGCGGGGGGGGCGTGTCTACACTGTCATGCAGCGTGCTAAAACTGTCCCAGGCTAGCAGGCTCCGGCTGCGTCGTAAAGGACGAGCTTGTTTATTTCCAAAGCAGTGCGCCCATGGCCAACGGGCCCAGCCCTTTGTCTGAGTAACAAAGGGCCGGATTGCATTCTCACGGCTCACTGTACCGGAACAGTAATTCGGGTTAACTAGTGGGTTTCGGGGGGGCGCTACTCGGCCCTGCAGCCACACACAAAAGGGTTTATTTTCCATGCATTATCATTTTGGAAGCGGCTTCACTCCTGTGGGGCCAAGGTATTGCCCAGGACGGTAAGTGTGGCTGTAGCCCCAGGCTGAATTCACTATTGCCCTTCTGCCCGCTGCTGGTCCACGCTGACTTGCTCCACCCCTGAGCTGGCCTGTCTGTTTACCAGGGTGCCAGGGGGTCATGACCGGCTGGCACCGCCCTGTGTCAATACTGGCATGCAGCCAGGCGGGCCCTTGTGCAGTTCCAGTCTGGAGCCCCGGGAAGGCCTCCAGCTTGGCGTGCTGTGTAACTCAGCTCGGAGGGGCTGCGGGCTGGGTTTTGCACCGAAAGGGCTTTTCCGGGCCCTAACGGCTGCAGATCCCTTGCAGGGGTTACACACACCAGAGCGGGACGGCGCCCAGCCTGGAAACCCTCTGCCCACTCTCCTGCGCCACCTGCCCCTGCTGAAACTTTGCCCCAAAGGACCCCTGGGTTGGGAGCTGAGCCGACCCCAGCCAGCCACCAACCCCCCAGCTACCCATCCCCGCGCCAGTCGTCCACGGTCCTGAAATGGAAGAGTGGGAGAAACGTTATTCCACTGACCGCAGCTGGGACGGGACTGTGGCTAACGCAGAGAGAGGCAGTTACCCCTTCGTGGGAAGCTACTGCCCTGCACTCCAGGCCAAGCAGGGTGGGGGTGTTGCTTTGAGCTCTTCTCCGTTACAGGGGGTGATGCAGAGGGGTTAGATGTAAAACCTCCTTCAGCAGTCAGCCCCTCCCCCCGCATCAGGCCTTTCCCCCGTCCTTGCTGGGGGCCAGCTGCTTGGGGGGCAGGGTCCTGGCTGGTGAGCACGGCCGCGGATGGCAATGACCCACGCTGGGAATTTCGGGAGAACCCAGTGATTCGGCTGGGGGCTGCCCCCCTTCCCCCGCCCCCAGACGTGAGGCAGCCGCATGATGCGGGCAGCCCAGCGCCAGATTTTAACGGTGCCTCGTGGCGGGAGCAGCAAGGGGCAAAGACGCCGTCGTCCCTTCCCCACGCCTGGCCCCCGACCGCCACTGGCTCGCCCGAGCACAAGCTGACACCAGACAGCAGAGGGGACGGCTATGCCTAGCGCTAGGTTTATTATTAAGGCCAGAAGCAGCTTTTGTCATCCGAGAGGCTAACGGGCTCTAAAAGCAGACGAGTGCCCACGTTCCCGGTACCACCTTTAAGCGTCGGGTTTTACGACTGCCAGGACCAAAAAAACAAAACCCACCCAACGCTTTCAGCCGGAGGAGGCCCCATCCCCTGGACTTGAGACCGGGGTGCGGTTAAAGGCGGTCACGTGCCCGGCATGAGGCTGGCTCGTGGACGTGCCCCTGTCTCTTAAAGGCAAGTGTGAGGAGGCGGGAAGGGATGCTCTGGGAGGGGGAGGGAGGTTTACAATCGTAGGTAGGTAAGTCTCGGTACATTCAGAGCGTTCGAGTCACTGCAGCATCAGCCTCTCCGCCTCGAGCAGCCTTCCAGGAACTGGGAGGAAAGAAAACTCAACAGGCCACAGTGCGTCTTTCCCTGGGTCCAGGGAGCCAGGAGGTGGCCCGGTCCCACCGCGCCAGGGGGCCACGTGCGTCTAAGTCAGGCTGGCGTTGGAGCTGCTGGTGGCGCTGTTTCGCTTCTGGAGGCATTTGACAGTGCTGGGGACCTGCAGTCCAGAATAGACGTGGAAGCTGCCGCACCAAACCTAGGGAGGACAAGGAGGCAGTTACTGCAGCCGCCTGCAGAGGGCGCCGTCCCCAGCAGGCGTGGAGGGCGGGAGTGCCACAGCCAGGGGAAAGGGGGGCTGAGGCCTGCAACAGCAAAGTGACTTGCCCAGAGTCCACCCAGGGGCAGAGCCAGGACTTGAACGCAGGTCTCCTGAAGCCCAGTCCACCTCGCATACGTTAAAGACTGTGAAGCGCATGGAGATGGTCTAAAGGAAAGCACTCCGTCGAACTCATTATTATTACCAGTCAGAGACTGGCCCGTAGAAACCTCCCCTCTCATTCGCTGTCCGCCGGCAAACCACGGTTTGATAGCCACCAAGCTAGCAGACTGTCTGGTGAGCTATGCCTATTCTAAGACAGCTGGGCCTTCGGGTGCTGCGAGCTTCCCCCCTCAGCAGTGTCCCAGCAGAGGCAGCTGGGCCATCTGAATCTCGTCTCTAGCATCTGAGGGCTTTGCTGGGCGCTGGGTCTGACCCCGGCCCAGAAAACGAGACAGAAACAAGGCAAAGTGAGCCCTCCTGGGGGAGGGGCTGGAGTGGGGTCCACCCTCCTCCTTTCCCACCCCCACTACTACCCCAAGGGTTGGGCTCATGCAGTAACCCTTCCTGACCAGGGCGGGGAGAGCGTCTGGACCCCAGCTTCCTCTCCAGAGCCCCAAGCCACAGTGTCCTCCACCCCCACCCCGTGAACAGCCCCTTACCATGAAGGCAGGAAGCACGGGCTGGGTGAATTTGGCCTTGAACGTATGGAGCAGCTGCTTGGTTCGAGCGTTGTAGAAGGACAGGAAACCTGTGGGCAGACACAGGAAGAGTGAGGAGGGCCGAGTAGCCCAGCAAACGTGTACAGTGGAGGGACGGGGGGATTTCTCACCCCTGGCCTCCCCTTCAGCCCTCGGGTCAGACCCAGCCCAGCCTGAGAAACTGCAACCCCCTTCCAGGCTGCCGTTCCAGCCCCAGCGGCCTGGGAAGGGCGTCAGCGTCCGATCGCGTGGGGAAGCTTAGGCGTAGAGGGGCTGCCCAGTTCTGGGAATTTCTACCCCGACGCAGCCACATCCGGGCAAAGCCCAAACGCAGACACCGAGCCCCAGCGGGGCTAGAGGCAGCAGCCGTGCAAGCTGCTCTTCGCACCCGCCCACGCCGCTGCCAGGAACCCGCCGGGCAGCCCAGCCCCAGGTCACCAGCTGGAATCGACCGAGGCTGGCAGCGCCCTGGCGCAACTCCCGGCTGGTGGCAGCCCAGACAAGCAGGGGCTCTCGGGCAGTTTGGGCAGCGGGGACAGAACTCTGCGGGGACAGGGCTGGGGCTCACTGGGAGAGGTGGGGAGTTTGCCCGGCCCTGCCACTGCCTTGGCTGGGGCTGGAAAGAGGCCCATGGTTTCTGGAGCCATTGACAGATACCCACGCAACCAGGGCTCTCCCTCCCCAGCATGGGGCAGAGGACAAACAGACACACACACATGGCGTCACCTTCATGGAAGTTGCAGTAGACGCCGATGCAGTCGGGCACGGGCACGTCCAGGACCTTGGCCTTGTTGTTATGCTTGGCGGTGAAGCTGACCTGCAGCCAGTTGTTGAGGTGGACGCACCAGGAGGACGAGGTCTTGCCCAGCTGGTCGAACTTGCCCAGGGTCCTGTAGGCCACGCCCATGCCGAAGGCCTTGCTGTCCCGGTCGTACCTCACCTCCCAGTAGTGGTCTCCCCCGTCAATCAGCGTGTCGCCTGCGGAGGGATGGGGGTTAGGGGGGCCACAGAGATCCCAGCGCCCCCCCGCCCACACATGTATGGGTGGAGGGAGCAGGGGCCATGGGGATCCCAGGCTGCCCCGCCCCCTTACCCCCCAATCACCCTCCAGCACACAGTCTGGTTTTAAATCGATCAGGATTCCAGCACCTGGCTGCCCCATCCTCTTACCCCTCCTCCCCCCGATTGCCCCCCAGCACACAGTCTGGTTTTAAATTGGGTCAGGATTCCAGCGCCTGACTGCCCCATCCCCTTCCCCCCCCTCCCCCCGATCGCCCCCCAGCACACAGTCTGGTTTTCAATCGGATCAGGATTCCAGCGCCTGGCACACACGACTGAGTTTCACGGGCCCCCCAGGGGCCCCACTCGCCAGCAGGCGACATTGTCCCCCCCCCACGCCCCCAATGACGGTGTAACCTGCCCCACGCCCGCACACGCAGACTCCCTGCCCCCTTACCCAGCACTGTGTAGGACTCGGCCGTGAAGCGGTCCCTGCCCCCGCGGGCCGAGGGCATCCTCTTCGGAGACTGCAGGCACCTACAGAAGGCGGGACAGGCAGACAAGCTGCAGCCCCGCTTCCTGCCCCAGGGACAGGGTCCCCTTGCCCTCACCCTGAGGCTCCTTCCTGGCCTTTGCCCTCACTCTGCCATCTCTCAATGACAGGCCAGGGCCCAACCCCCTGGCTCCATCCAGCTTCCCAGGTCCTGTCCCCTGAGAATGGCTTAGAGGGTGGATCCTGCACCCCGGTTTCCTCCATGACCCCCTTGGATCCGCCCCGGGGGACTGGTCCATGACTGGGCCTGTACCCCTTTCCCCTGGCTGTATGGCTGGGTTTGACCCAGGGCCTGGGCACTGAGGCCTTTGGGACAGGACGTGTCTGTTCCCGAGCCTCCGGCTAGTCTCAGCTTCTCTGTCCCCTCCGTGCTGCAGGGTGTGAGCGTGTGCTGCAGAGGGCCGGGGCTTTACCTGGCGGGGGAGTTCACCGGGGATGCCGTCCTGCCCTTCCCGTCCTTCTCCCGGGCCTTGATGTCCTGCACCTTGCCCCCCATGGCGTCCCACTCCACGCTCAGCTCCTCCACCTTCAGGTTCTGGTGACAGGTGCTGGCGTCCAAGCGGAACATGAACGCTGGGAAGGGAGCCCGGGACACGGTCAGACCTGAACCGAGCCCACTTGTCCTGGGGGGAGCCCCCTCCCCAGCATCCCACCCCCATCACAGGGAGCCCCGCTCCCATCACCCAATCTCACCCCAGCCCCTCCCACATCCCCTTGAACTCCACCAGCTCCTTGCCCCCCAACCTCATCCCCAACTTGTGGAGAACTCCCCTCCCCACCATCCCAGGGACAAGCCCCCCCATAGCCCCACCTTCTCTCCAGCCCCCTCCCCCAGCTTCGTACCCCATCTCAAGGGGGACTCACTACCCATGCATGGGATCACCGAGGTCAGTGAGGTGTCCCAGATGGGGGATGGGGAGGGGAGGATGGGGGCGATTCTCAGGTGCTGTTGAGGATCCCTGGATCCCCACGCTGGGTGCTTTACCCTGACTGGGGGAGGACAGAGGGGCAAGGCAAAGGCTGCCCTATGGGCTGGGAGCCCCGTGGTGCCAGGGCTCTGCAGGGCACACCCAGCCCTGCCCCATGCCCCCAGCCACATGGGTGTCACTCGCAGGCAGGTGTGGGGGTGTTGGGGGGTGTCCAGTGGGGTCCGCCTCCGCCCAAGAGAGTGGGATGGGAGAGGCAGGGGGTGTCACTGATGCAGGCTGTACCCCCTAATTCCATGCCCCTTCCTCCCCCCCCCCCAACGCACCTCTGGTTTCCAAGGTGACCGGCTCGGAGAACTCGCCCGCCACAGCCTTGTTACAGGCCTTGACGCGGAAATTCATGTACTTCATGTCGAACTTGAGGCCTGAGGGGAGTCACCAGGGTTAGATGGGAGCAGGGGCCCATGCCAGCGCTCAGCAGGGCCCCCCACAGCCAACCCTCCGCCCGGCACCCTCCAGCACTTCCTACTAGGACAGGCTAGAACCGGAGTCGCTGGGATCTTCTCCCACAGCCTGCTCCTGCCCCCTTCCCTACAGTGCCTCCTGCTGGGTGAGGCCGGGACTGGAGTAGCCAGGAACTGGCCCCATATCCAGTGCTCCTGCCCCGCTCCCTACAGCGCCTCCTGCTGGGTGAGGCCGGGACTGGAGTAGCCAGGAACTGGCCCCATATCCAGTGCTCCTGCCCCGCTCCCTACAGCGCCTCCTGCTGGGTGAGGCCGGGACTGGAGTAGCCAGAGCTCCCCCCACAGCCAGTGCTCTTATCCCATTCTCTGTAAGCCCCCCCTTTGGGGATGCAGTGAGTAGGCGCCCCCATTCCCCTCACCAGTTAGGGTGTACTCGGTCTGCTTGATGCCCTCGATCACCATCCAGGGCTGGTCCTCCTTCACCCGCGGGGGCCCCTCGAAGTTGGTCTTGCGGTACTCCAGGACGTAGTGGTCGATCTTGCTGTCCTCGTCGGGCATCCTCCAGACCAGCGTCACGCAGTTATCGGCCACCAGTGACTCGGCCATGTCGATCTCCGGGGCGCTGGGAACTAGACGAGAGGGTGAGAACAAAGGGATGGCAGCCACGGTCCTTGTGTTCCCTCCCAAACCCCACCAGCCCTGGCCTGGCCTGGCCCCTCCCAAACCCCATCACCTCCCACCAGCCACGGCTCGGCCTGGCCCCTCCCAAACCCCATCACCCCCCATCAGCCACGACTCGGCCTGGCCCCTCCCAAACCCCATCACTCCCCATCAGCCACGGCTCGGCCTGGCCCTTCCCAAACCCCATCACCTCCCACCAGCCACGGCTCGGCCTGGCCCCTCCCAAACCCCATCACTCCCCATCAGCCACGGCTCGGCCTGGCCCCTCCCAAACCCCATCACCCCCCATCAGCCACGGCTCGGCCTGGCCCCTCCCAAACCCCATCACCCCCCATCAGCCACGGCTCGGCCTGGCCCCTCCCAAACCCCATCACCTCCCACCAGCCATGATCTGGCCTGGCCCCTCCTAAACCCCCACGTCCTGCCAGCCACGGCCTGGCCTGGCCCGGCCCGGCCCTTCCCCAACACCCCCCCCCCACTCCCAAACCCCCACATCTTCCCAGCACGGCCTGGCAGGGCTGCGGGAAACCCTCTGGCACCCACGACAGCCCAGGGGGGCTGCACCAACCCCAGGTGAGGCCGCGAGGCTCCCACCCCCCCACCCCCGCCCCATTTACCTGGGAGGAATTTCAGGGACTGCAGCATGCGGCGCTCCTGGGTGAAATCCACCATCAGGTGGCTCATGTTGTCGCTCACCTTGGCCTTGAGCGAGAGCCGGAAGGCGGGGGCCATGGTCACGCTGGGAGGGGATGGGGGACAAGAGTCAGAAGGGCCCCTTCCCAGAATGCACCCACACAGCTGAGCCCCCACCCCATTCCTTGCAGACTAGGGGGTGCTGGGAAGCACCCAGGTTCATCAGAGACCATCCGCCATCTGTGTTCATACTGAACCAGGACCCAAGCTGTCCCTTGTCTCCCCCCTGCCAGGAATGCTGGGGTCGTCTTCAGTCTTCTGTGACCGGACCTCCTGCCCCCTTCTCCTCTCCAGCCTTGGGGGCTCACTCCCAGGGCTCAGGGCAGCAGGGAGAGAACGGTGCTACCAGGCTAGCCTACGCTATGTTAGTAAGAAGGCGCAGCACTCCGAGCGGTGAGGAGCGGGCGATGGCCTGGGGGCGGGGTGAGAGACGGGGGCGGCGGGTACCGTACCTATCCTTGATCTGCTTGGCAGCCTTCGAAGCAGAGAGGAAAAGAGAGAGAGAAAAGAGGGAACAAAAAAAAGAGGAGGAGAAAGTCAGCCAGGGCAGCCAGGTGCGTTATAAATAATAATCACCGTACTCTGTGCTGCTGTAGCGCTCCCTAGCGGAAGGACTCAGAGCCCGTCAGGGACACAAATGCACAAAGTTGCGAGGTCAGCATTTTAGTGGGGGAAACTGAGGCACGGAGCAGGAAAGTGACTTTCCCCAGGTGAGCAAGTCAGCGGCAGAGACAGGAAGAGAACCCAGGAGTCCTGACTCCCAACCACCTTCATCTAGCCACTAGACAACATTCCCATCCCAGAGCCAGGAGTAGAACCTGGGTCCTCTGCTCTACCCACTAGGTAACACTTTCCCAGAGCCAGGACTAGAAACTCAGAATCCCGACGCTTGGTTCCTGCTCTACTACTAAGTATCACCTCAAAATCTTCCTGAAATCAGCAATTCTCTCTCTGATTTAAGCTACATCCCAGGACTCCAGTCTGGCCTGTTTCTCTGTAGAGGCTGGCCTAAGTTACCTTCACAGGAGCTGCAGTTCCCTTCTCACCCAGGATGGGGTGATCCCAGTCTACATCATCATATAATCCAACGCAGAGTTAACCTGCGGACCTCACTGCCGCTGGAGATTACAGAGGCAAATAGCTTAGTAAAATTCAAGAAAGGAGTAGGAATTCCCAGGAATAAGCGCAGCCTCCACTGTTACAAGGTATAGCGACCTTCATGCTTCTGGGTTGCGGGGGTCAGGAAGGTGTCTGCTCCCCATAGGGTGACATTGCAGAATCCAGGGCATTACGGGGTGGGGAGGAGGAGGGGTCTTCGTCTGAAGCATCCACTGGTGAGGTCATCGGTATAAGATCCAGTGTGACAATGCTCATGGTATTAAGGGAAAACAGAGAAGGGGGCAGAGCCGGGGTCCAGGACAGGAATAGATAAGGAGCCTGAAATCTCGACCGTCGCCCCAGGAGGACTGTAGCGGGACAACCCCGCACCATGGACCCACCCTGGTGCCTCCCCGCGGTGCAATGCATGGCATGGATTTAATAACCCTCTGCCCTGGCCCCCCCATACTCAGCTGCACCCCTCACTTTTCCCATAGCCTGGGCACTATGTGGCTGAACACGGCTGGGCTGCTGGTACAGTCTGCACCAGGCCGAGCCCCATGTCCACTGCAGAGAGCGCGGCACGGCCTGGAGAACCTACACCAGCAGCCCAAATGCATTCAACTCTGGCTGGGGTGGGGGCCCAGGGGAAGCTGGGGGAGACATGGGGGTGTCAGACACCGGATCATGGATGCCAGAGACTGGATGCCCCCTTAGGGTCTGGCCTTCCCCCTCCCCCAGTGATCAGCTCCCCACACCAGGAGGGGGCGTCCCACAATGTGCCCCTGACTGCTACACCACAGGGGTTAGTGCACCCCCCCCCGCTCGCCCTCCGCCCCACCAGGGGGTGCCTTGGCTCCAACTGGGGGAGGAGGGAGTGGGGGCGCACCTGGTTGAAGTCGTGGTTCTCGGCCCCTTCCAGCGTCTGGTTGGCCGTCTCCAGCAGCTCCTCGGAGCTCTCCAGCGCCTTGGTGCAGGCAGCCAGCTGGTTCTGCAGAGGAACAGACAGAGCCTGGCCCAGTGAGGGGCAGCAGGGGCAGGGGGCAGCCAGGGGCCCGGCTGGAGCGGGGACGGGTGGCTCACCTGCAGCTCGTAGGTGCGGCTGGCCCGGTCCTGCTTGATTTTCATGAGCATGCCTTCCTTCAGCTCGTCCAGCAGGGAGTAGAGGGACTGGAACTCCCCCTCCAGGTCCTCCTGCACCTTGGTGGAGTTCGCCTGGGGGAGACAGGCCAGGGGGAGAGCAGCGCAGGCCCCAGCTCAGGACGGCTACCCCGGCTGTGGCTTGCTGAGCTACCCCCTTCCCGGCCCCGGCCCCGGCCTCCCAAGCCGGCCCCCACCCCAGCCGGATGACTCGGGACGGGCCCCTCGGCTTCGCCCGTCACGATGCTCGTAAAAGTGGCTCGTTTCGAGCAGCGAATTCCATCCCCAAGGAAACACCAGGCCAGCGCTAGTGGGGGTGGGGGGCATGGGTGTGACAGGGGACGCTGCCATGCCAATGCTGGGGGGGAGGGGCACTGTCATGCCAATGCTGGGAGATTAGTGGGGGGAGGGGTGCTGTCATGCCAACACTGGGGGGTTGGAGGGGGAGGGGCCCTGTCATGCCAACGCTGGGGGGCTGGAGGGGGAGGGGCCCTGTCATGCCAATGCTGGGGGGTTGGTGGAGGAGGGGCCCTGTCATGCCAACGCTGGGGGGCTGGAGGGGGAGGGGCCCTGTCATGCCAACACTGGGGGGTTGAAGGGGGAGGGGCCCTGTCATGCCAATGCTGGGGGGCTGGAGGGGGAGGGGTGCTGTCATGCCAACACTGGAGGGTTGGAGGGGGAGGGGCCCTGTCATGCCAATGCTGGGGGGTTGGAGGGGGAGGGGCCCTGTCATGCCAATGCTGGGGGGTTGGAGGGGGAGGGGCCCTGTCATGCCAATGCTGGGGGGTTGGTGGGGGAGAGGCCCTGTCATGCCAACACAATGCAAGGGAGATGATGGGAGGAAGTGTCATGCAGGAGGCTGGCGGGGTGCTGTGATGCCAACCCCCACAGAGCAGGGGTTGGGGCAGGGGGAGCCCTGCAGAGCCAGGCGGGACCCCCCATTACCTCCACGTTCTGAAGCATCTGCTTGAGGGCATAGATGAAGTTCTGGATCTCCTCGTTCTTCACGGCCAGCGTGGTGATGATCTTCCGTAGGGCGTCCTGGGCCAAAACACCAACGCCTGCCATCAGCGGCACCCCTGGGCTCCCGCCCCCACCCCTGCTCCTGAGCCGGGGGCAATTCACTCTCCCTCAGGGCCTAGCTCAGATCTCCACGGGGGGCCCCTCGCCTGGGACAGGGACACAAACACATCACACTGTGCCATGCTGCCTCTCGTGCCTTCCGTGCAAGCATCTCAACACACGCCCCAGACGTGAGGTGCCTAGGCTGACAGCACTTTCGGGGAGTAACATTATAGTATAAACAGCTGGGGAAACCGAGGCACGGACATTTACTGCCTATGGTCACATGGGAACTCAATAGAGGGGCCAGGAATGGAACCAGGAGTCTGGACTCCTAGTCTCTCTCCTCCCACAGCTCTCATCCCAGGTGTGACCCTGGCCTACTCTGCTTACACACAGACATTATTAGTTACCATCAGACTGGCAAATGCATTTATTTCCCCCAGGCTATCGGCTGTGAGGTCTTATGGACAGGGCACCCAGCGCCATTCCCAGCTCAGCTGCTGGCCTGCTGGGTGACCTTGGGCAAGTCCCGTCCCCGTGCCTCAGTTTCCCTTCCCCATCCAGTGTGTCTTGTCTATTTTGACTGTAAGGACCTTGGGGCAGGGACTGTGTCTCAGTAGGTGTCTGTGCCAGACTTGGCACTGTGGGGCTGTCACTCTAATGCAAATAATCAAAATACCGTCTCGGGTTGGGATGTGCCTGTACAGAGCAGGGCCTCTTTCATGATTGAAAACCCACCACTATCACCAGACGAACGGAACTGCCTCCCCTTCACTGGGGCTCTGGGTTACTAACGAATAATGGCCACTGGAATTTTCCCAGCACCTTCCACTGGTGGATCTCAAATGTGCCCCCACCCTAGGAGGAGTGTGAGAATCACACCCTCCCCCATGACAGATGGAGAAACTGAGGCACACAGAGGGTGGGTATTTGCAGAAGTACGAGGCACCACAACTCCAGCTGCCGTTCAGGGGACTCAGCACCTCTGCAGAGCAGGCCAAGGTCACCCAGGCAGGCCCCGCGGTACAAGTGGATCCACACGGGAAGACTCTCACCCGTCTATGTCGATCCAGTCCCAGGGTCGTGGGCCGAGTCGGGAGCAGAGCTTAGCCTGTCTTTCCTCTCTGGGGGAATACTTTCAGCACCAAAGAAGCTCCTTGCACACTGGGAACCCCCCACTGGAGCCAGTAGGAGATTTGGGGGAGGGAGCTGGATCTGCTGCCATTACAGCAGGACGACCTGGAAGGCTGGGAAGAATGGGCTGGGGGAGGGGAGGGTCTGGAGTTCTGTCCTGCCAGGGGCTGGGGGAATACGCCAGGAGGGTCTGTAGTTCTGTCCAGCTCTGTGTGTGTGTGGGGGGGGGTCTGTAGTTCCATCCAGCTCTGTGTGTGTGTGTGCGGGGGGGTCTGTAGTTCCATCCAGCTGTGTGTGTGTGGGGGGGGTCTGTAGTTCCATCCAGCTCTGTGTGTGGGGGGGGGGGTCTGTAGTTCCATCCAGCTGTGTGTGTGTTGGGGGGGGGGGGGGGGTCTGTAGTTCTGTCCAGCTCTGTGTGTGTGTGTGTGTGTGTGAGGATGTCTGTAGTTCCATCCAGCTGTGTGCATGTGTGTGTGGGGGGGTCTGTAGTTCTATCCAGCTGTGTGCGTGTGGGGGGTCTGTAGTTCCATACAGTTCTGGGGGGGGGGGTCTGTAGTTCCATCCAGCTGTCTGTGTGTGTGTGTGGGGGGGTCTGTAGTTCCATCCAGCTCTGTGTGTGTGGGGGGGGTCTGTAGTTCTATCCAGCTGTGTGTGTGTGTGGGGGGTCTGTAGTTCCATACAGTTCTGGGGGGGGGTCTGTAGTTCCATCCAGCTGTGTGTGTGTGTGCCTATAGTTCTGTCCAGCTGTGGGAATAGACTGCGGGGGGGAGGGGGAGGGGAGTGTGCCTGTAGTTCTGTCCAGCCACATTTGTTTTCATTTCTGAACCCCACTGTGCAGGGACGAGGGGGGGATTTCCCCAACCCCATCTCCCCGGAGGGAGGAAGCCGCGGAGGGATGTTACATCCCTTCCTTTGTTGCACAGTCTCTGAATTACCCCCCCTCCCCCCATGCCAAGTCCAGGCCCCTCCCTCCGGAGCCACAGCCCCCCCGCCTCTCCAGGGAGGGGGGACGCCTTCTTGCTCCCCCCCCACCCCGTGCAGAGACCAGACCCTGCAAAGCCCGGGGCTGGAACAGGGCTGAGGCCAAGCAAACCCCCGGGCTGCAGGGGGGAGCGGGGGCCCAGCCAGCCAGCCGGAGCCCATCTCCGCTCGGCTCCCTGCAGCCCTGGGGCCGGCCGGCCCGGGGGAGGAGATGCTGCATCTCCGAGCCCTGGGGACAGATGCTGCAGCATCACCTGGCGCCGGCTCTCCCAAGCCTGCATCCTCCCCCCAGCCTCACCTTCTGGTCCCCCATCTTCAGAGCTCCGTGCCCAGCTCGGCCCTGGGCGATGGGTGCAGGGGCATGGAGAGAGCGGCCGCCCGGGGGCTCGAGGGCTCTTTGCCCGGGTGCTGGACGGCCCGGCCCTTCCCCTCCGGCATCCACAAAGCTGGTGGGAAAGCAGCCGCCAATGCCCCCAGCCTGGGAACTTGCACTGCCCCCCTCAGTGCGCAGGTGCACGGGCATGCTGGGAAGTGTAGTCCCTGCCCGAGAAGGGGGGTGGGGGATGCACAGAACAGCCCAGGCTCTGGTCCTGCCTAGAGAGGCTGCCCCCAGCTCTGACCCCTGCAAGGAGGGGAAGGCAGGAGCCCTCAGGGGCAGCCCTGCTTCGGCTGTCTGAGCTGATGGCGCTGCAGCGGGGTGGGGAGGTTCCTGGGGGTGCAGGGAGGTGGGGGCTAGAATTTGTTGGCGGTGGCGGGTGCAGGGAGATGGCTAGCACCTGCCCACGTTAGCGGGACGAGCAAAGGACGGCGCCCACGCTCTTGAGGGTGGTGGTGTCCGGGCCTGTGGCTCGGTGTGCCTGGTGGGTGTGATCTGTGCAGCATGGGTGTTACTTTTGCAGCCTGTCCCTCGCCGGCTGGGTATTCTGCAGGGTGGGGCCCGTGTGCATCAGGCCGGCTATCACAGGGTGTGTGGTGTCCGCCCCACTGCATCACTGTGTGTTGCCAGGCTGGTAGCAGCTGTGTGCAAGGGGCGGGGGGTTCTGTATACCAGGGGTTCTCAAACTGGGGGTCGGGACCCCTCAGGGGGTCGCCAGGTTATTATATGGGGGGTCGCGAGCTGTCAGCCTCCACCCTAAACCCTGCTTTGCCTCCAGCATTATAATGGTGTTAAATTAAAAACACTTTTTTATATATTTATAAGGGGGGGTGTCTCACTAAGAGGCTTGCTATGTGAAAGGGATCACCAGTACAAAAGTTTGAGAACCACTGCTGTATACCTAGTGGGGGTGATTCAGTGACTGTACCCATGGGGCGGGAGTGACTGAGCAGGGGGGTAATTCTGTGCATGGGTGTATCTGCCCCTGTGCAGGGTGGACATGATCTGGTGCAACAACCTGGCTATCGCTTAGCAGGGGCAGTGTGAGTCAATGCAGAGGCGTGATTGCCTCCGCTGACCCTGTGTAGCAGCGTGTGGGTGCTCACTGCACAGCTAAGACGTCATTTCCAGATGCTCTAGTTCTAAGCTCTCTTTGGTCACTGACCCACATGTCGCTAAATGAGACCACGTCCTGTGGGCTGCCTCAAAGGCTGCGCCTGTGAGCGGGAGCGCGAGGGCTGATGCTCATGGCGGGATGTGGGGGTGTTTCAGTTTCTCGCTTTCTTCTCTGAAGAACGTGCACTCACCCCGGGCCCATCGCTCGCCTCTGGGGAGGGCTGCTCCCAGACTTCGCCTCCCTGCTGAGAGTAAACCTAGAAAAGTCAGCTGGTGGGGAAACTCGGGGCCCTCCAATGCCTGCCTCTCCCAGCATGGGCGCTCCAGGGAATGGGATGGCGCACAGGCTGTGTGGGCAGTGTTCCCAGTGGCAGTTGGTATAGGGCTCAGTTTAGGAACATTAGCTACTCCAGTCCCAGCTTACTCCAGCAAGGGGTGCGGTAGGGACTTTGGGGGGTCAGGGGAATAGGAGTGCTGAAATCCCAATGATCGCTGACCTTGCCTCCTCCCCAGACTCGAGGCTGTGGGGTAGGGTGAGGAGAAAAGGAGATTGGCTGCCTGGTTCAGGCATGGGACTAGGAGCAGGACTAGGGTGACCAGACAGCAAATGTGAAAAATCGGGATGGGGGTGGGGGGGGTAATAGGTAATAGGAGCCTATATAAGAAAAAGACCCCAAAAATCGGGAATGTCCCTATAAAATCGGGACATCTGGTCACCCCAGCCAGGACTCCTGGGTTCTGTTCCAGCTCTGGGGCAGAGGGTGGTCTGGTGCTCAACATGCAGCAGAAATGGAGGTGGGATCGCTCAGTGGTTTGAGCATTGGCCTGCTAAACTGAGGGTTGTGAGTTCAATCCTTGAGGGGGGCCATTCTCGGGATTGGGGGCAAAAATTAGTACTTGGTCCTGCTAGTGAAGGCAGGGGGCTGGACTTGAGGACGTCCCTTCCAGGTCTATGACATAGGTATATCTCCATATATTATTATAAATTAAAAAAGCTAACAGAATATTAGAAAACCATTAGGAAAGGGGTAGATATCATAGTGCCACTATATGAATCCATGGTACGCCCACACCTTGAATACTGCCTGCAGTTCTGGTGCCTCATCTCAAAGAAGATAAATTGGGGGGGAAAGTACAGAGATATGAGGATCAAAAATGATTAGGGGTATGGAACAGCTTTCATAGGAGAGATTAAAAAGCGTGGGAAGGGGGGAGGATATGATTGAGGTCTATGAAGGGTGTGGAATAAGGCAGTGTTATTTATCCCTTCACATAACACGGGAACCAGGGGTCATCCAATGAATGGGCAGCAGGTTTACAATGAACAGAAGGAAGAACTTCTTCACCCACCGCACAGTCAACCTGTGGAACTCATTGCCAGGGGATGTTGTGAAGGCCAAAACTGTAACTGAGTTCAAAAATGAATAACGGAAGAGGAGAAGGACCTAACGGAAGAAGAGAAGGACCTAGGGGTCCTTGTAGACCGCAGGATGACTATGAGTCGACAATGTGACGTGGCGGTGAAAAAAGCCAATGTGGTCTTGGGATGCATTAGGCGGGGTATATCTAGTAGGGATAAGGAGGTGCTGCTTCCATTATATAAGGCGCTGGTGAGACCTCATTTGGAATACTGTGTGCAGTTCTGGTCTCCCATGTTTAAAAAAGATGAACTCAAATTGGAACGGGTGCAGAGAAGGGCCACTAGGATGATCAGAGGAATGGAAAACCTGTCGTATGAAAGGAGATTAGAGGAGCTCGGGTTGTTTAGTCTGACAAAACGAAGGCTGAGGGGGGATATGATTGCTCTCTTTAAATATATCAGAGTGATAAATACCAGGGAGGGAGAGGAATTATTCCAGCTTAGTACTAATGTGGACACGAGAACGAATGGATATAAACTGGCCATGGGGAAGTTCAGGCTTGAAATTAGACGAAGGTTTCTGACCGTCAGAGGGGTGAAATATTGGAACGGCCTTCCGAGGGAAACGGTGGGGGCGAGGGACCTGTCTGGTTTTAAGATTAAGTTAGATAAGTTTATGGAGGGAATGGTTTAACGGTAAAACATATTAGCCAGGGAATACCAAGCAATGGCAGGTAAATAGTATAATGGCTAACGGGTCAGGATGGAGACTCTTACCTACATGCTCGGGGTCTTACTGATCGCCATATTTGGGGTCGGGAAGGAATTTTCCTCCAGGGTAGATTGGCAGAGGCCCTGGAGGTTTTTCGCCTTCCTCCTCAGCATGGGGCAGGGATCACTAGCAGGAGGGTTCTCTGCCAATTGAAGTCACTAAAACACAGGATTTGGGGACTTCAACAGCAGAGTCAAGGGAAGGGGTAGGGACGGTTTTGTGGCCTGCAGCATGCAGGGGGTTAGACCAGATGATCATAATGGTCCCTTCTGACCTTAAAGTCTATGAGTCTATGGATAAGTTCACGGAGGACAGGTCCATCAATGGCTATGAGCCGAGATGGTCAGTAATGCAACTCCATGCTCTGGGTGTCCCTAAACCTCTGGCTGACAGAAGATGGATCACTTGATAAATTGCCCTGTTCTATTCATTGCCTCTGAAGCACCTGGCATTGGCCATTGTCAGAAGACAGGATGGACCATTGGTCTGACCCAGTCTGGCTGTTCTTGGTCAGAGCACTGGGCTGGGAGTCAAGTCACTGGGTGACCTTGAGTTGGTTGCTTCTCTGTGCCTCGGTTTCCCTAGCTGTAAAAAGGGGATTCTAGCCACCTGAACCCATTAAAGTGCCCTGAGCTCCAGGCTGTCATTACTAGAGATCAGGGGGCTGGCTGGAGACGCTCTGACTCTTCGCTCCCCTGCTGAGTAGGTCATGCTGGTGCTGTGGCAGGAAGCTCAGTCTCTGCACAGCGCAGAGAGGTGGGGACAGAGGTTAGAAGATGCACTGTCTAAATCTCGGCCGGAGGGTCAGTCAGAGACTTAGCAACCGGTGCTGGAGACCCCCGGAGAGCCGGCTGAGTGGAGCCAGCCTCCCCCAAGCTGCAATGCGGAGGCTGGGGGAGCGTCTCCGCCTGTTGCTCTTAGCAGGTGAGTGCACGGCGCGATCAAAGCCCCTGGCATTCAGGGCTAAGCGTTGCATGATTTTGGGGAGCATGCAGGGCCCGTTTTTCAGAGATTTCCAACCCACCCAGCCAGCTGGATCCCAAATCCCCATGTGCTCTGGGGGCCAGGCCAGCTCCAGGCCCTGCCTGTCAGGTGAGGTTCGGGGATGCTCCAGCCTCATTGGCCAAGCTTGGCTTGGTACCCGTCGGGCAGTGGTACCATCTAGGCGCTCTCTAACCAGGTCTGGGTACTCTCTAGCCTCATACAACCGGGGCCCTATCATACCGGACACTGGTAACGCCCCAATCCTCTCTCCGCACCTCCTGTAGGGCTGCAGAGCGAAGGGAAGGCTGGGAGATAGGCAAGGGAGAGAGGCGTGTACTCCCCCTCCTCCCCACACTCCATCAGAGGATGCAGGGGGCCGGCGGGGGGGTGGGGGGGGCTCTGCTGCTGCAGCCTCCCCCCTTTCCGTCCCCAGCAGCAGCCGTTTTGTCTCGGCTTCTCCCTGGGGATAATTTACTGCACCCCTATCTCCCGCCCCTCCCCCGGCCTGCATAGCAACCTTTGTCCCACCGCCTCCTGTTGTGGCCCCTTTGTTCCGGCTACAATCCATCGCCCCCACGATTCTCCAGCTGGCGGAGTGAACCCCCCCCTCCCGGAAGAGGGAGGGGGTCTTGTCCCTTCCCTCCCTCTGTTAATTGAAGCTGGGTACTTTGGAGGTGTCCTAAAAGACACCCCCCTCCCATTTGTTCTAGGACTCGTGCAAAACCGATAGGGCTAAACTTCCATCGGGCTGGTGAAATCTCGGGGCCGTCCAATACTCCAATCTCCCCTGCTTGTTCCATGCCTTCGGTGCAGCCAGCATGTTATTATTCATTATGTCTATTACGGCGGGGCCTAGGGGCCAGCCGAGCTCGGGGCCCACTGTGCTGGGGTGAACAAACCCAGGGGATTAGACAGGTCCTGTCCCAAAGAGCTCACGAGTTAGGCAGGATGGACCCAAGGTGGGGGAGCATTCACCTTCCTTGGGTTTCCACATGAAACTGCTGGGGAATTTCCAACATTTTGGTACCTTCTGAAAATTAGAGGGAGTTTCTGACACTTTTTTGGGGGGCAATTTGGGAACATTTCTGCCCTTTTGCCCTCGATTCAGGGGGGGAAAAGCGTTTCCAATATTTTTCCCATCCGCTTCTTTGCCCCCTCCCAACCTATGAGATCGAAAATGTGCCGTGAAAATTGTACTCGTGACCGACCGACCTACCTGCTCGCCCCATGCGGGGAGGGCTAGCTCAGTGGTTTGAGCATTGGCCTGCTAAACCCAGGGTTGTGAGTTCAATCCTTGAGGGGGCCAGTTAGGAAACTGGGGTAAAAAAATCTGTCTGGGGATTGGTCCTACTTTGAGCAGGGGGTTGGACTCGATGAGGTCCCTTCTAACCCCTATATTTGACGATCCTGTGAATGATGTGGTGCTGGAGCGGCACCTGGCTGGACTCAATGCCCAAGCGTTGTCAACCTCGGGATTGGGGCCATGCGCTGGGCATGCTGTGGCCCTGATCAGTCATCCAGGGACTATGCATTCTAATAGTCCCAGGGGGGCTGCTCTCATGCAGAGAGTTAATTAGAATCGTTATGATGTGTATCCTCGGAGCCATAGACTAGGACCCTGTTGTGCCTGGCGCAGCAAAAACACCGAATGAAAAGTAGGGTGTGAACACCGTCTTTGCAGGATCGGGGCCTTTCTCAGCCTCCCCCGCAAGGGCAGGAGCACCCAGGGTTTTTTTCCAGAACCTCTGGTCCCCATTTTGGGTTTAATATAATTTAACCCTCCCCTCTCAACAAATTCATTTCTAACTAACCCAAACTCTGGGCTAAGCAGCCAATCCAGAGCTGGATTCAGCCCTCAGCGATGCCTGCCGAGGGCTAGCGTAACGCACCCAGCCGAGCCCGAAAGTCGTCCCCGCTCTGCTTCTGGGCGAGAGAAACGCAGGCGCTGGTTTGAGCTGCGGAGACAGGATCGAGCTTTCAAACCACTGGTGCCTGGGCAGACGCACCGGCAGGGCCTGTTCTTCAGGGGAAGGATGTTCTGACAAGGAAGGGGACCTGGGATCTGTGACCCAGGATGGCTGGTCTGGAGGTCAGTCAGGCTCAAAGCTGTTCTGACGGGGTCCCCAAGGCTGTACGTGGGATCTCAGATCTGGTGCCTTTGAGAGAAGGAGTTTGGTCCAAAGGCCGTGTCATCTGGTGGTTAGAGCAGGAGGCGAAGGGTCAGGACTACCCCTGGTTCTGGGAGTGAGTGTGGTTGGGGGGGCCTGGGAGTCAGAACTCCTGGGTTCGATACCAACTGTGTCTGCTTACGTAAGTCACTGCCTGTCTCTGTACCTGGGCTTCCCTATCTGTGAAATGAGGGCAGTAAAAGCCATCTTTGGGAGGTGCTTTGAGATCCACGGTGGGAGTGTCTCTATGCGGCTGCCCTTGGTGGAGTTTCTATCTCCTGTCTCTTCTTCCCCTCAGCCTTTCTTCTTGCCGCCAGCAAGGAAGCAGAGACCCTGCAAGTGAGGCAAGATCCTGCCCGGATCCTGGCCCCGCTGGGGGGCTTGGTGGAGCTGTCCTGCCAGATCGACGTTGCCCAGCACTGGGAGCGGCTCCGTGTGGAGTGGCAGAGGGACAGTGCCCCGAGGGCTTTCTGCCAGGTCTTGCTGAACAACACCAGCATCTCCAACTGCTGCAGGAGCATGGGGGCCTGTGATGACGCCCGCCTCAGCTTCACCGGGCACCCCCCTAACTTCACCCTGAGGATGGACAACATCCGTGAAGATGATGTGGGGTGGTACGTGTGCAAAGCCACTGTGGAGATCCCGGTGTATCTGGATGCCACGGGCAATGGGACGATGCTGAATACCTCAGGTAGGGGGCAGGGGTGCTGCCAGGGCGGGGCGGGGGACCTGTAACTCACTCCCAGTGGGGCCAGTGGGCCTGCTCCAGGGATCAGCACCAGAAAGGATCTGCCCCTAGGTAAGGGGGATGATCTGGCTCCAGATGGATGGGGCAGCATCTGAGAGCACTGCCTGCTCCCTAGGAGAAGAGGGGGGCCTGTTCTCTACAGCTCCACTTACTGGGAGAGCCCCTCCCCTCCCCCCGGCTGCACCCCGCAGCAGGTGCTGGGTGGGGGTCTCTCCATCCCCCTCCCCGGTCGGATGTTGGGTTTCTCACTTCCCATCAGGGCTGCGCTTCCGTTCTCATGTGCCACCCACGGCGCGAGCTGCCGAAACCACAGCGCAACCTGCCCGGGGCCCTGCATCCTGCAGCCCCCTCGGCTGCCTCTCTCCTCCCCACGGCAGGCTGCATGCCCACCTTATGGGCCCTGGGCCCCGCCTGCCCCCTGCGGACCCCTCTCCCCCGTGGGCTCGGCACCCTGTCTTCTTCCAGCCTCCTCCCCGGGAGCACCCTCTTCTCTGCCTTGTGGCTTTATGCACACTGCAGACTGTGTCTGCCTGCGTGTCTCCTGCAGATCCCATATGGCCACCCCCCGAGCGCCCCCCACTGCACCCAATTGGGACCTTGCTGGGAGCGGCTCCCAGTTCAGGGCTGGCTGGAACCCTGCAGACAGAATTCCCCAGCCGGGCACCCTCTGGCCAGTGAGCGAGGAACACAGATGGCCTGTGTGCTAATTGCTGGGTGGTCCCCAATGAGCTCCCTGCAGCTGGCTCGCTCGGTCCCCAGCTGCCCAGCCCTCTCAGCATCCCCTGGGGGCGGGCGGGGAAGCCAGGCCATAGAGTCTGTGTGGGCAGTGCCCCACGCTGAGCCTCGACCCTGCCCAGGCTGGGCTCTCGCAGTGCGCGGCATTGGAAAATGCTGTTGGCATGGCATTCACCACGGTAAAGGAGGTAACCTCACGGGTTGTGATGAATTTCTCTCTCGCATCACTTTGTGGCCACGGAAATATCTGATGTCGTGGCGCGTTCCCCTCCGAAGCCAGCCTGGCTAATCTAACTCACGTGCCCATCACCGTGGCGTCTAGGAGGCCTGGGCGTGGGTCGGGAGTAAGGTGGGAGGGTCTTCAAATTATTGAGGCCGAGTTGCGGACAAGACATGGAAAATCACGGAAAAGCAATCATGGGCTGTTATCAATAGCGGCCATTTGGAGAAGCCGGAGTAGACCTATTTGTTTAAGAAAAATTTGCTGGAGCGATATAAACACTCAAGTATTATGGGATGCCTGCGAATGTCTTTGCCAACCAGCCCTCACGATGCAAAAGCCAGGCGACTGAAAGTCGTAACACAACTGCTGTAGACGTGGAGTCCGGCCGCCACGGCCTTTCACACTTCACAGATGTCGCGTGTTTGTGGCGTGCGAATGGCACACCCGACAGGTGTGCAGAACCGTGCGCCGGGCAGAGAAAGCAAATTCAGATCCAAAGGGCGGGGCGGGGTGGGGGGAGGGGAGCCTCGTGTGGCGGGATCCGTGATTGCCAGGGATCGCGAATGAAATAGGGCCGTCTTCAGGAGTGCAGTGAACCCTGGCCCAGGACGCAGAGCAAGGGGGCTGGGGAAGTCGCCCAGTGACCGGTGTTTATTTCTCTCGACAGCAGCAGCAGAAGGAGGAGGGTGGCTGAGGAATCATAGCAGAGGTGAGAGGCATTAAACCCACAGGATTACACCCGCGTGGTTCCCAGGGGTCATGCCCATCCAGACTTCCCCCCACTTTGCCCCTCCGGGAGACCCGGGTCGCACCCACCCAAACCTCTCCTGCGGCCTCCAGATCTCTCCTTGCTACACTTGGACCCAGGGTCAGAGCACCTGGGCCAGGCCCTGACTGTGGCTAATAAGCCCTTGAAATTGATTCTGGAACATCACTTTTGGCCTCCAAAGCCACGAGGCCCCCGCCTAGCCCCCACTGCCCAGGCCTGGCCCAGCCCCGGGCATTCCCCATGGCAGCGAGCCATGGCATCGTCACAGGACATGGTGCCCCAGCAAGGAACCTGGAGCAGGGACTCCGGGGTGAGTCGCAGCACCAGGCCAGCGCTTCCCCTCGGACGGGGCTGCCTGTCTCCAGGTGGAGGGTGCTGCGGACGGGACAGGGTGGGGCACCCGGAGAGACTGACGGCTCTGTCCCGCTGTTTCAGATCTAGTGTTGTGGCTGGGTCTGGCTGGGGCGCTGGCCGTTACCGCGCTGCTGCTGCTGCCTGCCATGATCTGCTGCTACAAACGCAGGCGCAGAGATGCAGGTAAGAGAGCGCCCAGGGACTCCCACTGCAGCCCACGTCCCCAGGGATGGAGCAGGGACCCTGCCCTTCGCAGTGGCTAGCTGGCTGAGAGACCGCCAGCCGGGGGTGGCAAGGATCCCCCTGGGATCTGTGACCCCATGGGCCACCTCAATGAGCGACCCCCTGCCTGTGGGAGTCACCTGGGCAGAGATCCCAGCTGTTCTTCCTATACCAAGGGGGGCTGGCTGAGCAGTGCTGCCCTCCAGCGGCTGCAGACGGCGGGGACTTTGATAGAAGCCGTGTCTACATACAAGAGGGCGTGTGGTTAAAATCGCCCCTTACCCATGGCACGGCAGGGGAGTTTAAGACCCACCAGCTGGGAAGCTGCTGCGCTGGCCCCTAGCACTTGCTAGCTACAAGCTCCCTGCATCCCCACTTCTCTGAGTTGCTCCACTGGTGCAAACCAAGCAGGGGTGAGCTGGGGTCTGCACTGGGACGGCAGATTTCCAAGGGGGTACTGATGGCTGAGGGGATGCAGCTCTCCCACAAGGCAGTATCCCAGTGTGACGCCAGGGGGCGCAGCGCTGCTAGAGGTGACGTCCCGCCTGACCCCTCCTGGTTATTAAAGGCCGCAGCGGGTATTTACCAACAGGGGAAGCCGTTAGCCCTGGGTATCTTGTACGGATTCCATTCTGCTTCTTGAACCCCCTCCCCCCCCGACACACACACGCTGTCTCATCCAGACACAGGGCCCTTTTTCATTTCCTGTACCCCATGGAGCTCTCTCTCACCCTCTCAGCGCCATGCTCACAATGACTTCTCTTGATATCTGCTGGTTTTCTGCCTTGCTCACATCCACAGCTTGCCAAGCAATCCCCTCGCTCATGCGTTTGCAACCAGTCCAAGGGAAACCCCTCAGGCCACACGGCTTAGCTCCACACAGGTGTTGCCATGTGGTCGATTGCCTTGGGCGGTGGCTTCTGTTGTCTCCCACTATCTCCAGCTATCTCACGCCACAAAAGGGCTTACTTGCTCCTTTCTCTTAGGCTGAAAGAAGTATGCTTAGCACACTCAGCGGCTTTGACCAGGTCTGTGACCGTCCGTGCTTGACGGCAGCCATTAACGCTTTCCGGCATAACCTCTGTTTGAAATCCAGGGCAGGCAATCTACGTGAACGTTCTGTTCCGCAAAAAGCAAGAGGGAAAGAAAGACGATGGCCAAGCCAGGAGCGAGACGAAGCCGGGCAGCCTCTACATCCAGGAGTTCCAGAGACGGGGGCACAACTGGAAGCCTCCAGTTGCAGAACAGAGCCTTGGCCCCACGAAAGCTTCCAAAAAGGCCTCCTCCTTCAAGCAGAGGGCAACGGAAAGGCCATGAAGATCCACGCAGTGCTCGGATGCCCCCGATCAGAGCCCTGCTCACTCTGCTTCTACGGTTCTAACCCTGCCCCTCTCCACATGGACCCCGGGGCTGCCTCTCACTGGGGTTAAGTGCCGCCCATGTGCTCGGGGCTGCGCACGGCGCAGCATGAAGAGGGTCCCTGCCCTGCTCCGCTTATGATCAGAGAGACCGAAGTGGGGGGATTGGGAGGCGCTGGGGTGCCGAGAGGGAGGAATCGCAAAGAGGAGAGTGTTTGGTTTGTTTGCTATGGCCGGGGGGAAGAGGCAAGTGCATAGGGTTACCATATTTCAACAAGCAAAAAAGAGGACGGGAGGAGCCCCGCCCTAGCCCCCGCCCCTGCCCCTCCCACTTCCCGCCCCCCCAGAACCCCCAACCCTCCCCCCGTTCCTTGTCCCCTGACTGCCCCCTCCTGGGGACCCCTGCCCCTAACTGCCCCCCAGGACTCCACTCCCTATCTAAGCCTCCTTGCCTCTTGTCCCCTGACTGCCCCAACCCTTACCCACCCCCCCACCCCCCCATCCAACCACTCCCCACCCCCTGACAGCCCCCCCCAGAACTCCCAACCCATCTAAACCCCTCTGCTCCCTGTCCCCTGACTGCTCCGATCCCTCTCCCCACTCCTGCCCCCTGACAGCTCCCCCCAGAACTCCCAACCCATCTAAACCCCTCTGCTCCCTGTCCCCTGACTGCTCCGATCCCTCTCCCCACTCCTGCCCCCTGACAGCTCCCCCCCAGAACTCCCAGCCCCCTACCCCCCCCCCGGCTCCTTGTCCCCTGACTGCCCCCTCCTGGGACCCCTGCTCCTAACTGCCCTCCAGAACCCCACCCCCTACCTAAGACTCCCTGTTCCTTGTCCCCTAACTGCCCCCTCCTAAGACCCCCCCCAACTGCCCCCCAGGACCCTACCCCCTACCTGTACCCTGACTGCCCAAAACTTTCTCCACTCCCCCCAAAAAGCCCCCCCCCCGTTTCTTGACTGCCCCCTCCAGAACCTCCCTGGCACCCTTACCCTGCTGCTCAGAACAGGGTGTTGGGCTCTGTGCCAGCCGGACACATGGCTGAGCTCCCCTGCACAACACAAAACCCGGTCCTGGCCCTGCACAGTGCTGCCGGACCGGGCTGCAGGAGGAGGAGCTGCCGGCTCAGAATGCAGGGAGGAGGAAGCTGCTCCGGAGTCCAGCCCGGGACTTTCCTGCAGCCCTCCCAGCCGCCCGCTCTGCTCTGCAGGGGAGGGGGGAAATCCTGGACATTGTGAGTTATTTACAAATTCCCCCCCGGACGCTATTTTTAGCACGAAAAGGAGGACATGTCCGGGTAAATCCGGACGAATGGTAACCCTACAAGTGCAGAGTGGGGAGAGAGGCCAGGATGGGGACAGTGTCGAATCTGAATCCTCTTCTCAACGACATTCAGGTGCTTAACCTCCCCCTCACTTGGTTTCAATGGGATTTAAGGCCTTGGAGCCTAAAAATCCTACCACTCCTCCATTAAGGGAGCCCAGGGCCTTTTCCCCCATGACCTCCGGGCTATTCCATGGGAGTCACCCTGAAATGGAGGAAAAACCCTACTGGCCAGGAGGAAATCTGGGCCCCGGGGTGCAATCCTGCCTCTATGGAAGTCAATGGCAACGTGAACAGGGCCAGGACCGTGTCTGTCTGTGCCCTTTCGCGAGTGAGGTGCCAGACGCCAGGGGAAGGTCTCCGCAGCGGTGCCCGGTGGCTCTCAGCACCGGCCCTGCATCCTGCTGACATTTAAGCCAGGTGCCCCAGAAGGAATGAACAGAACAGGTAATCATCCAGTGATTCATCCCCTGTCGCCCATTCCCAGCTTCTGGCAAACAGAGGCTAGGGACGCCATCCCTGCCCACTCTGGCTAAAATCCATTGATGGACCTATCCTCCATGAATGTATCTAGTTCTTTTTTGAACACCTGTTACAGTCTTGGCCTTCACAACATCCTCTGGCAAGGAGTTCCCCAGGTCGACTGTGCGTTGGGTGAAGAAATACTTCCGTTCGTTTGTGTTAAGCCTGCTGCCTATTCATTTCATTTGGTGGCCCCTAGTTCTTGTGTTAGGAGAGGGAGTAAATAACACGTCCTTCTTTACTTTCTCTGCACCAGTCATGATTCAACAGCCACCTGCTGGCGTTGCCCAGCTGGGCTGCCGGAGGGCCCGTGTGCTGCTTCTCATTCAGCCCTGTGGCTTGGTAGGGGAGCCCTCTCGAGACGGGGACTAGCCGGGATGCCCACTGGACTGGCTGGGATTACAATATCTAGGCGGACGGGCTGCCAGATGACTTGTCCATGGCGACCGATTAAGAAAATGTAGCAAACTCTTCTCCGGACTGTTCACGTGTAAACGGCGTCGCAGTTTCAGGGTAACTGCACCTTTATTCCCTCTCGGTGCTCCCTGGAGGGCCCCCATTTAAGGTTTCTGGCTTCTAGCGATTGCCTCTTTTGGGCGTCTCTCCCCCGCCTGATGGGGATTTTCAGTCTGCACCGCTCCCTGCTGTACACTGCGATATCCCAGCGAGCCGGTCTGCCTGCAGGCCAGCGCTTGGGGTTTGCTTTCTCCCCGAGGGCTATAAACAGGGTGGCCAGCAGTTATAAGTTACCAGCCAGCTCTGAACAAGCACCTTCATTCTTAGGGCAACACCATTACAGAGTAAACCTGGAAAGACAAGTTGCTAGGCACACGCTAAGCCGTCACCCCTCAGTCTTATGGGGCCCTGGTAGGCCAAGGTCTTTCTGGAAGGGTTGGGGCCAGACGCTCCCATCCGCTGGCTGGCTCAGAAAGACGCCCTGAGGCAGTTTAAACCCAGCCTCGTTATGCCAAAGGCCCTTTCTTTGTTTGCTGATGTCTGAAAAAAACAGTTTGAATCAGTCTGTTCCAGCCTGGGGTTGGGGGCGTGTTAAGTAGACTCCGGAGGTGTTTATAATCTAAGTGATTCACCTTAATCATTCTTGTGACACAATCTGGTCTCCAAAGACCGTGCATGCAGTTGCAATATCCGTCACACACTGTATGTAATAAGCATGTAGCAAGGCAACCGTGTCTAGTGGTTAGAGCAGAGGACTTGGCTTGGAATCCTGGCTCTGCCACTAACTCACTGTGAAATCAGAGACATCACCATCCCTGTTTGTGCCTCAGTTTCCCTCTCTGTGATGTGGGCATAATTCCTACCCACTTTTCTAAAGCACTTTGAGATCTTTGGATGAAAGATGCTTTTGTAAATGCAATGGTTTTTTATTACTATTATAATTATTGTCTATATTATTTATATTTTTTTCATCTCAGTGGATTCTGTAAAATGGACTCTAAAGAAAAGCTGTCCGAATGCAACACTGTCCTTTGGCATCTGTCATGTCTTGAACTCTCTGCACACTTGCTCAGATGCAGCCGGCTTTGATGGCCTTTTCGAGTGTGCGTCTGACCTTTGTATTGTTAAAATAAAAGCAGGTGTGTTGATCAAACAAGCAAAGCTGTGTATGGTTTTAGAAGGTGGGGATTGGGTTTAAGGCTCTTTTCTGCCTCCTCTGAGATATTTAAGAGCACGTTAGATAAATGTCTATCAGGGATGGTCTAGACAGTATTTGGTCCTGCCATGAGGGCAGGGGACTGGACTCGATGACCTCTCGAGGTCCCTTCCAGCCCTACAATCTATGAATAAAGAGGACCTGAGAGTTGAGCTGGGTGACTAACGGATTTTTCAGTTCACCGGTAATTTTGGGGGGGAAAAATCTGATCAAAATGATGACAACATTTTTCATAATTTTTCAGCAAATCAAAAAGTTGAAGAAAATTTCAGGTGGTAGTGAACTGTTGTGGTAAATAAACGATTTGTTTAAAAAATTTTGCCCAACTCTTCCTGACAGGTTTATTTAAAGAGCTATTTTTTCCCCTGTTTCTTGCTTATTGAATTTTGTCCTTCCTTGTTTCCTGGGAGTCTCTCTGTAGAAAAAGGAGGCGGAGAGAAGCATAGATACCAGGGAAGTGAAATTTGACTCAATGAGGGAAGAAGTGATTTCCCCCCCCCCCCCCGCCCAGCCTGATCAAAAGTCTTTGGGTTTTGTTTGATTTTTGTTAACGTATTTTACTCAACTGCCTAACGAATAGGTGGGTGGAAAGCTCTCCGGGTTCGAGTAAATGTCCCATCTGTTCAATGACAGGCAGAGAAAGCCTTGAATACGCATCTCCAGCTCTTCCCAGGAGTCCTCCAACAAGACAAGGGAAGACCAGACTTAACATTTGTAAGGCACAAACAAGCTCAAACCCACAAAACCACATTCAAATAAAACACGTGCAGGCTTTATAAAGGGGCACGGCCCCATTTGCCCTCCGGATGCAGGAGTTGTGGGATGAGATTTAAAGGCCGTGTTACATAGGAGGTCCGACTAGATGGGCACCATGGTTCCTTCTGATCTTAAAATCGATGAGGACAGCTAAGCTTGGAGACAGAGGGGCCGGGGGGAGTAGAGTCTCTCTCTACAGTGGCTGGCTGCAAGACTGGGATTTATTCTCCGAGGGATTCTTACCTCGAACAGAGCCTTGGACCATCAGTCCAGCAACGGCTGAGTCTTAACCTGCCTGGTTTTCATCTGGCCAGCGGGGCCTAAACCCCGCGCCGGGGCAGGATCCTGGGGCACGTGGCTGCAATCGAGGCGTAACAGCATGCAAGGCGGAAGCCAACGATGGCACAAGAGCCTCAGCCCTTGAGCTCTGAACTGTCGCGATCCATTTCTTTCACGCTGCCCCCGCGCTGTCAATGTGCCGTAGGTCCCCGACGGCCCAGGGGCGCCTTGGGGGGCAGGCTGCATCCGGGCCGTGGAAGTCACGTCTGTATGGGGGATTTGCACTCCTGGCTACACGCCCAGTGCAGACGAGGCTGGGGCGGGCCACGTATTCCAGCTCATGACTGCGTGGTGCCGGGGCCTGGCGATCCCTGCTCCCCCGTCTTGTCATCTCCAGGCTCCATCCCACGCCATCCTCAGCCCAGGTGGCCGGGTGGCCAGCAGCGTCCCCAGGGCCTCAGCCCAGGCGGCTGGGTGGCCAGCAGCGTCCCCAGGGCCCTAGCCCAGGTGGCCGGGTGTCTAGCAGAGTCCCCAGGGCCTCGGCCCAGGTGGCCGGGTGTCTAGCAGCGTCCCCAGGGCCTCGGCCCAGGCGGCTGGGTGGCCAACAGCGTCCCCAGGGCCCTAGCCCAGGTGGCCGGGTGGCTAGCAGCATCCCCCAGGGCTTCAGCCCAGGCGGCTGGGTGGCCAACAGCGTCCCCAGGGCCCTAGCCCAGGTGGCCGGGTGTCTAGCAGCGTGCCCCAGGGCTTCAGCCCAGGCAGCTGGGTGGCCAACAGCGTCCCCAGGGCCGTAGCCCAGGTGGCCAGGTGTCTAGCAGCGTCCCCAGGGCCTCGGCCCAGGTGGCTGGGTGGCTAGCAGCGTCCCCAGGGCCTCGGCCCAGGTGGCTGGGTGGCTAGCAGCGTCCCCAGGGCCTCGGCCCAGGTGGCCGGGTGGCTAGCAGCGTCCCCAAGGCCTTAGCCCAGGTGGTCGGCTGTCTAGCAGCGTCCCCAAGGCCTTAGCCCAGGTGGCTGGGTGGCTAGCAGCGCCCCCGGGCCTTGCCCCAGGCGGCTGGGTGGCTAGCAGCGTCCCCAGGGCCTCGGCCCAGGCGACCGGGTGGCTAGCTGTGCCCCCAGGGTGTAAGCTGGACCTGATTCTCTCCTGAATCACTCCGGTTGCTCTCCATAGCCCGTCCCTTGGGGATCCCCTGCCCCGCCTGGCTCTGGCACAGACGCCAATAGCTAAGACAAGCAGTCCAGGGACAGGCTCTGGGCTGGAGTGCGGTGCCCTTTGCCCCGGCCCTGATGGGTCTCTGGCCACAGACCCTGGCAGCTCCATCACATGGGTGCTGATGGTGCAGTGCCTGGCTTTGCCCGGGGAGGGCGCTCTGAGCCCACAGACCACCGCCAGCACCGCATCTCGCCTGGGTGGCAGCTGTGGTGTGAGATTCCCTGCTGGGCAGGGCTGCGCTCAGCCCCTGGCTCTCTCTCTTTCTCCTTCGCTTCTCCTCCCTCCTCTCTGATCTTCCTTTCTTCCTCTTCTCCAGGGGACGAGGGTGTGATCCCCGGGACGCTGTCAGCCCAGCCGGGTCAGTCCTAGCTTCTTGGCCTGGCCCAGTCCCCCCTGCACCCCTCGGTGCCTCGCAAGCCCCCCAGCTCCATGCACTGCTGGTAGAAGAGGGAGCTGGGGGACTGCAGGGCTCCGTTTCCCTTCCACAGCCTGGGCCCCAGCCCCAGAGCGGGTGGACTCTGTGCAGAGGGGATCGGGGATGAGCTAGGCTGTTCTGGGGTGATTGCCCCCCCGTGTCTGGGTCGGCAGCTGAACAATGGGGCGTGGGGGGGGGGAGCTACAGAGGGTCAAAGACTTGGAGCGCCTTGAGACCTGCTGATGACAAGTGCAGTGTAAGACACGGGAAATCTTAGCCAGGGAGCGTGCTGTGATGAGGCACGTCTGGAGAGACATCGAGACTCCAGTCTTGGAGCGTGTGTATGTGTGAGTCTCTTTGGATGTGCACAGGGGGGTGGAGGGGGGAGCATCCCAGACTCACGTATTCGGGGAGTGGGTGCTGTTAGCGCTTAGAGCAGGGGACTGCGATTCAGGACTGCTGGGTTCTAGGTCCGTCTCTGTACAGTGTGGCCGTGGGCAAGCCAATACCCCTCTCTGTGCCTCAGTTTCCCCATTTTACTGCAGGGCCTACTTTGAGCGGTCAGGAGGCTGGCGAGCCCTTGGTGAAAGCGGCTCCAGAAAGCAGCGTGTCACTAACCACACTGAGCCCCCAGCAGCCTCCCAGTCTGCCCCACGAGCGCCACCACCAGCCCTGTGGGCCGCGGGCACAGCATTCTGGGTAATGCCATGCTAAGCCTGCCTCTGAATCCCACCCCCACCCCCAGTGCCGGCCTTGCTGAGTGCAGGGAGGGGCTGAGCTGCTGGCCACGGCGGTCGGCTGTGGCCGTCTGTGCCCCCGGCCTTGCCCATTAGAGCCTGAGCAGTGTCGTCACCAACGTGTCCAACTGAGCCCAGCAGCAGCCATGGCGCACTGGGGCACCGGCTGCAGCGCGGCAGGGCTGGGGCCAGCCTCCCTGTGGTTTGGCTGAGTTACTCATTGACCCCCCCCAAGACACAGCCCCCCGCAGGCCCTATAGTGCACGTGTGATCGCACATGCACCCCCGTATGCCACACGCACACCCCTGTATGTCACCCCTATATAGTGCACACATGCACCCCCGTATGCCACATGCACACCCCTGTATGTTACCTCCTATATAGTGCACACATGCACCCCCGTATGCCACACGCACACCCCTGTATGTTACCCCCTATATAGTGCACACATGCACCCCCGTATGCCACACGCACACCCCTGTATGTTACCCCCTATATAGTGCACACATGCACCCTTGTATGTGTCCCCCTCTCCCCCCCCCACTAACAAAGGAACTTGTGCTGGGTTCTCTTTTTCACTTCTCCCTCCTGCCCCCCCCCCCCGGCTTCTGCTCCTCCGCTCACCAGTACAGGAGTGTGTGTGTATGTGTGTGCACGCACAAAAGTGTGTCTACGCCTACGTTCAGGGTAGGCACCTGTGCATGTGTGGGGAGAGCTGAGCTTCTGTGTTTATGCAAAAGTGTGTGTGTGTGTGTGTGTGTGTAAAGGTGTGTGCCTGGGTAGGTGCGTGTGTGCAGGAGTTTGTGTGTGTGTGTATATACACCTCAGGTTGACTGTGGGCAGGTGCTCAGGAGTGGGTGCGCTGTGTGTGTCCCTAGGTAGGAATGTGCTTGTGTGTGCATGACGCAGTGTGTTTGTGAGTGTGTGTGTGTATACATCTCAGGTTGACTGTGGGCAGGTGCTCAGGGGTAGGTGCGCTGTGTGTGTCCCTAGGTAGGAATGTCCCTGTGTGTGCATGATGCAGAGTGTGTGTGTGTGTGTGTGTGTGTGTGTGAGAGAGAGAGAGAGAGAGAGATGACTGACAGAGGCACTGGGCTACCTTGTGCAATCAGTCACTCACCCCTGATCTGGCAGGGACGGCCCAGTCCACGCGAGGGCAGGCTCTGGCCCTGCCAGGTCCCCACGGGGCCCAGATGATGCTGAATTTCCAAGGAAAGCCTGTAACACTAACTCGCGGCCCAGGCCCGCCGGTGTGTGAGGTGGGTGGGGAGCTCCCTGGAGCTCCCAGGGTGCTGGTCCCCGCCACGTGCTGCATTCCCAGCCCTGGGCCAGGCAGCGGGAGCCCACAGGCCTGATTTATCTTGATTAGCAGAGCGCTTTGCGGCTCATTTTTCAAACCGGGCTGATCAATGGGGGCTGGGCGCAGCGCCTGCTAATGGCGCAGGGAGGGAGCGGGGACACAGAGCAGCTGCCGCCGTGGCTGGAGAGGAGTTTTGGGGTACGGGGGGGGTTGTTGGGTGGATGCATGTGGGGGCCCGGAGGGCTTGGCTAGTGTATGTACAGGCAGGTGCGATTTTGGCTGCGAATGAATGTCGCTTGCATACATGGGCGTGAGTCCAGGTGTGAACGGCTGTTACGTGTGCACACGGGATGTGATTCTAGGTGCGACTGAATCTTGGGTGCACACACGGCTGTAATTTAGCTGCGACTGAGTGCAGCGTATGCACGTGGGGGCGCCCAGACTTGTGGGTGCGAGCCTGGAGAAGGGGGGGTGCCTTTGTCTGGCTGTCAGGTGTGATCGTAGGCTGCATGGATCTGCTGAGAGGGGGCTGGGCGAGGCCCTGATTGCAGATGCTGCGTGCCAGGTGCGCACAGGGCATGTGGCCGCAGCCTCGCTCAGACAGACAGGCCTGTGCCGTGTGATCTGCCCCACATGAGCCACCCAGATAAGTTCTCCCCCGCCCCCCTTCTCCTCTAGGTGCTGCCTAGATTGCAGGTGCCGTGCCGGGGTGCAGGCAGGGGACGAGCACCGGCAAGAATTTCATACCGGTTTTCTGCATTGTGCCAAGCTCCCCCTCCTCTGAATCCCCCTGCCTGCCAGCGGTTCGGAGACACTAATTGGATTCCTAATGGCAGTAATTAATTGGGAAACTTCATTACAGGTTTGTGCGACAGGGAGCTGGGGGGAAGCGGCGGCGGAATGAGTGGCCCAGATGAAGCTAGGCGAGACAGTGCAGCCGGCGGGTCTGGGCCGCTATCGGACGCCACACCGCTCTCCCAGGCTCCTCAGCCAGTCGCCGCTGATAACCGGCCTTCGTCACACACCGGGTCGCTCCCTGCACTGCCAGGCCTGTCGCCGGGTTGTCTCTTTCAGAGCAGCGCTGATGGGGGAGGCCCAGCGCAGGGCTGGTCCAGCCGGCGTATTTCCCAGGGCAGCGCCCAGGTCAGGGTTCCAGCTGCGCGGAACGGCTGTCGCAAAGAGCCACATGTGGATCTCGGGGCGATCTGCTGGGCCCGACGACGGCGTGGAGCCTGGGGGGAGTTCGGCACCTCTGGAGACCAGAGCCCCAGGCATCCACGGGCCGGGCAGCCACACACAAGCACCCCAAATCAGTGGCCACTTTAGGCCAGAGTGATTTGGTTGAAGCCACGGAGCTGCAAATGGAACCCAGGAGTCCTGACTTCCACCCCTCTTGCTCGGGGTTTGCAACCTTTCGGGGCTCAGGACTCATTTTTAAACACAGATGGTCTCGGGGGGCAACCCAGAGACCCCCCCCAAGACACCCCCAGACCCGATGCCTCCCCCACAGGGGTCCAGAGGGAGCTGCTCGGAGCTAAGGTTCCAGATACTTGGGCCAGATATGAGCAACTGGGGAACCCACCCCACAAAACACAGCCCCCTCACATGGCCTATGGGGGCAGAGGGTAAAGGGTCAGGGGATTTGGGGGCTTGGAGGTGAAGTGGGGAGATCGGGGGCTTGGGGGTGTAGCGAGGAAGGATTTAGGAGTTTGGGGGGATTAGGGAAAGAATTGGGGGGCAGATGGGTGTGCATAAGCAGTGCAGGGGCTAGGGGAAGGATATGGGGGCGGAGGGGTCAATGGGAGGGGCAGCAAGATAGTTCCCCCAAAACACACAGCTGAGAGGGGAGAAAGTAAAGGGGTGGGGGCATTTGGGGTCCTGGGGATGCAATGGAAGAAAAGTTGGGGTCCAGGATGAGGGGGTGTTGCCCAGCTCTGGGTGAGGGGCACTTCGGGGGCAGGACAGGGTGGAACCTGGCTGGAGGGTACGTTACCTACAGAAAGTGACACCACCAGCACCCTCCTGGCGTCAGTCCCGGCCGGACCCCTCTCAGATGGAGGGGAACTGGGCCAAACCTGAGCAGCGCTGCATCCCAGGGCACAACCCCCAGAGCAGGGAGCCGAGCCCAGTGGCCTTTGGACGGATTCTGGGCCCTAGACCATAAACCAGCGCAGAGGCTGGAGCTGCCTCTTTGCTCCCGTGGGGCCAGTCCCAGGCTGCCCGCTGCTCCCTGAGCGCAGATCCTGGAGGATGGCAGGGCTCACTCCACGGGGCCCCGTCATGCCCGTGGGGGGAGCAGGAACTCCACTGGCGCAGATGGAGTCAACTCGCCCCCCCCCAGCAAGATCAAGCATCTTAGCCAGGCAGGCCCCCCCAGCCCAGCAACCAGCACTGGGGAGATGGGGCCGGCGGCGTGCACAGAGCCTGGCAGCTGGGGAGGGGGAAGTCCAGCGTTGGGGGCGGGGGACAGAACAGGACCCAGCTATCCAACAGCTGCCCCAGATACAATGGTCCCAGAATCCCCTCCACTCCCCACAACCCCCTGCCCCAGAAGCCTTGCAGGAGCAGACTCGACACTAGTCCCAAGTGGGGGGAAGGGCCTCCCCCTCACATCGAACCCCTCCAAGAGTCAGTGTCCTGCTGCCCGGCGGCCCCTGCCCCAGCACCTCGGAACGGCGATCAATAGCAGGAGCTGGGTAGTTTTTCATTCTGCTGCTCCGGCTCCTTCCCTGACAACTTTGATTAGACCAGCTGCTCGTTAGCGGCTTTAATCCCCGGGGGGGGGGGGGGGGGGGAGACGGGGAGAATCCTTTTGTGCAACGGAAAAAGCTCCTGTAATTTCTCCTCTGCGAAGGGGCTGCGTCTCTTTGTTACCGATCAGGGCCCAGCTGGCATCCCCGGGCACAGCCCCTCATGGCAGCTGGCGCGTGGGATGGCACCGGGGACAGGGTGTGTGTGTTGGGTGGGGGGGTGGAGAAGGGAGACTCTTCCCCCACCCCACCCCCAAGCAGGTTACACATGAGATTGCCACCCCCATGTGCATCCAGCTAATGAACTGCTGTGAATTGGGGCCGATGGGGAACCGCCTCAGGGTGCTGCATTCCAGGCCTCGCCCCCCCAAACCCCCCCGTACCCCTGTGCCAGCTGTCAGCCTCCAGCTAATTATCCTGGGCCCGGCTTGGCAGAGCCCAGCGGCTGCTCTTCCAACTCCTTTCTGCCCATGCGAGCTTTGGGCAAATATTTATTTCACCCCTCGTGGCAGCACAGACCACAGCAAGGATAAGGGCCCTACTACTACTGCTAGGCACCAAGGGAGCGTCTCCTTGCGCGCAAAGCGGGAGGCCTGGGTTTCCAGCTGGGAAGGTGGCAAGTTCTAGTCCCAGCGCCGCGGGCTGGTGCGAGCATGAGCTCCAGCCGTGAGCGCCTCTCCTGCACTGTGCTTGGCCTTCACAGCTCAGGGACGGTCTCTAGCTCATTGCGTCAAGCCAGACACCGCTGACCCCGGATCCCACTGGGAGGTGAGGTTCTGTCCCCACCCTCGAGGGGGTGCATGGGAATCAGGACTCCTGGGTTCTGTTCCCTGCTCAGCCACGCGACCTTGGGCAAATCAGTTGACCTCGGCGTGCCTCACTTTCCCCTTCTCTAAACCAAGGCGGGACACACCAAAGCAACTCGTGTGCAAAGCCAGAATCCTCCTAGCTCTGGGCGCTTTGAGATCCTGGGGGGAGACGTACTCAGGGAGAGGGGATGACGGAGCAAGGGGGTGCAGGAAAGGAAGGCCGGGGAAGCAGAGGCCAGAGCCGTGTCCCCTAGCCGGGGACCGCTAATGGTTACAGACAGCTGAGGCCCTGAGCGCCATCAATAATTCAGCCCCGGGAAGTGCCAGAGCATGTCGGCTTAATAATGAATCAGCCGGCAGGGCTCCCGCAGCCCCACAAGTGGGGCACTTACTAAAAATACCCAGCGCTCACGCTGATGCCTGCTGACTGCCTTTCAGCTCCAATTAGCCGACAAACAGCTCCCCCAGCGGGGTCCAGGGGCTGGGCGAGGGGCATTGCGGGGCTCGGTGGAGGTAATAAAGGGGAACAGGGTCTGGTGGGGCGGGGGTGTCTGGCTGCATTGCAATCGCAGGGGGGGGGCAGCTGAGAACAGGGAGGCTGATCTGATTCCATTTGTTGCCCCCAAACTGGCCTTAACTGACCCCTCTGACCTGTCACTCCACGGGCAAGGGGATGGGCCCTCTGGGGCCTGCTGCTGAAAGCCGGGACCCCCCATCTGCAAGGGCAGCAACTTGCCCTCCCTGGGGAATGTGGGGGGCTGCAGGCGGTGCCAGCTCAAACCAAACTGGGGTGAGATCACTTCAGAGTC
The DNA here is from genome assembly GCF_011386835.1 of Chrysemys picta bellii. Classification (NCBI taxonomy): domain Eukaryota; kingdom Metazoa; phylum Chordata; order Testudines; family Emydidae; genus Chrysemys; species Chrysemys picta. The sequence continues at coordinate 8,519,037 of NC_088815.1, read as the reverse complement.
TCCCCTCTGTGGGGTACGGTGCGCTGGACCCCGAGATACGGAGCCAGACCCGTGGCCCTGTGGCCTGGGTCCTGGACGCATGATGCCGCTGTGCGGACCCCAGAACTGCGACGCCACAGCCCAGATCGCAGCGCCACAGGCCTGGCACCCACCCACAGCCCTGATCCCAGAGTCACAGAACCACGGCGCAGTCTGGATCCCAGAGTCTTGGACCCAGACTCCCGTGTGCCCAGCCTTGCAGGCTGCCAGCTCTGGAGCGCCAGGACACCACTGCCCCATCGCGGGCTGCAGGGACACCCAGTCTCGTGTAAGGAGAGGTGCTCTGGTGAGGGGCAGCCAAGATTGGCACGATCAATTCCAAACCCTTGCAGAAGCCCGGCTGAGATCAAACCACAGCGCCCAGGCGGTCTGCCCGCCCCCTGCCACACACACCTGGGACAGCCTCCGCTGAGCCCCCCGGACACACCCCGCAGGGCATCCTGCAGATAGGATGGCAGGCAGGGGAGACAGCTGCAGTGTGAGTATCGACCCCCCCTCCCCCTTTGCCTTCTTCCTCTTCTATCTCCCGACCCTGAATGCACCAGGATCCTACCCCCACTCCCTCCATGCCGCTTGCACTGCACCCCAAGACCCCGCCAGCCCGCTGGCTTTCACCCCCCCACCCACCCACCACTTACTCCTCTTGGCCTCCCCGCCAGCTGGCCGAGGTCTCCTCTCCGCCCCCTGGCTGGACCCCGGTGCACCTCTGGCTCTGGGCAGTCTCCGCTTCCCACCACCCGTGGGGCTCTGCCTGTCTCCTTAGAGCTGAACTTCCTGGGACTGCTACAGAAGCCTGGCCAGTCTCAGCCGGGGACGGGGCGGGGGGCTTGACTGGGCCCCTCCAGGCAAATACCGTCTTGAGGGATCCTGGCTGGGCAGGCCCTGGCCTGGCTGGTCGTGCCAGTCCTGAGGGGCTGGAGTGGCTCAGCCCGGCAGACACAGTCGCCTCCCAGCAGGCGTGGGGAAGTGGGTCTCTGGGGGGGCGGGGCGGGGTGTTGGGCTGGGAGGAGGCGGGGAAGATCTGTGTGTTGGCGCACTAGGGAATGGGGGTTCCGTGTTGGGTGCTGTGCAGTTGTGGTGGGGCTGTGGACAGGGGTGGTTTTGGGCAGGGTGCTATGCATTTGTGGGGGCGGTCTGGGGGAGCACTGGGCATAGTGGGTCTGGCGGGGCTCTGGCCTGGGGGAGTTGTTGGTTGGGGCTGCGGGGGGTGTGGCGTGGCATGGGCCCGCCCCCGAGGGGAAGGGGCACGCTGGCAGCACAGGGCTGGGTGGGCCATGCCATGACCCATTGACTCTGGCTGGCCCCTTGCTCTGAGGACTGACCTCTCTGCACCACGCTCCATTGCCTCCATGGGGGCCCACAAATATGTTTGGCGCCAGGCCCACAAAAGGTTAATCCGGCCCTGCCCCCCAGTGTGTCTCGGCCTCTCCGCCACCTTCCCGGCCTGCTTTAGTTCTGTAAACGCTCAGGGCAGGAACCGCTGAGTCGGCAATCCGTGGGGATGGGAAACACTCTACACTGCAGGGAATCAAGCGCCGCACCCCTCCACCCCCAGCCCTGGTGCGGTGGGCTCCTGCGCTGACCCCCCCTCGCCCTGTGTGGATGCTTGTCTCTGGCGCACTGACAGCAGCTCTCTACGCTGCTCTGGGCCCTCTCCGTTGCAAGCATTCAAAAGAAACCCCCGTTTTCTCAGGGGGCGGGGGGGTGGGTTCAAAAGATATTTTTCTCCCAGAAATGTTCCTTTTTTGTGTGTGAAAAGGAAACAAATGGCCCTTAGAAGCTGTTATCTCGGGATGCCTGGGTAGCTGTGGTAGATACGTCTCCAGCTACCAGCACTAGAGTATCTGAGGCCCGGCGCTTCCAAGTATTTAGAGTCCTAACGTCCATTGATTTCAAGCCCTTTGGGCTCTGGGCCTGAGCGTCTCACAACCTCGGCCCCTGTCAGGCAGGGAAGATTCCCGTTTTACAGCTGGGGGACCACGGCCCAGACTGGCTAAGGGATTTGCCCAAGGAAGCCTGCCGCAGAACAAGGCCGAGAACCCACGCCCTAGCCCAGAGCCCACCGACGGGACCGTGCTGGTTTGGGCGAGACAGGGAGGGACATGAACCAAAACTATGACAATATGACGTTTGTAGCCAGCTAGAAATAAACGTTTTTTTTTGTTTTGCTGGCCAGGCCATTTTCATAACGACAACGGTTTTTAAACGGTGTCGATTTCTGGTTCAGAATGTCAGGGTTGGGCCCAAAGCCATTTTTTCTTCATGAAATAAACATCAACCCGCTCCAGCTTCGAGTGCTTTCTACCCTTAGCTCTGACTCGTCGGCAGCCCATGCTACCAGCAGGGAAACTGAGGCAGAGACAGGCCGCCGTGGCCCACAGGGTGATTCAACGGGGGCGAGATGGGAATAGAGCCCAGGTGTCTTGCCTCCCAGGGCTACGTCTCATCCTTCAGCGCAGCCACCCTCCCACCCATAATGCTCTGATGCCCCCCACCCCTTCTCTCTCGCCCCCCCTAGCCCAGGCTTCTTAAATTAGACGCTTTTTGATCCAGGACAACGTTACTAAGATGAGCCAAAGCTCTCAGCAGGGCACCTGGGCGGGGGTCTGCCTATCCCTGCCCCGCTGTTGGCTCGGGAAGAGGGTTTTGTGTGCCTGGCACGGGTTGACCGAGGCTGCTGGTGCCTCCGCTGGGGGCACGGCCCCCTGTGCCCGGCTGTGTGCCAAGCCGGGCTGGAGGCTGGCTGGCTGGGCAGCGCGGGCGCTGGGGCCTGGTTCAGTTTGGGGGACATGAGAGCTGTCCAGGAGCAGCTCCGGTACCGGAACGCGCCAGTATTCTGCGCTCCCCAGTGGTGCCCTTTGGGGAGGTGGGGGGGGCGTAAGCACGGACAGAAACCAGACGCTTTCGGCTCACAGCCGCCGGGTGACATTGTTCTGCGCCAGGCATCTTTCACCTTGAAGTGACAGGAGCTGCGATTGGCGGGCTGCCCCCGTTTCTATGGAGACAGGGGTCCTCCAGGAGCCGGGGCTGGGATGGAGCCGGGCTGAGGGGCCGGGACTGACGAGGATGGGAAATGAGAAACAGGCAGAGGCAGGCGGATGGACAGGGAGACAGACAGACAGTCAGACGCTAAGAAAAGGGGAGGCAAGAGCTTGTCGTCCCCCCCACTGCTGATGGGAGGGGCGCTGGTCGCACCCCCTCTTTGGATGCCAAAAGGGTCTATGAATTAATCAGAAATCCCCCCCCCTCGCCATGTGCAGCGCTGGATTCAAAGCAGAACATGACCCCCGCCGGGCACACGGCTGCAGGGCAGGGCAGGGGCCAGTCCCCTGGGGTATGAGCTGGCGGGCGGGGTTCACCCCAGAGCTGGGCGGAGGGACTTACATGCATCCCATGTTAGCCAGTGTTAGGGCGACCAGACAGCCAGGATGAAAAATCAGAGCCCAGTGGCACCGCCGTGCCCACGCTGATGCGTCCGTAGCCGTGTGTGTGCGTGTCCTGGAGTCAGCCTGTCACCCGCTCATACAGCGCCGTGCACTGGCCCGACAGTGGGTGGGTGCCTGTGTCCAGGTGGGGGAGAAGGGGGCTTCCCAGACCCAGCGATTGGTGAGGGTCTGCAAGGTGCAGTCACCCCAACTGGCGCGGTGGGAAGGGCCGGGGAGGACCCGCTGGCAGAGCAGAGCCCTCGGCGTCTCTCTCTGTCTGTGTCCCGGAGGCTTCCCCCAGCCCTGCTCCATCAGGCATGGCTGCCGCAGAGCCCTCAGTGCGGGGGTCTCTCCACCAGCTAAGACCTCACATCCCCCTGAGCCATGTATCGCCTCGGCCCTGACACCGCCTGCTCTGAGGGGGCTGGGCCCATTTCTGCCCACCCGCCCCCACCTGAGATCATGGCCCCTCCGCCCAGCTAATGAGGTGCCGGGCCCGGCCTGTTGCCCAGGCCCAGCGAGGGCTCTAACCCCTCCAGTGGCTGAGGGGAGTGGGCCGGGGGGCTGGGAGTGGGGTAAGGCTAAAACAGGCAGCAGCCATCTTCCCCACTAGCCCCCAGCCCCACTCCAGCTGAGGTTGGCCATTCCCCATGGAGGGCTGCTTGGAGAGCTGGGGGGACCAGCCCAGATCAGAAGTGGGCATTAACTGGCGCTTGCGGGCAGAGGGCCAGGGCTGAATGGGCCAAGAGCAGGAAGGAGACAGGTGCTGAAGGAGCTGAGAAGGGGGAGAGCTGCCCCCCTCCCATCCTGCGTGGGGGTGGCCATGTCCCAGGAGGTGGCCTTGCGGCTGCAGGTGCTAATTTAGCTCGTGTGAGGCCAGGAAACTCTCCCAGCTACCGGACCCGGGCCGGAGGGAGGAGACGCAGCAGCCCAGCAGGGGAGCCGTCTTTGGAGGAAATGAGGCTGGGAGGCCCCCTCGGGCTGACCCCCTGCTCTCTAGGAAGAGCTGTGTCCACTGGATCGAGGGGGTGGGGTGATCCAACAATGGGGTCTGGGTAGGGGAAGCTCCCTCCCTCCAAACTGAGCCCAGCTCCCCAGGGCACCTAAGGCAGTTAGGTGCAAATGGGGCTTTCGCTCTCCAGGCTCGGATCTCGGAGGCAGCCCCTCGCCTACAGGTGGCCAGGAGACCCTCTAGCCCTGGGACCAGATCTGCTCTCGCCCCTCGTCCCCTGGTGGGTAATGCAGAGCCCTGGGGCCCCGGGGGACCCCTGAGACAGACGGACGGGTGAGGGCCGAGTCTGGACTACGGCGTTTAATGGACCCCTATCTGCCAAGGCAGCACGAACAGAGCAACACAGAGCACACACGGCGCGACGGCCCCGCGCACACACGCCAGGGGAATGGCGGGGGAGGGGGCCCACCCGGCTCAGGGGGTCGGGGAGGTTGTGTGTGGGGGGAGCTGGCTCAGGCGAGATGACACCGGGGGTAGGACACCGGAGGGCAGTTACATGAACCTACCGTGTCTACATGTTATTGTGCTCAGAGCCTTCCCGGGGGTGGCGGGCGTGGCCCTCCCAGGGCAGGACGGTGGGGGACATGCTAGAAACCTCCCTCCCACAGTGGCAGCCCCCAGGGCTGCACAAAGGAAGGGGGAACCCTGGGATCAAACCTGCCTGGAGGTGGGGGGGGAGTAACTTGGGAGTGTCTCTCAGAGCCCCCCAGAGCAGGGCAGAGGAGATTTTATGGGGCAGGACACAGCAGGCCCTTGGGGCCAGCAGCATCCCAGAGTAGGAGAGACCAAGGTGGGGGCAGAGGGGAAAGGGAATCTCCCTGACAATCTCCCCGACAAACAACCCCGAAGCAGGAGCTCTCAGATGGGGCTAGAAGGGATGACCCCAGGCTAACCCCGTCCCTGTGTGGGACCTTCCAGGACAAAGGCCACCCCCCAGAGCAGGACGCAGGGGTCGGAGGGCGTCGGATGCAGCATTGCGGCCAGAGCGACTTGCCATTGCTGCTCCGGAGCAGGAGTCCCCTGTGTTGAAACGGCCGGGCACGCAGCATGCAGCCCCATTCGCCCCTGGGGGCTGGGCTGGGGCCGGACCAGCCCTTCCTCGTGGTCAGCAAGCACCCAGCGCCCCCCGGGTCAGAGGGTCTGCACGGCGACGGGGTACAGCAGCGAGAGTTGCTCGGCCCCTTTGACGGGCAGCTCCCGCACCGTGTAGTAGTGGATGACCTCGGGGATGCTCTCGAAGGGGGCGCTGTTCTGGCCCAGCACGTACTTGTTCTCCCTGGTCCTGGTGAACTTCATGTGCATGAAGCCCTGGGTGCTCCTGGGGATGGAAGCAAAGGGGAAAGAGCGTTAGCATCCCCTCGCATAGGAGCAACCCCATTGGCCCTGAGCGCTTGTCTTTGCTGCGGCCAGCCACTAGAGGGAGATATGGTCATGCAAAGCGGAGCTGCTCGGCCGTGTGTCATAGGGCCTATACTGCTAGCGGTTGCTGGGGATTCTCCCTTATCTGAAGCAGCAACAGCCGGTGGTTTTTGGAGCAGGAGGCTCTGAGTTCTAGCCCAGCTATGGTACTCAGCATGGCGACAGCCGTGCCATCACTGCTGGCCATGGGATCTGCCACACTAGCTTCCTCCTCACTGCTCAGTGGTGGAATCTGAGGCCCCAGAGAAGGGGAAGCCACTCGCTCACCATCCCAGCAAACCAGCCCCAGCAACAGACCCTGGGAGTGACGCCTGGCCTCGCTGTCTGGGGATCGGAGCAGGGTACCGCGTATCTCCAGGCCAGCGGATCCCAGTGCAGGAGTGTTGCTGGCTGTGGAATCCCTGAGCACCCTGGCAGGTTGCGTGATCCAAGCCAGCCAGGAGAGCGGCTGCTCTGCTATCTGGAGCCAGGCCCAGCCCCACCCCAGCCCCAGCCCTGTGCGGGGAGAAATATTTCAAAGCGCGCGGCGGGGGGAGCGGGGCCCTGGGCTCCTGCCGGGGATCAGAGCACGCTGCTGCGATTAACCTGATGAAATATTCATGCCGGCTGCTCCCCAGGCCGCGCGGCTCACTCTGTGCACAGACAGCCGACAAAGCGCCCGCCAGCCCGGCCCTTTGATGTGCCTGCCGGCCGCTAATAAGCAGCAGATGTTCCAGGCCGAGAGTTCACGGGGAGCTACTTGTCGGGGGGATTGCGCCCGTGTGCCGGGGAAAGGGCCTGGAGAATCCTGGGGAGAGGAGACCGGGCCTCTTGCCCCTCCCCCATCCAAGGCTCTCCAGGGATGACTTAAAAACTTACCCGCCTCAGGAGGAAAGCGTAAGGGCCTAAGCATACAGGATGCTGATTCCTAGTCCCTTGCTCTGACCACTGGGCCCCACTCCCCTCCCGGAGCTAGGAACAGGAGCCTTGTCCCAGGACAAGGGGGGACTCTGGGGTCCAGCCCTCCCCTACGCTAACCCAGCAGACCACACATTCACCCAGGAGCTGGGAACGAGAGTCTGGACTCTGGTCCTCCTGCACAAACCCACTCGCCCATCCTTAAGCAGCTCCTCTCATGGATCGGTAACTGGTTTAAAGGCAGGAAACAAAGGGTAGGAACAAATGGTCAGTTTTCAGAAGGGAAAGCGATAAACAGTGGCGTCCCCCGGGGGTCTGTACTGGGCCCAGGGCTGTTCCACTTATCCATCAATGATCTGGAAACAGGGGTGAACAGCGAGCTGGCAAAATTTGCAGATGATACAAAATGACTCAAGGTAGTTAAGGCCAAAGCAGACTGCGAAGAGCTACAAAGGGATCTCACAAAACGGGGTGACGGAGCAACAAAATGGCAGATGAAATGCAATGGTGATAACTGCAAAGTAATGCACTTTGGCAAACGTCATCCCAACTAGTCATACAAAACGACAGGGTCTAAATTAGCGGTTGCCCAGCAAGAACGCGACCTTGGAGTCACTGTGGATAGTTCTCTGAAAACATCTGCTCAACGTGCAGGTGCAGTCAAAAAAGCAAACAGAATCTTTGGACCATTAGGAAAGGGATCAATAATAAATTTATGGTACATCCACTCGTCGAATACTGCGTGCAGATGTGGTCGCCCCATCTCAAAAAAGCGATATTGGAATGGGAAAAGGTCCAGAGATGGGCAACAGAAACGATGAGGGGGGATGGAACAGCTCCTGTAGGAGGAGAGATGAAAAAGACTGGCAGTGTTCAGCTTGGAAAAGAGACCACGAAGCGGGGATATGATAGAGCAGCGGTTCTCAGCTGGGGGTCCGCGAGCCCTTTCCGTGGCTGAACCCTGGTGCCCCGAGCCCCAGCACTGAAGCCAGGAGCAGCGCGGGGCTGAAGGCAGCAGCCCGCCCCCCGCCCCAAAGCCGGGAACAGTGCGGCGCTGAAGGTGGCGCCCCCCCCAAACCTCCAAAGCCGGGAGCGAGGGGGGGCTGAAGCCGGGAGCCCCAGCGCCCCCCCTGCTGAACCTGGAAGCCGCACTGGGAGCCCCCCGTCCCGTACTCAGCCCCTAGCTACTCCCTGCCTGTGCCCTGAGCTACCCCCTACCTGCACACAGCACCTAGCTACCCAGTGCCTGCACCCTGAGCTACCCCCTGTCCACACACAGCCCCTAGCTACACCTCTCCCTGCAGCCTTAGCGGTTTTCAAACTTTTGAACTGAGTCCCCCCTTTGAGTTATATGTTTTGGTTGTGTTCCCCACAACCCAGACAGGCTGGTTGGCCTCCTGAGTGAGTCAGGGGGTGGAGGTGACATTCCCTCCCTGGACCCCACTGTGCGGAGCTGGCTCGAGCCCCGCCAGCCCTTGCCCCCCCAAATAGACATAAAAGTATGTCTATGCCCAAGGGTCCCCCCTGGCCCGGAGCCCCGAGTTCGCCCCTATGCCCGCTGGGCCCTGGTGTTTTTAGAGCATGTCGAGGGGGGCTGCAGCAAGACAAAGGTTGAGACCCCCTGTGATAGAGGTCTGTAAGATCACGAATGGTGTGGAGAAAATGACTAGGTGTGAATAAGTGTTATAGGTGTGAATAAGTGTGAATATTTGCTGCTTCACATAACACAAGAACCAGGGGTCACCCAACGAAATCAACAGGCAGCAGGTTTAAAACAAACCAAAGCCTCCAGGAGAAGGTAGCGTCCATAGGGCACCACTAGGGCTGGTTCTATAGGGCCGGAGAGCAGAAATGTGCCACTCTTAGGTGGGCTCTGGCCCTCGGGACAGTGACTGACGATGCCATGTTTTCACCCCTCAATGCCCCCGTCCTTCACCCACATCAACCCCTTGGTTCCAAGAGTCGAGATGCCCCAACACAAGGCACCATGTGTCCCAGGAGCTCTGGCTCCCGGTGCCAGGGAGTGAGGCAGGAATGTAGCGATCACAGCGCCCGCCCACCCCCACCAGCCCCCCGCGGCCTGCGATGCACCAGCGCCTGGAAGAAGTGAAGTGCTCTCCTCTGAGGTCAGTTTCTGCAGCCCCCACCTCCATCTCCTCCCAGGCCTGCAGGGCGAGAGGCAACCAGCTTCTCCCACTTCCCACCCCCCACGCTCCCCTCCCCACCACAACGCCAACAGGGCGCAGGCCATGGCACACCCGCTCCCTGCACTACCCAGGGATTCGGTGAGCTGCTTTCTCTCCCACGCATGTACCGTGGGCATGAGCTCTCACTCCAACCTCCAGAGAGAGGTGTCATGGGAGCCCTGGGAAGTGAGAGGGAGAGAAAGGGGGAGTCTAGTGGTTAGAGCAGGGGAGTGGGAATCAGGACTCCTGGGTTCTACGCTTGGACCTTGTATTATGGTCTAGCCTGGGACTTTCAAAGGAGTTTATGGGAGTTAGCTACCGACTTGCACCTAACTCTCCTGGGAGTCAGACCTCCTGGGTTCTCTACCCAACTCTGCCAATATCTCACCACTGGGGACCAGACCTTCCCCGCTCTGTGCCTCGGTTTCCCCATCTGTGCAACAGGGCTAACAGCTCCCCCTGGTGGGGGTGCCAGTTTAATTAATGACCGCCCACCTGGGAAGCTCCAGGTGGCTGGGTCATAGAGCTGCATTGCGCGAGTACCCCCCCTGCAGACAATCCCCCGGCCAGCACAGCAGCTCTCCGCAGAGGCTGGGGGGTAGAGAGAAAGCGGGCGTCTCACCTGAGCGACAGGGAGTAGTCATGGTGGCTGGTTTCGCTGTTCCGCACCAGGTAGCTGCCTTCTTTGCACAGAGTCAGCAGGGTCTCGGCGTCCGCTCTGCTGATGGAGCCGTGGTACCACCTGGGGCGGGGGGAAAGGGAGAGGGTCACACAGCAGCAGACACAGAGCTGCCAGTGCTCACAATTTCACCATCAGCCTCGCGATACCTGCTGCTTTTAGGAACGTAGAACACAGGGCTAGACGTCTTGGGGCCAGTCCCCTGCTATCCCAGGCAGCCCCATCGTATCATCCCGGCCATAAACCTAGCAAGCTCCATCTTCAAACTAGCTAGGTTGGTTTCCCCTTCTCCTATTGGGAGGCTGCTCCAGAACCTCCCTCCTCACAAACCTTCGTTTAATTGCCTGCCTTTTCTCAAATCCCCAGCTACCAGAGTCACGTGAATGCAGGAGAATCTCAGCTTTCCTTTCAAAGATTAAGTGGGCTTCTAGCTCTTCTAGTTGCAGAGAAAAGCCTGAAAACGCAACCCAAGAGCACCCTGAAAGCTCAGAACCAAGAAGGTAAATTGAAAGAACCTCCATGTTTTTAATCCCAGGATTGTTCAAGGCCATCTCATGATTTTTGGGGGCCTGACTCAGGAACTCTGAATGCTTGGGGTTGGCCACGCTGCAGGCAAGGTCCATGTTATCTTGGCAAGAGCACGACCCCTGTCCCCGTCCCACCCATAAAGCTTCTTCTCCATCCCCCTGGACCTCATGTCTTTTACACCAGTGGAGAGTGGGAGCAACACGCTACCACAACCTTTGCCCTGGTGTGAATGACCACCCAAGACACAAGGTGACTGGCGGTGGAGCCTGGGTTGCAGGACACGCAAGCCAGGCCTGTCCGCATGGGGCCCTCTGGAAAGACTTAAATACCTGCCCCCTGTGGGCCCTGACCCTGGCCCTATGTTCAGGTGTGGTAGCAGCAGTGCTTTCTGGGCACGTATCCCAGAATGCCCAGCAGTGCTCCGATCTGTGGTGCATTGTGGGGCGATTGCAAACCATCCTCTGGGAGGAGAGAGGTCAAACTCCCAGAATTCCTCCGGGAATTCCTTCCTCCTGTGACAGTTTCCGTGGCATGTGACGGTGCTAGTGACTGAAAACTCCCGAGCTCAGCGCTGTGTTCTGACCAATGACCCGTACACACGCCTTGCCCCAGTGCACCTTAGGACGAATGCTCTGGCCACAGTTGCACCCAGCGTGGCTGGCTTGGGGGGGGGTGGTGGTACACCTTCAGCTCCCGCCCTGTGTGGCCTGCCATCAGGGCACCGGAGCAGGCAGGGAACCGTAGCTCTAAAGGACGCTGGTGCCCATCCAGCTGCCCGGCTTGCCCGCCCCTGAGACTTACACCTGCTTCTCCAGTGGCAGCGAGGGGTCCACGCGCTCGGCCACGGGGGGGCTGCGCTCCGGGCTCTGCGATCGGCCGTGCTTGGGGCCTGCCGTCAGGTGCTTCGGCGGCCGACGGCGCTCTTTGTTCAGGGAGGAGGGGCGCTCCCAGTCGGGGTTCTCGAACTGCACTGCTTGGGTGGGGGGAAAAATGCGTTACACGGGGAGGGAGAGGTGGCAGGCTGCTCTTGGTCGGGCCGCGGTCTCCGCCCCAAGCTCAGCTGAGCTCCGAGTCCCCCTTGCCGGCTCCACCCTCCACTCTCTTCAGCCCGGCAGCAGCCTTGGCCCCCGCTGACGTCAGTAGCCAGGCCCCACACCTGGGTACCTGGAGGACACTGCTCCCGTCTCTAGCCAGTATCATTGGTCCAGGGCCAAAGGAGGGTGAACTCCTGCCCCACAAATGCCACCCCCCCCCATACCCAGCCTGTTGGGCAGAGCCTCAGTCAGGCCCAACCCTTCCTGAGTCAGATTCCTCTTAGCTTCAGCCCGCGTCCCCCGGTGCCCGTCTGCCCACGGTCCATCGAGCTGGGGGACGCTGAGCGCCCGGAACCCTGCTCGTTCAGAACCCAAGCAAACAACGTCAGACGCCGGAGCTCTGAATCCACTCTCTGTGCCTGATCCCAGCACCCCTCAGCCTCAGGGGAACCCCGCACCCCGTCGCCCAGTTACATTACTTTGCTCCCTGGGCCACTGAAGCCAATGGGAACACGGCAGAGGCTGCAGGCACAGGCCTGTGGCCTCTTTGCAGCAGGGGTCTGTAACCCCACGGCGCCTGTCTGGGACTGGACTAGAGCCCCTGGCCTGATGGGCCTTTAAGGTGCCATTAGTAATGCCACATCCTTTCCCTCTGACGCCATCTCCCGCTGCCGCGCCGGGGCGGGGCAGGAGGCCGGGGCGCCAGGCCGGGATCGGGGGGTTGTGCAGGGTCCCCTTGGCACTCCCTCCCTTTTCTGGCACCATCAGGGCGGCTTCCCATGCCTGGCCCGTGTTAAAAATGACATCCCGATGGCACCTTTCACCCTAGAGGATCCCAAAGCACCATGGGCCTGCAACCCCAGTGACACGCAACCCACCCGGGGCATCAGCTGGGCACACAGCCCCATGGGGGTCAGGGGGATTGCAGCCCGACCCTACTGGAAAGAGCTCTGGGGTGTTTAACGCTCAGGCAGAGCAGGGGGGATTTCAGGGCGCCAGCAGAGCCCCGTGGCTCCCTGCTCCCCTCCCCACAGAGATCGGCCCTTCCCTGGGGCGTTGCCCGCTCAGCGGAACGGGGCGGGACTCACCTGCGAAGGCCCGGGAGATGTGGTCTTTCTTCCACTCCCAGGGCTGATCGTACTCGTCCGCCGGCCGCTCGTCGTCTTGGGGCAGGCGGCTCTCGCGGGCTGGGCTGGCCGGGCCGCCCTCGGGGTCTCGCTCCTGCTCTTCATAGGGGGTGTCGTAAAGCTGCAGCCCCTGCTGGTACTGCTTCCCCCTCCGGCCCTCCCAGTCGCCTTTGCCCTGGAGATCTGGGAGTCCAGCGAAAGGGGATTCGTTGGGCAGGGCCAAGGAGCCCGGGTATAGACGTGTGCCAGGGCATTGAGGGCAGACAGCAGGAGGCCATGTGCAGATGAGGGGGAAGGGAGGGTGGCAGTAGATGTTCATATACATGGTGGGATTGGGTGCCAGGCAGCAGGTGCACAGATGCATGGGGGTGGGGGAACACTGGGTGCCTGGTGCCCATGTGCATGGGGGGATGTTGGGTGCCATATTCCCACATGCCTGGGGGGAGATTGGGTGCCAGGTGCCCATGGGCATGAGGGGAGATTGGGTGCCAGGTGCCCACATGCATGGGGGGAGATTGGGCACCAGGTGCCCACATGCATGGGGATACATTGGGTGCCAGGTGCCCATGACCATGGGGGGAGATTGGGTGCCAGGTGCCCACATGCCTGGGGGTACATTGGGTGCCAGGTGCCTAAAGGCATGGGGGGATATTGGGTGCCAGGTGCCCACAGGCATGGGGGGAGATTGGGTGCCTGGTGCCCATGGGCATGGGGGTACACTGGGTGCCCCCCACTCACCCGAGGGGCTAGCTAGCCAGGCAGCGGAGTTGATAACAGCCTTGTCCTGCCCCTTGGGCACAGGTCCCCCAGTGAGAGCGAGAGGCCCTGCCCCAGCCCCCGGGCTCAGTGGCAGCTGGGAACCTCCGTACCCAGCACCATGCAGCACAGAGCCCCCTGGAGACTGCTCGTGCCCTCGTGTCTCTCACCTGCCACCACCCGTTGGGCGTCGTAGGGCTCCATGTAGCCGTTGTTCTCCGGCACCGTCTCCTCGGCGTCCCCTGGCTGCTCCCGGCGGGCATCGAAGGGGTCGGAGTACTCGCTGTCGCCATCGCCCTGCGGGCAGGAGGCTACGCTCAGCGCAGAAAGGGCAGGGCCAGGCCCAGCGACACCCAAACGCCCCAGCTGCAGGAGCGGCCCGGGGAACCAGCCCGGGGCACTGACCAGCAGGAGTCCCTCTCCCCCAGCACACAGACTTCACTGTGTCCACCCGATGAGGAAAGGTTAAAACTGAGCAAAGAAGCCTGAGGGGGGGGGGATCTGAGAACAGTCTCCAAGTATGCGAAGGGTTATTATAAAGACTACGGTGACCAATTGTTCTCCGAGTCCACGGAAGGTAGGACAAGAAGCAGTGGTCTTAATCTGCAGCCAGGGAGATGTTAGGGAAAACTTTCTAACTCTCAGGGGAGTGAAGCTCTGGACCAGGCTGCCAAGGGAGGTTGTGGACTCCCCGTCATTTGGGGTTTTAACGAACAGGGTTATTAGGTCCTGCCTCAGTGCAGGGGGCTGGACTCGGTGACCTTCCGAGGTCACTTCCAGCCCTACCGTTCTATGATTTCCCTATGGACATGGGAGTTAAACTAGGAAGCCAGTCAGAGCCAGGTAGCAGCCCGAACCCGAGGCCACCAGCAAGCTCATCTCATCAGAGGCCAGGTGAAAAGTGCAGAGAGAAGGAGAGGAGATGTGAGCCTGGAATGCGCTGAGTCCTACTTCCTGCTTTGACACCAACTCTCTGCGTGATCTCGGGCAAGCCCCTGCCTCAGTTTCCCCATCGGTGACACGGGGCTCGTGACACCTGCCTGCCTTTCACATGCTTCCCGTGGGTTTGTTGGGGGATCTCTGCAGAGTGTGATGGAGAAGGAAGGCACTAAGACCCAGGGCCGGTGCAAGGATATTTTGCGCCCTAGGTGAAACTTCCACCTTGCACCCCCTCCACCCCCCCCCCCGCACATCGATTCATTGAGGGGTAAATCCCCACAAGTCTTTATAGACCCCAGGGGCCAGCCTGCCCAGGGGCCAGCCGTACCCAGGGGCTGCTCCCCAGACCAGGTTCCCCCTCTCCCCGCCCCCTGAACTCCCCTGGAGGGTGCACAGCGCCCCCCCTCCCCCCGCGAGCCCTCCCCACCCCACCCCGGCGGCCCCCGCCCCGAGTCCACTCACTGGCTTTGCCAGGCTTGGGCCGCTGCAGCAGCTCGGCAGGGAGGAGCCGCCTTCCGGAGGCACCAGAGAGCCAGAGCGTCGGCTTGTGGCGGTGGTGAGCCCCAGCCATGGAGGAGCCGGTGCGAGGCAGGGGGACAGCAGCCTGCTCAGGGTGTGGCCCAGTGCCCGCCCTTGCCGCCGCTACCCCTCCCGGAGCAGACTCAGGGCCCCGCGCCCTGACGGTGGCGGCTCACATGCCCGGGAACCGCGAAGCCTGAGTGCGGTGAGGGGGAAGCTGGGGGGGCGCATGGGGGCCGGTGCCCGCATGCATCTGCTGCAGCCTGCAGGAGCCCTCGGGGGGGGGTGCCGCACCGCAGCCTGGGCAGGAAGGGCGGGGGGCGCGGCTGCTCCCCGCTAGCGGCACCACCGCCTTTGCAGGGCTGCTGCCCCCCCTGCGCCGCGCCGGCTCCTCCATGGCTGGGGCTCGCCGCCCCCGCAAGCCGACACTCTGGCTCTCCAGTGCCTCCGGAAGGCGGCTCCTCCCTGCCGAGCCAGGGCACCGCTTTTTGGCGCCCCCAACCACTTGGCACCCTAGGCGACCGCCTAGTTTGCCTAGTGGTTGCACCAGCCCTGCTAAGACCCAGATCCGCCCACTGGGAGTTAGGCTCCTAAATACCACTGAAGATCTGGCCTAAGCTTTGTCACAGCCGATCCCACGTCTCTGAAGGCAGAGAGGCAGCAAGCGGGCTCAAGTGTGAGACGGGAAGTGCTACGCCCTGGGCGGAGAGGCGATGGAGAGCAAAGAAATCAGCGGGACTGCGTGGCCATGTGGCTTTGGAGCCTTTCACCTCTGGGGTTCAGGTCTGAATCCAGGCTGGGGCAGGGAGGCCTGGGAGAAGCTGCCTTCTGGTGGCTGCTCAGTGCAGGGCGTTATTTGGTCTCAGGGTCAGCTCAGAGCGGGCAGAACGCATTTAGCGCTGCCGTCGCTGCCAGCCTCAGCAGAATGGAGCCCGCTCTCCCCGCTCCGCCAAGTCACAGGGTATAGGCATGTAGACTGGACAGAGAGAGAGAGAGGGTGTGTGTGAGTGTGTGTGTGAGAGTGTGTGAGTGTGTGTGTGTGTGTGTGTGAATATGTGTGTGTGTGTGAGTGTGTGTGAGTGTGCGTGTGAGTGTGCGCATGATTGTGTGCGCGCGTGAGTGTGTGTGCGCACGTGCATGTGAGAGTGTGTGTGAGTGTGTTTGAGTGTGAGTGTGTGTGTGAATGTGTGTGTGTGAATATGCATTTGTGTGAATATGTGTATGCGTGAGCATGTGTGTGTGTGTGCGTGAGTATGTGTGTGTGCGCGCGTGTGCGTGTGTTTGTGTGTGTGAGTGTGCGTGTGAGTATGTGTGTGCGTGAGTGTGTGTGCGTGTGTGTGAGTGTGTGTGTTTGAGTGTGTGTGAATTTGTGTGTGTGAGTGAGTGTGTGTGTAGCCATGCATGTCTTGTCCTGTGCCAGCCCAGAATGCACCCGTTCTGTGGATAAAGAAAACATCGGCCCGCAGCGCTGTCAATCCCCCTCATTCCCTAGCGCTCAATTCACAGACACAAAAGGGGAGAAATAGGGTAATTGCTTCAAGAGGCAATTTCCTCGCGCCTGTCTCATTTGCCTGCAGCTCTCAAAACATTTCCTCCGCGGGCTGTTTGAGCGCGTCTAACACGCTGTCGGGGGCAGCGAGCAGGGGGACAGGTCCTGGCAGCCGGGGATCAGAGATGGGGGAGCCGTCCGATTGGCACGGCAGCACCTGCCCCTTCGCAGGGCACAGGCAGAAGCTGATACCGCTGCTCATCAGGGGAGACAGAGTAAATGGCGGCTGGGCTGGGAATTTCGGATGCAGGAGAACTGGCACCTGCAGCTACTGTGAGGAAAGGGCACGAGCCTGAACGATCACAGCACCTCCTGCTGATCTCCTCACACCAGCAGCATGAGGCCTGGGTGGGAAAAGAGGCAGGGGTACCAGGAGAGGTGCATGCACTTCCTACTGGGTCAGCGCTGCCCATGGGGCACTGAGGAGCCGTGTTTCAGCTCACACAAACCCAGTGTGCTGAGCACCTGTGCTCATTACAAACCCCAGGGAGCTCTCTGCCAGGGGCAAGGCATTAGCCCCTGTGTCCTGGTCAAATTCCAGATGGTGAAATGACTGTTTGGTTTCTTTTTTACCTCCTGCCCTGTGTTGCTGTGTGCTCTTAGAGCTGCCATGTTCCAGCCCAGAGATGGCTGCATTTCAGTGCTGGGTGAGTGAGCCCTATGCAGAGGCACTGTTAAACAGCTCTCACCGTTCACCTGAGAGGTGGCTGCATTTCAGCAGTGGATGAGTGCTCCCTGGGCAGTGTTGCTGTGCGCTGTTAAAACAGTTGCCGCGTTCCACCCCAGAGGTGGCTGCATTTCAGTGCTGAGTGAGTGTTTCCTGGATATGTAACATGCTTTGGGATGGAAGGCGCTGCCTGAATGTAAAGTGTGCGTATGCAACAACTTCACTGATAGAGTTAAAGAAAAACAACTCCCCCAGTGAGAAGTACGGCCAGCAAAGGCCAGCATCCGGCAGGGACTGTCTCTGAATTCAAGGTGACCGGTAGCAGAGAGGAACACGTGGCCCAGTTCAAAAGGGAATCAAAACAGCCCCAAGGACACTACAGACAAGGTCAAGGAATAGCTTGAGGGGGGAGGAGCAGAAATATGCTGGATATTATCACGGTAAGAACACGGGGCCTGACGTCCTCTTTCATGTACTCTGGCTTAAATCAGCAGTAATCAGAGTCACTCCAGAGTCAATGCTGGTGTAAAGGAGAGGAAGACATGGTCTAGTGATCAAAGTACAGGGACTTATGACCCCTGGCTCCTCGTCCTAGCTCAGGCCCCGCTTGTGGGCAAGTCTCAGGGTAGGTCCGCACTGCAGGCGGGGAGTGTGACCACAGCAGGCCAGGACAGGCCAGAGCTAGCTTGGATCTAGCCAGGTCAGACACCAACAGCAAAGGAACTGGCAGCGCGAGCTTCGGGGGGGGCTGTACATGCTAGCTAGATCAAATCTAGCTCAGGTATGTCCACACATGGTGCAATCACACCCCCCCAGCTGCAGCACAGACAGCGTCCGCATCTCCATCAGCAAAGTGGGGGGGCCATGACGTACCCGCCTTAGGGGGTGTCAGGCTTACCAAGGAACTATCATGTAAACATATTATTCCAGTAGCGCCTGGCGATCCCAACTGAGATCAGGGCCCCCTTGCCCTAGGCACCGCATGCTCATAAAGTGAGAGATACCCCCCCTGCACAGAAAAACTTCTGATCTAAAGAGATCGGATGGACGGGGCACCAGAGGGGAAGGGATTTGCCCGAGGTCATGTGACAGGACAGTGGCAGAACCAGGAATAGACCCCCCGGGTGCCCCAGCTCACTGCTCTCACCACTAGACCACGCTGCTGCCGAGCTAGTCTTACGGCAGATTAGCTACCGCTAACAAACGGGGGCTTTCTTCCTCTGTGTAACCCACTCAAGGGACAGTCCTCAGGCCCCCTCCCCCTGCCAGCCTTTGGCGGCTTGTTACCCAGGCTGGTTGGAATCTCATGCAGTCAAGGTCAGATCTAGGTTATTTCTGCCTGTAGAGTCGCTCACCTTCCTAACAGCTTGTGACATAACCCGCAGTGGCCCTCAAGCCCAAGCCCTCCTGCCGAAGAGCCGCGTTACAGGGTCACGGGGAGGATCCGGGTGTGGGTTAGGTGAGCTGGTAGTCTGTTGTTGATGGCCTGAATCCATAAGCCAGGTACAGCGACCTCCCAGCTCACCCCTCCACCTGATCTCGCTCAGAAATCCTCTGGCCTCTGGCACGGGGTGGCTGGAGCTTGGCCCCCGAAGCACAGTCGCTCCCAGAATTAAATGTCGCCCACTTATCGTCGCCAATGAATTAACCATCAAAGGCTGAGGCTGAAGCTAGGAATTTATGGCAGATGCTGTAATTAGGGCGAGTGGGCAGAGCGAAGGAGTGGGGAGACGTGGGTTCTAATCCCAGTTCTGCCGCTGTCACGTCCCCCCTCCCTGGGCCTCACTTCCCCCTGGGGAGAGCAGCACTGACCTCTCCCACAGCGGGGTTCATCAGTGATCGCTGGGCAGGCTGGGATGGGGCTACCGGAACACGCTGCCACTGCCAAACGCAGGCGGTGGGAATGCAGAGGGTGCATGTGGAGAGAGGTGTGAAAAATCCCCCTGGGCCATCGGCACCTCTGCCTGCCTCACGTCACTGCTAACAAGGCTGAGAGCAGGGGTGCTAAGGAGGGCGGGAACCTGCGATCCCAGCAGCAGTCGCATGGAGCTGAGCCTGCCAACCGCCTCGCGCTTCGGTCTGGATTTCACACGCTCCTCCATGAGCTCACTGATGTGCTGACAATCCCCCAGCCCATCCTACTGGCCGAGGGCTCTGCACATCCGTCCCCGCCATCTGTGACCCGGACAGAGGGGTCAGCGCTGATCTCTCCTTTGGCAGCGCTCCCAGCCTGTTGAGAACCCAGGAGTCCTGCCTCCCCACTCCCCTGCGCCACCCGCTGGAATCCCCGCTCTGTGCCCTATGTCTACCCAGCAATCACGAGACATACGCAAGCTGGTTTTGTCCACACTCGCTCACTAAATATAGAATCCTGGGTACAAGCTCACCCAGGTCCTTCGGAATGTGCTCGACCAGCTAACCTGGGTCTCTGCCCGTGCTGCCGCGGCTTCACTGCTATGCTCACTGGGGTACGCTACACGTCCCGCCGCCGCACCTCCTGACCGCAGGTACCCACAGCGTCCCCCATCCCCTTCATGTAACATTAGAGCCCACAGTTCAACGGATAATGGAAAGGATGCGTCCAGAGTCTAGTGGATGGATCAGAGGTGTCCCCGCATGGGCACGACCTGCCTGGGCAGGCGCTGACACAGCTACCCCTACGCAGCGGCAGAATAATACGTCCATGGATCCACTGCTCCAAAGAGGACCACTGAGTGCAGCCGGTTGCAACCCTATTGATCCAGGCCCGTTACAGACGTAGCCTATACGTTCCTGCCCCACTGACATGCCCAGAATGGGCCACGGAGGAGTGATTGCTGGACAACCCCAGGCATACCCTGAGCAATGCTCCAAAACTTCCCCCCTCGTCCCCCCCTGCCGCTCAGCATGCTCTCTGCACGGGCAGCTCCGGAGGACTAGCCTGGATGGAGCTGGGCTGGAGAGATGAGGCTCAGTGACTGTCAGAGGAACAATACAGAAAATGCCATTGGGGAAGTGTTATATAGCATTAATAATGAGCGGGATTCCAGGAGGACTGAGACGCCCCAGATGAGACCAGGCCTCACGGCACCTACGCGCAGCGAGCCCTGAAAAGTGTACGGTCTAACCAGACGAGACAGACCCAGGGTGCGGCAAAGGAAGGCGTTTCGGTTTAGCACCGTGTTACAGATGGAAAACCGTGACCTGAAAGAGGGGAAGGGACTTGCACAAGGTCCCACTGGGCATTGGTGGCAGAGCTGGGAATCAACTCCCGATCTCCTGGGCCCCAGTCCTCCGCTCCGGAGCTACGAAACCAGCCAGTCGGCTCTTTCCCTGATGCTGTCAGGAAGGATCATTTATTGCACGTTTCTTGCCAGAAGGTGAAACAAACCAAAAAGCGTGGCCGCCGCTTGAAATCTTTCACTGCCCGTGGAGCCCCATGATAGACGCTCCCAGGCTGTGGCCCTCTCCTCCCCTCCCTCCTTCCTTTCTCCAATTCATGGGTATATCCCACAATACTCAGCAAACTCTGCCCTGGGGAGTAATTTCACACACCGCCAAAATGCAGCCACCTCTGGGGCGCAACCAGCAGCTGTTTCGTCATAATAGCTCACCGCAAAGCACTGTAGGACGGGAAGTGAACAATGCTGAATCTAACTGCAACATCAGGGTGAATTCAGGGAAGCCCAGCGTCCTCACCAGAGTGGGCCTCTGGCTAGGCTGCCGGGCCGAACCGAATATGCCAGCTCTTACACTAAGCGTTCAAGATCATCATCCGCTGCATGGTGCACCCTACCACGGCCAGAACAGCGCTGACTCAGAGCACAGAGCGCCAGTTACTGAATCACCCATCCCACTGCATGCAGCGCCTCGGAAATCCCCAGCCAAGCAGCAACCTGACCCATCCCTGCTTAGCCTGAGAGATCTGATGTGACCGCAGGCCGAGAGGGCCAGGCCTGAGTGTGATCAGACCCCCGGAGGACACCTGCTTAGTAAATCCCCTTGCTCCTTGCACTTACCTGCTCTTGCCCGCCTTTGAGTTCCTCAGCAGCCGTCGCCAACAGAGCTTTGGACTCCACTTTGATAAGCCTGTGTTTTGGGGAGGTGTATTTCCCTTCCGCACAGCCACCAGCAGCTGCTGTATTTGGGGAGCCCGACCCCCCAGGATCCGGCTCCAGCTTATTGTCGCTGTCTTCATAGGGATCCTCAAAATCCATGCTCTTCTGCGCTCTGTAAGCCTTTAAAATCTCACTCTCCGTGTAGTCGGGCGTGGGGGGCTGAGGAGGAGACCTCCTGCTCCCAAAACTCAAGTAATCTTTCAGCCACTTGGCCATTTGTTCCAGCCTGACAACAAAACCTCGACCTCTCTGGGCAGAACAAGTGGGTTGGGAAGACTTCTCAAGCTGCCATCAGATAAGCCTTAGTGGGTCCCCATGATTTATAATCCAAATTGGGCGTCATTCATCTTCCTTTCAGGAGACCCTGCGGATCGAGAGGTCGCCAATGTTTATGTCTCAGGCTGATGTCTTATCCCAGAGCGAGCTTCTCCAGGAGTTGGAAATGAAATGTCCTCTCTCCCTTTAAAAGAAGAGGGTTTCAAAGGTGTTTAACGCCAAATGAAAAGCAACACACTCCTGTCTGGAGATCCTATAGACCCTATGAAATAAAATACTTACATCAAACCAGATCTGTGTGGGGGGGTTG
Organism: Chrysemys picta bellii; assembly: GCF_011386835.1. Classification (NCBI taxonomy): domain Eukaryota; kingdom Metazoa; phylum Chordata; order Testudines; family Emydidae; genus Chrysemys; species Chrysemys picta. The sequence goes on along the minus strand of NC_088815.1, from coordinate 8,497,578 downwards.
GATCACGGAAGGTTTCCACAATCTATTACCAGTTCAAACGCAATGGAAAATTGAGGGGAGAAAAAGTCTTTTTTAAAAAAATGTCATCTCCCCTGCACTAAGCTTCAAAAAATAGACACACGCAGCCAAAAACCTGTCTCGAATGAAAGCTTCAGAGTGTCTTTCTAAGAGATCGGTTTTAATCCCTAAAACGGATTTGCGATACCGAGCATTTACAAAGCATTAGCGCTTTTAAAGGGGAAAGAAAGAGAGAGAGAAGAAATTTACCAGTTCATTATGGAACGATCAGATCTAAGCAACAATAGAGCATCCCGCAAAGACAATTTCCTATGGTCTGGAAAGAAACATTTAAAAAAAAAAAACCCCAAACAACCCTAGACAATGAACACCTCATCTGTTCAAACACCAGCCAGGCACATTAATGTCCATTTAAAAACTGCCTTTACAAAGTTCCTCTTAAATACATAAATATATAACCAGCGATTCTTTTAAGTCTTTGTCTATCCAGTTAGAATCCTTTAAGAGATCCGGGGAACGGAATCGCATCCCAGCTACATTTTCTTGTCAGATACGAAGCTGTGTATATATTTATTTCCCATCACCACCAGAAACTTCCTTGGTTTACTGTTAAGGCTGCTGAAGTGTCAAACCCTCATACACGCAATTCCTGGAAAAACAAGACCATCTCCAGTACACATTGGCACACTTCCATCATTCAGTTTTTATTTCTGGTGGGGAGGGAAAGACAGTGATTTATTCCAAAGCCCAAATAAACAGGGATCTTACAAAAAAAAAATAATAATCAAACCTCCTCCCTCTTAAGAGACATTCACAAAAGCAGGACTGGAAAACTTTAGCAAAAGTCTAGCTTGGAAGAGTCCAGTGACAGCTTTTTTCTTCTTTGTTAGATTTTGAGAGGGTTGTTATGATGCTTTCCTTGAGAGCTCGTCTCCTTTACAGGATCCAGGAAAGCAGCTGCAAACACAACACAACCGCAACCGTGATCTCCAACCACCACCAGTAGCTTTTTGCAAGGCAACTGCACAAAGAAAAGGGGGCGGGAGTGGGAAGAGACTTTTCAGCCTTTTGCATCCATCAGTTCTTTCCTGGTTTCAGGGACCTGCGGGCTACTTTGGGGAGGAAGGATGGAAGGAGCTGCAGCTTCAGGAAGCCGGTCATAGTTTGGATGCGGTTGTTGGGGATGATTTGGGGAAAGGCGGGAGATAAAAAAAAAAATCGGTGGCTGGAAGGTCTGGAAGCCTCTTTGCAATCGTTGCTCCTGATACGTCAAAGGGTTTTTCGCCTCCTCCTCCTGGCCCTAAGGTTTTCGCATGCACAGCTCCCTCTAGTTTGCAAAGGTTACAGAGACCTTCAGGAAGAAACGAGGCAGCAGCTGGAGGGCCAGATATAGGGTGACCAGACAGCAAGTGTGAAAAATCGGGATGGGGGTGGGGGGTAATAGGAGCCTATATAGGAAAAAACCCCAAATATCGGGACTGTTCCTATAAAATCGGGACATCTGGTCACCCTAGCCAGATACCTAGCACCCCTCATGCCCGGCGCCTAAAGAAGTGTCATCCTCTGCGACAGGAAAAGGGGGGAAGGAGGGAAAATGCCCCTTCTCCAGATCCCTGATGCTTAGGGAGCAGCGCCTTGGGAAGCATCAATAGATTCAATTCCCCCCAGAGCCTAGTGAAACTGACCAGGGAAAAGGGAGGGAGGGGTCAAAGAAGCTGAAATTGAGCAGGCAAAAGAAAGTTGCGGGTATGCACAGAGGGGAGGTTTAAATCTCTTCCTTTTTTAGCCTTCTCCAGCCCCTCTCCCCTGGTTGTCTCCGGCTAGACAGGCCGGCTGCTCCACGGCGCCCAGCCCAAGCTGAGGTGTGAAATTGCAAACGGGCTCTGCTCGCCGGAGAGAAGGTGGCTGTAAATAAAGAAGAGAGAGATGGGGAGAGAGGGAAAGTGGAGGGAGGGGGGAATTAAAGGCGAGGGCAGCTGGAGGTGGAGAGAGAGAGAAATTGAGCCGATAGGAATTAAGGAAAAACAAACACAACAATGAGGCTGGCTGGAGGGATTAGATCGAGTCTGTTAAAGTGGCAGCTGTTTGCTCCCCGGTGGGTGGGGAGGGGACAAACATCTGCAGCTCTGACTGGCCAGGGTTATTCTGGGTGGGCAGATGAACTACCCTGCAAGCCAAATTTCACCTGGGGGGCCCCCTTCAATTTTCTTACTGGATGTGTCTCAGTCACAGCAGCAGGGGGAAATCGAGGCTGGGTGGCTGGAGCACTGGGGAGCTAGGCATGCTGGGTTCTAATCCTGCCACTGACCTGCTGTGCGTTCTTGGGCAAGTCATTTACCCTTCTGCTAGTTAGTCTCTTGGGCAGGGACTGTCTCTCGCTACGTCTCTGTACAGCTCCAAGCACAATGAGGCCATGATCTCAGAGCAGGCCTACGCTGCAATGGAAGGTGTGCCACACAGGCATACCCAAATTAGCTTTAATCTAGTTACCAAGGCTACGAATAGCAGTGAAGGCGCGGTGGGCCAGGCTCGCAATGCAAACACATACATAGCCCGGAGCGGGAGGGAATTCGTACAGCTGATGCTGTCCTCACTGCTGTTTTCAGCCACGCCAGCTAGACAAAAGCTAATGCGGGTTTGCCTACCCAAGCTCAATCCCCTCCCCCAATTGCAGTTCAGTTGGAGTGTAGACACACCCTCAGCTGGGACTCCTAGGTGCTACTGTAATAAAAATACATTCACAAGAACTGATATAGCTTTAAAAATATCCTTGGGGCTACATGGATGTGTGTGTGTCTGTATGCTGCAAGCCCTGGAAAACTGGGCTCACAGGTGTGGTGTATGGAAAACTATTAACATGGGAGAGCTATCAATTTAAATGCTCAGGGGTTTCTTGGTCCTGCAGGCAGGAGCCTCTGTAGGAAAGCATGAACACAGCAGTCAGTTTGCAGCCAGGGAGCCTAGAGTAACAAGGTGCGGTGAGTTGTACCTCTGGGAGCAGCCTGTTTTGTCTCTCTCTGCTTTTATCATTCTGAATTCTATGAAACAAAGCAGTGCTACGTTGCAACCTTCCAGCGAGACTATTTTATGTTTTCATCTCACTTCTCTATTTGTATGTTCTGAAACATAACAACAGGCTCTTACTTTGAGCTGGTTGGAAAACGTTGAAGAAAGCTGGACGATTGGACATTTGAAACACCACCTCATTTCTCAATTAGCTCTGCTCCTAATTAAGGCTCAGGCCTGCCAGTTCTTCCGTGCCGGACTGATACCAGTGGGTTTCGACGGACATAGATCTACTTGCAGGATTGGGGGGGGGGGTCTTACCTGATGTCCTTTGAGGTTAAGAGGGCAAGCGCACAAGACCCCTCAAGAGTTACTAGCATTCAATGTGCTGCATGTCAGGTAGGCACGGCTCCTGCAGCCATGGTCCTGAAGTACCTGCCCAATGCAAGACTGCTCTGTATGGAAACAAGGGTCCATCTGCCCAGAGCAGGAGCAGGGCCCTATTGCTAGTTCCTCAAAGTTATTTAGCTGCCTAACTCCCACTGGTTGTTAGTGCTCTGTGGTTGCTTTGTTTCTTTATGAGGTATAACAACCAGGGGGGAGGGATAGCTTGGTGCTTTGCGCATTGGCCTGCTAAGTCCAGGGTTGTGAGTTCAATCCTTGAGGGGGCCACTTAGGGATTTGGGGCAAAATCAGTACTTGGTCCTGCTAGTGAAGGCAGGGGGCTGGACTCAATTCAATGACCTTTCAAGGTCCCTTCCAGTTCTAGGAGATAGGATATCTCCATTAATTTATTTTTTACCTAACACTATACAGTCAAATCTTGTCTACTGTTTTTCCTGGAGGACTTTAGGGAAACTGGAAAACTAGCAGGATTACATCACCACATAGCAACCAAGGAAGTGAAACTTGAGCCATGGAGGGAGGGTTTTTTTTAAGTCAGACTGTTCAAAGATCTGGGTTTGTTTGTTTTTGTTCACATTGATTTAACACAAAGGTCTGACAAACACTCAGGAGAAAAGCTGTCTTTAAAGATTCTTCCCCACTTCAGTTAAGGGCTGAGACCCTTCTCTTTCCAGTTCTCTTGTCTTTCAAGGAGACACCCAGCAAAAAAACAGGGAAGACCAGATTTAATCTTTCTGCTTTTTCTAAGGTTAAAAAGGCCCCTCATTTTTTCTTTTTTTGGAGAAGGAAATGAAATCTTTCAAGTCTTCTTCATTCATCATCAAGCGGCCAAAAAGGGCACAGTCTCATTGTTTTTCCTTTAAAGCAGAGACTACGTCCTTTCAACCTGAGCTCTGAACTCTGCCGCTGCTTCCCTTTGAATGTTCTGCCTTTGGTACACTGTAGTCCTGACCTCAATGTAGCTTTTTGTACTTGGTATTCATAAAAACGGTACCGTTCTTTGCCACCTCCTGGGACACTAATCTATTCCTCTGTTTCAGAACAAAGAATCCTTCCCCCACCTCCCCCCCCGCGCCGCTCCCCAATCAGCAATTGAGAAGTAGCCTAAATGTGTTTCTAGGGGGAATAAGCGTAAGAGCCAGTTAATTGTCCTGTTTAATGTGCTCGGCTGAAAAATATTCTGGCTAGCAGAACAGTTGTTGACAGATCTCATCAAATATAAATACCAGAGCCCTATATAAATACCCTGCATCTGAAGTATTAATGTTTGAAGAGGCTGCTAATTATAATTCATGTGCCAGGAATGGTAATTGTTCTAGTAACAGAAGAATCGAGAGGAAAAATCTGATTTAGCCTTTTGTCTCCTTTAAATGCAGGGGGTTAACATTTCTTCTGGCTCGTTCCCCCAAGCGAGCGCACGCGCCCAAACTAATCTGGGTGCGTTAAATCCATGCTGAAATAGGTCCCCGTTTGCCGTTTTTAAATGAGGGTTAATTAGTGAAATCCTGCTCATTAATTAGGGCTGGGTGCCTTGAACTGGAAATAAAAGGGGGCCTGATCCCACATCTGGGCAAGTCACTAGCCAGACAGACATTGAGTTCAGGGAGCTTCGGCTCAACCCCATAGGCCAGCCAACCACTGCAAACCCCCCTACGGTGCAGGCAGGCAAAGCTGCTAATGGCACACCTGGGGCTCACCCCTGTTTGGCACCAGGCTAACCCTGTAACGACCCAGGGGGGCTTGTAGAGTCTCCGTTGAAGTGCGTGCTGTCATGGCTTCACTGCTTCAATACCCGAGCTAGCGTGGTATGTCTACACAAGCTGCAAACACACCCCATGGCTGCTGTGCAGACCTCCCTGAAAGCAGCGGGGCTGCTGAAGCACAGGGCTTTGAAACTCAGAATCTGGCAAGAATAGGCTGAAAAATCCAGGACCAGTGCCTGGAAATCCAGCTAGACACGCCACCTACGCTGGACCGTTTAAGCAGGGCCTAAGTGGTGAAAAATCAACTGGTGTTTCAGCCCGCATCTGCCTTGGGATCCTTCGCGAAGAAAGAGAAGTGAACTCCCTGAGGGATGAACTGATTGAGTCTGGCACATGCTGCCCCTCGGCTGGGGTACCGGGCAGGATTTGGAAAGAGTCAGGTCTGGAACTGACCTCGCCACGATGGTGAATTCTCCCCCAGCCCTTATTAGGTGAAACACCCCAATAGAACCCCATCACCGCCGTGGGGGTGGGGAGGAAAATGGAGACGGTGGAACGGTCTCGCCAAGGATACAGCGGATGCCGCATCGATTGAGTCATTCTAAGCTGGACAAAGTGCCGGAGATCGCACTCAAGGGAAAAACCCGGCTGCAGCGAGGGCTGGATCAGACACAGCCTAATAGGGATCTTTCATCTCTCTCCGATTGCTAGAATGCTGTGAAAATGCTCCCCCAAAGAGGAAGAGTGGGACAGTTCCCCTGTCCGCCCCCCCAAACAGACCCAACTGTCCCCCCTGCAAACTGCCCCCTGCCCCCAAAAGCATCATCGGTACTCGCACTTCCCATTTGCTTCCCCCAGTGCCGCTGGAGGACAGCAACAGCGGAGATCAATCGCTGCTCTGGGTAATGAAAGGAGATGAAGAAGCAAACAGCTCTGACACCTCCAATTTATTACCCCGGGCCGAGCCATTTTTAACAGGAGTAATGTGATTGTGCTGGCAAAATCAAAAGCCTCCAGATGGGTTTATTACACGGCGCACTAAGCCAGCGGGAGCTGCTAACCTGGTGGAGGCTGAGTGGGGCTGGGAAGGAAATAGGATGGAGCAAGGTTCCCCCAGGCACAGCAGTAATGAAGAGTGCCTTGGGGGGAAAGAGAGATGCCACGAACACGTACACAGGATCAGCTCAGCCAGAGATTCTTCATGAGCAGGGGGAACGCTGGTCCTGCTGCACGCCCGCCTCCCATGGCAATGAATGGCAGCTCTGCAGGCTGGGGGGGGAGGGGGGTAGAGGGGAGTTGTGACCCCGCTTTGCAGATCCAGGCAGCGAGAACACTCCGTGCTGCTCACTTGCATGTCGTGCATGTGGACAGTAACCACAGGGGCTCGGTTTGTATCTCGATAAAGCGATCCCTAGGCAGGGCCAACGCCACATTTCACTGTATAGATTTGAAGGCCAGAAGAGACCATCATGAGCATGTAGGGTGAGTCCCTGCCTAACGTGCAGGCACCAAGAGCCGTGGGGCAATGACCTTCAGGAACCCGGTTAAAGGGCCATCCTCCACATTACCAGTCAGAACCCTGAGACTACAGGAGCTGGACCAACCCTGCACTGGCCAAGGGCTGAACAAAATCCTTTAACCGCTCCTTGCCCTGCCGTTGTGTAAATCCAGTCTGCCCAGAACCGCCCTCCAATGACTGTGTGACAGGGAGGCATCGGGTGACCGACGTTACTACTCTGCAGAATCAAGCCCTAAATTGCAACTTTAAGGGCTAGCCCGTGCAGTGCCGCATGGCAGACTACGGCGGTGTGAATTGAGGGGCGCTCGAATGTATTGCACGCGCCCTAAGAGCCCTGCATAGACCCTGCTGGCGCGAACTAAAAGGGATCTCGCTCGCGCGGATGCTGTCCTGTTTCAAACAGCTCTATGTTCACGGGCAGTAGGTACCTGTTAGTTCACGGCAGCAGCGGCAGTTCGAGCACTCTACAGTTCATACCCCTGTAGCCTGCACTGTGGCATGGTGCAGAAAAGGCCAAAGGTCCAGATCCTCAAAGATATTTAAGGCTCCTACCTTCCATTGATTTCAGTCCCTTTGAGGATGGCCATAAATAACTTGCACTGGGTCTCCCATTTGTTCCAATAAACACTTGTTACAGTCACCTAATGCTGTTTCTTTTCCCTAGCACCTTCCATCCAACGTTCTCTACGAACACACATTAGCCAAGCGTCATAAGCACTCTGCCTGGCAGGTCAGAGTGGCCTTTAACAGACAGGGAAATTGAGGCACAAGGAGGGCAAGCGGCTTGCCTACAGCCAGTGGCAGAGGCAGGGATAGAACCCCCTGGTCCCAGGCCCGTACCTTACCACAAGCCATACTCCCTGCCATCTTTGCCACTGTCTCCCTCTTGTCAAACGGCTGGGAGACTCTCCCGACAGCGCTACGCAGCTGGGAGAGCCGGGGAAACGCAAGCCAGCTCCGATAAGGTTTGACAAGCGCTGCCTGAAGAGGATGATAACGATCAAGGAGGACAGAGGGTGAAGAATGGAACAATTGGGGAGGCAATGAGGCAGAGATGGATCATACCCCGGACCTAGGGTGACCAGACAGCAAATGTGAAAAATTGGGACAGGGGGTGGGGGGTAATAGGAGCCTATATAAGAAAAAGATCCCAAAATGGGGACTGTCCCTATAAAATCGGGACATCTGGTCACCCTACCTGCACCAGGCTGGGAATGGAAAGCCCCCTAGGATCATGTGATCAGATGGGGGGGGGGGGTGGGTGGGTGGGTGGGTGGGTGTGTGTGTGTGTCTCTCTCTCTCTCTCTCTCTCTCTCTCTCTCTCTCTCTCTCCCCATGGCAGAGCAGATGACCCCGCGGAGCAAGGAGCGGTGAAGGCACGTGGGAAAGATTCACTAAAGGCAAAGATCCGTAGCAGGCAGGCAGGCTCATTGGAGGGGAGGGCTCCGAGGTGCCCCACTGAAAACGGGGCTAGCAGGCTCTTCTGTTTACCTGGAATGAACTGAAGTCTCTCAACTCCAGGCAGGCACATGGAGCATCCCGGTTACACTAGAAGCTGAAGAAATGAGGACCCGTCTCTCTCTAGTGCATGGCAGCAAGATGGATGGGCTTGCGGAGAAGGCATCACCATGGGACTCTGGAGAACTGGGTTCAACCCCCTTTTTGCTGCACACTGCCTGGGTTACCTCAGGAAGAAAGTTGTGTGAGCCCTGGGCTACCCTCCCACCTGTGAATGAGGCAATAGCAGCCTTCTCCCCCACTCTTTGGGGCAGGGACAGCCCTGCTGTAGGGGTACATACAGCCCCAGGCACAATGGGACCCTGATCTGGCTTGGGGCCTCTAGGTGCTGTTGTGATACAAATAAAGGTGAGTTGCAGGGGCTAGCCCTGGGATGTGGGGCGGGAGGGGGAGGAGCCTGGCACATGGGAAATGAGAGGTTACCCCAATCTTTTCCAAGTGTCACCCGGCAGCTGTTGCCACGTGCGCTCAATGCCACGGCCCAGTTCTAACCGGCCGCCGAGTGGGACCCGATCACAGAAATGCTGGTGTCATTCTGACGACAGCAAGCCGTCCCTGCCAAAGGCCACGGTGCTCCTCCAGCAGCGGCAACGTGGCACGTGCCTCCTGCCAGTCTTCCCCGTTGTCATCACAAAGGAAAAGCGACCGAGGCCCAGGAGAAACGGGATTCCAATGAGACAGAGTAATTCCACTGATCGCCGTGGGTAAACCAGAGCCGCAGGGCTGCTACGCGCATGGAGCCAGCCGGTCTGGCGGACGCAGACTGGCACTGCTACGGCAGCAAGGCTGTCTGCACCTTCCTCGGCTCCCCCAGGGGCATTTGCTCACCCTTTTTAGATTAATCTAATTACAAGAGTTCTGAAGCCCATTAATGTTTCTCAGTGGAGTGAGCATCTCCTGGCTGCCGGCTCCTTTCTGGGGCCTGGCTGGGTGCACCCCCAACCACACCACGGCAGGAGCAGCTTGGCTGTTTTTAAGGAGGCCAGCCCCCTTCCCCAGCCAGCCCCCACTCCCAGAAAGGAGGCAGGGGAGAGCGAGACCAAGCAGCAGCCCTAGATGACAGCACAGCGCTTGATTCCTCTCCCTGCGGCTGTTGGTTTAACCTTTGTAAGCCTGGCAGGAATTCAGAGCACTGCTCCAGCGCACAGCTCGCCCCTCCTTAAGCCTGACAGTGATCAGACAAGGCCCTGTTGTGACTGTCCCCCGGAAGCCTTTGCAAGGGCAGTCTCTGGCTCGGCCCACCCCTCAATCAAAGCCTCTGGCAGACGCTCACACTTGCATCCTCCCAGCGCTCTTTGCAGGAGCTGGGCAGCTTCACCCTCCCTCCAGTGACAAGGGGGGGACACTCAAGGCTGCATTTGCCCCTTGTGGTCACTCTCCACTATCTGCTCCTGAGCGTTCGGGTAAAAAAGCGGATGGAGTCAGGACTGCCCTACTGGGTGTGGGGGCCCAGGCCGGAGTTAGGAATGACTTGAGACAAAGAGGTATCGGTCAGTTGTTTGATCTTGTCTTGTCTGACTCACCCAGTTAGAAGGCCACAGGGAGACAGAATGGGACAGGGAGAGAGGTCTAGAAACCCCCCACTAATACTCAAAGCAAGGAGCACAGCATGTCATGGGAAACTGGAGAACCCAGGGAAAGTACATTACACAGATCTAGAGAAGGACTTGGGGGGGGACAGAGACCGCAGGGAAGTTTGGGTTTTTTCCCTGACTTTGCTGAGAGACCTTAAGGGGCTTCAGGACTCGTGGGGGGGAGTTCACCTTCCACTGCAGCATCGGGGGCATGGGTCACTTGCAGGTTTAAACTAGTATAAATGGTGGATTCTCTGTAACGTGAAGTCTTTACATCGTGATTTGAGGACTTCAGTAACTCAGCCAGACATTAGGGGTCTATTACAGGAGCAGGAGGGGGTGAGGTTCGGTGGCCTGCGATGGGCAGGAGATCAGACTAGATGACCAGGATGGTCCCTTATGATCTTAAAGTCTATGAGCTAAGGACACAATAGCATGAAGCGAGCACACGGTTGCTGAACTCAGCTGAATGCCCTGCGTATTCTGTGGGCACAGGTTTGATCCAGGACTTTAAATCTTTTCCATCCCTGACTCCAGCAAGTCAATTAATTAATCCACCCACAACATATTCCTGTAGACCTCTTGAGCAGGTGATTTAGTGACTTGCTTCTCAACTAAAAAGGTCACACACTGAGCCAGCCAGGGAACCCAGGAGTCCTGACTCCCAATCTCCTACTCTAACCACTAGGCAACGCCATCTGAAGACCCCTTTATAAAGAATGACAGGGGAAGGGAGAAATGCTCTTCAGAATCCTTTATTACATCTGAAGTTAAACGGTGTTAAAAATTCCATGATCCTCATGGAAAACGAGAGGCATCAGCGCTGCCTCTCACTTTAGCACAGGCTAAATGTAGCCATGTTGAGGAGGACACAAGAGAAGAGCAAAACAAGTTACACATTAAATCGCAGCCCCATGCCAAGAATTCAGACACGGGAAGAGTTAACAGAGGGGCCTGGAGACAGACTGGGCTTTACAGGAATTCCAGGAGACTGCTGCGCGGTGAGGGAGATGCTGGTATATAGAACCACACACTTCATTACCCTCCACTTAGCTGCTGATGACAAGGCTTTCGATAAAGACAGCATGATGGATTCCAGCCGCAGTAGGTGACCTGCTGCTCTCAGCCCCTTCCGACATGCCTTGGGGCTCTGCTCCCGCTATCGCCACTTTCTACTCCCCAATCTCCCCAAACACATGGTCGGGAACCTTTCTCCGAAGAGGCTGGAAAGAGGAAGCGTGTCTCATCTAATAGAGATTCTTCCCCTGGGCAGCTCTGGTTTGCTGGTGCCACCATCACTCACGACAGGCTGACAGGAGCCCAGATTGATGGATGTTTAATGGGAAGAGATGCCTGCAGGCAATCTGGTTGCATTGGAAGCAGTACTCCTGTATCCCAGTTTGAAGGAATGCTGCAACATGACGGTACATTAAGGGTTTCCAGGAAGGGAGAGCAGCTCCGATTACACATGACTGGCCATGTGTGCAGACGGCCTGGGAATCCCACTGGGATCTTCTATGCACAAGGACGCCAGCTCTCTGGCAGGATTTGGTTGTTAGGACAGCAGCTGCCTGGTGGTGGGGTGAAGAGAGGACACTCTGCCCTATTGCCAACCCCTGGCCTCGCTCTACTCCAGCAGGGTAAGGAAGTGGAGTGAGAGCTCTCAGCAGAGACCCACCAACTCAGTCACTGGTACTGTCTTCGCTGTCTGAATACGCCCCCAACAGGCTGAGGGAAGAGCCCTGCGCTGCTGATGGGGGCTGGGTCACAGCAGGTAGTGAGGAGCTCCAACTTGCAGCATCTAGAAGCCAAACAGAGCAGGTTCAATCATTCACACCCCACACCCACGCCTGGAGAACAGAGAGCTGCACCTTATGGACGCCTGAGGAAACCAGGAGTTGGAGCACTCCTGCTGCTGCCTGGATGGGCACTGCCATGTTCTGGGCACCCACCGCAACCCCAGGCATTAGGACATGGAGTAAAACTGTTTCCTTGGCACCCTGCCTGAATCTCAATGAGGATTAAAAGGTTTGACGTTGAGACGGTCGCATTTCTATGGAGGCTCACCTCCTGCCCCCTGGTGGTAACATAAGAGAATGGAAGCGTCTGAGATACTTAAGCATAGGAGGCTTCCACCTAACTAGAAGAGGGTGAGGTGAGTCAACCCTCAGTCTAACACCGATGCTGTCTGTGAGGTGGCCTCCAGTGTGTGAAACTGTCTTTTGTGTAGAAGCTCTCAAGCTGGAAAGGGGGGCGGAGGGACTGGTGTGTGGATCACATAGGGAAAACATCATTCAACTGGGCCATTCATGAAACACCAGGTTTGGATCAGCAGCCAACGTAATCTTACATAGCACCTGTCATTCAAAAAGATTAACAAACTACCCAGAGGGCTGGGATCATTTCGCCCGCCATCAAAATGCAGCCACCTCTGCGATGGAACACAGCCGCTGTTCAACAGAACAAAGCAATCCCACGCAACGGTTTAGGACAGGGAGGAAAGAATGTTGTGTGCAACTGAGAGTGCAGGGGAGTTTGGGAAGGCAGAATAGCATAACCCAAATATCATATGCATCCGAAGAAGTGGGCTGTAGCCCACAAAATAAATGTGTTAGTCTCTAAGGTGCCACAAGTACTCCTGTTCTTTTTCCAAATATCACAGCATACAACAACCTCCCTGTACAGGAAAAGCAGATTTAACCAACTTAAAATGAAGACGGAAGATGGCTTCTGATCAGCTGCCTGTTGTTCATGTTACTGTAGCAAACAGCTGTGCCAACTGCCCCAACCTCACTGTATGTTTTGGAACAGCACAGTAAATTCAAACCCCATGCCTGGTCTCGCATTACCGTCTGTATTACTGTAGCGCGTAGGAGCCCGAGCTATGGGCCACAACTCCTTTGGGTTAGGCGTTATACAGACACAGAACAAACAGAGGAGCTCAATAATTTTATGAGCAATAATATCAATATATTTACCATGGTACTTCTACAGACTGGCACCATCATTGTATCCAAGCACCAAAATGTTAATATAGAAGTTGAGACACTGGCAATCGGCTCTCATGCTTCAGGGCACAAACTCTTTGCCAGAGTGGTCAGGAAGGAATTTTACTTCCCCATAACAATGCACTATGTGGGAGGCAGGAGAGAGGAGACGGCTTCCTCTCTGAAACACTGGGCATTGGCCCTACTGGAAATCCCAACGCCAGACTTGATGCCATTCTGACAAAGTTCTATTGGGTCATGAATTACTAAACTGCAACATATCATCGAAGACAACACAGACACACGAGATTAAACTGCTTGATGTCACCATCCTGTTAGAGACCACCTTGGTGGCCTGGAGTTAAGTGGCTAATCAGATCCTACGTTGCCGTGCAGGTGAGACTGAACCAAAGTTACCTGAGCTTTGTTGTGTAGTTTGCTTCCCCACACCGTTAGCTGTGGTGGAGCCTGGGGTCTGTTTCTTCACAGTGACCAGGCCTGCCAGCTGGGACTTGCTGTTCAGTTTGCCCACACTCCTCTCCCAGCTTTCAGTCTTTAGCTTCTTACTCTGGGGCTCAGTATCCTACAGAAGGGAGCACAGATATTAACGTTCTCTGTCCTTGGAGCAGCTAGCGGGGGAAGAAAGACTATGCAAAATACTATACATCATCATAAAAATCAAGGGTGGTTTGGAGCTGCACACACAGAGGTATCATGTCACAGAGCAGCAAGGAGAAAGCCCCTCTCTGGATAGCTAAAGGGTGTGAAGAAAGGGTTTGGCTAGGATGGGATAGAGCATTGTTAGGTGCAGAACGACGAAATCAGTACAGGAAGATTCAGGCTGAGTACCAGGGACAGCTTGCCGTCACAGAGATCGAGAAGGCTGTGGAAGAGCCTCCCCAAGGGCTGATGCCCCGTTGCTTGGGTCATCCACCGCAAGCCTGGAAGAGACACTGGTCAGCGGGCATAGTTGTCCGTTGGCAGAGGGGTGATCCAGATGTGTGCAACAGGACTTTCCAGTATCCAGCTTCTGTGACCTCACGTGTTGGCTGCTGGACCAACCACTGGCTTCGACACACTAGTGACTAGATGGCTCAGGACTAGTACTGGGACAGGGAACATTTCACAGTTCAACTCCAGCCTGGCTTGGGAGTCACTTGAAAGCTTTCAGCAGCCTGCACGGTTTGACGGTCTCAGCGGACAGGGATTGACATCAAAAAGCGACATCTGCAATTGGCGCTAACTGGCCTGTTTGCTGAATCCTCTGTGGAGATTATACCAAGGATTGAGCTCCCTCCGCCTCAGAGCAATAGGCTGAGATCACGCAGGGGAGTGCCCTGCTGTGTATAAACACAGGGCTTCAGTCTTCAGGGCTGTCCAACTGGCATCTTCCACCACTTGCATTGATGTGATTTAGGATTAAACCATTACAATCCTTTCAAGTACAAGCGGAGAACAGGGAGCAAAGCCGGCAGCAACGTGCTGACCACTGAACCATCATCAGGCATGACAGTAGGTGTGGGGGCTCTTAGCCGCAGCTCACCCCCATGGAGATGAGCCCCTCTGTTGGTTGATACAGGCTGAAGTTTACTTCGACCAAAACCTCTCATTTCTTTCTTTCAGTTTAATATACAATGAGCCACATTTTCTAAACTAGGCATGAAAAAAGAGGCAATTGTGCCTCAAAGTCTCCAAAACAGGGGACTTCTCATGAGGTGTGGTTTGCTGGGTTTTAGTTTGTCCCCTTGTGGAAAAATCTCCCATCTCGGAGAGCCATGCTGCTGGAAAAGCCCCTACCCCCCAGGATTTACCTCCTGCAAGATGTCGGTAGGTTTCGTTTTCGGTCCTGATCTTGAGGGCACTTGGGTAGCTTCCTCATCAGAGTCAGAGTCTTCCAGGAATCGCCTGCTCTGGGCTTGTTCCAGCATAGCTCTGCAAATCAAAGGAATCCCCCAGAGAGGTGTAACAGAGTGACTTGATTACAGTCTATATTTGCCCAGATGGGCAACAAATATTTGATAAAAGGCTCTTCAATCTAGCAGACGAAGGTAGAACACAATCTAAGGGCTGGAACTTGAAACTAAAATTCAGACTGGAAGTAAGGTGTTAAATTTTTAATTGAGAGAATAATTAACCATTGGAACTATTTACCAAGGGTCAGTGGTGGATTCTCCATCACTGGTAACTTTTAAATCAAAACTGGATGATTTTTCTAAAATATCTGCTCCAGGAACTATTCTGGGGCAGTTCTCTGGCCGATATTATGCAGGAGGTCAGACTAGGGCAGAGGTGAGCAAACTACGGCCCGTCAGGACCTTGGATCCGGCCTGTGGGATTGCCATCGTGGCACAGTGGGGCTAAGGCAGGCTCCCTGCCTGCCCTGGCCCCGTGCCGCTCCCGGAAGTGGCTAGCACCACGTCCCTGCAGCCCAGCCTTGAGACCCATGCCGCACCCCGCACCCCTCCTGCACCCCAACCCCTTACCCTTAGCCCCTTCCTGCACACTGCACTCCCTCCTGCACCCCAACCCCCTGCCCCAGCCCCACATTCCATGGCCCTGCATGCAATTTCCCCACCCAGATGTGACCCTCGGGCTAGGCAATGGTCTTCACTATGGGGAGATTGCTGCTGCAATCGATGCAGCAGGGGTCGATTTAGCAGGTCTAGTGAAGACCCACTAAAATCGATGGCAGACTGCTCTCCGGTGGACCCCAGTACTCCAGCTCTTCCAGAAGCATAAGGGAAGTCGACTGGAGAGTTATTCACGTAGCTGGAGTAGCATAACTTAGGTGAATTTACCCTGGTAGTGAAGACAAGCCCTAGATGATCTCTGTGGACTTTTGGCCTTGGAGTCAAAAACCATCCACCTTCATGAGACCTGCAGAGAACCGGTGTTGTCCTGCACACACTGTAGTTCTGATATGTTACAACTGAGCTGGGACAGGCACTCTGCCAGAATTCAACAGCTCCACAATGCTGCCAGACAGCATCTTCCCTTCCCAGTGTTAGCTGTTACAGCTTGGCAGGCCTGGAATCCGTGCAGCACTCCAAGTCTCCTTTTTAGGTGCAGTTCAGTGCTGCTGAAAGGTCTTTCATTTAGCCCCAGAATAATACCATAGACACTGTGGTAGGGGTTCTCCCCACACCCTGACACAAAGGTACTCTAGCCCTACACCCTGGAAGAGGCCTCCTCTCAAGGAGAGTTCAGTCTCAGAGGCCAGCTCAGTCTCTGATCTCTTTGCCGAAAATGCCAACTGGGACCGTGATTTTTGGCATGCAAACACCTCCCCGTGGAGGAACAGGTCACTTATATTTCCCTTACCTCTTTCAGTATTAGGGCCACCACTCCTCATGTGTGTCCTTTACCTGTATGTCTAGATAGATCGGACATCAGCCATCCTACTAGATCTCCTCACATCCCAATCCACACTACAGCCCTACCATGCACAAATCCCACCACCGCAGATCGCAAACGTTACCCTCCTTTGGATCTCTGGCACTGTCCCTCCCATTAAAATACTGTGGGGGGTGTTAAGACGACTGCCCAGCCCACAGGGGGCAGCCTGGAAAGTGTCACATATCCAGGCGTGACCAGAACTCAAACATGAGCAACGTTTCCAGCTGACTCACTTCATCTCCGTCTCATCCTCCTCTAGCTCCCTTCGTTTCCGCTCTTCCTCATAGTCCTTATACTGCTTCAGCATGGATTCGAAGTCCACATTTGCCTGACGCTGGTTCAGCTCCTTCAGCTCTTGCAGGTTCTCCAGAACCTCCATCTCCAGCTTGGAGTCCTTCGTCCGGTTCTCCAAAACCTAGCGGGGAAAGCGGGAAAGCCCTTGAAGTACTGGGTAAGCCACACCGACAACTCAGGAACTGTATTATAGAATTATAGACTATCAGGTTGGAAGGGACCTCAGGAGATCATCTAGTCCAACCCCCTGCTCAAAGCAGGACCAATCCCCAACTAAACCATCCCAGCCAGGGCTTTGTCAAGCCTGACCTTAAAAACCTCTAAGGAAGGAGATTCCACCACCTCCCTAGGTAACCCATTCCAGTGCTTCACCGCCCTCCTAGTGAAAAGTTTTTCCTAATATCCAACCTAAACCTTCCCCACTGCAACTTGAGACCATTGCTCCTTGTTCTGTCATCTGCTACCACTGAAAACAGTCTAGATCCATCCTCTTTGGAACCCCCCTTCAGGTAGTTGAAAGCAGCTATCAAATCCCCCCTCATTCTTCTCTTCTGCAGACTAAATAATCCCATTAGCTTCCATTACTAGTATGGCAATTCTAAGGTGCCTGCTGCCATGGTACCTAAGTGACAGAGTTTAGCATGAGTACTAGACGTGCAATAGCATGAGTATAGGGAGCCTCGTTTTCAGATCTTAAGAAGTACAATTAAAGATTGTGGTAAACTCTCTTTACTCATTCCAGGATAAGACAGAACCTACTGCCAGCAGGGACCTCAGTTATCACCTCTGCCTAGGCCAGTTCCAAAGTTGCAGAACTGGGGCAGTAGCTTCCTTCAATGCACTGAAGCACAAGTGGCCTGAGGCCTGCAAATCTCAGTCCAATATTTAGGACTTAGGGGGCGCATTCAGATACCTTCATGGGATTGTTCAGCTCTTCCTCCTCTCGTTCCTTCTGCACCCTCTTCTCCTCTTCCTCCAACAGCTTCTCAGCTTGGAAGTTCCGAGTGGCGCCATGTTCCATGGTGTAGTCTGTGTTCTCCGGATCCGTCTGAGGAAGACAGGGGCAATGCAAGGGAATTATTGTGAACATGCCACAGGCTGCTATTGCTCCAGTCATTGTCAATCTATTCGGTGCTGGTAATGAACAGCCAGTATGATTTTCAAAGCAACACATAAAACGACACAAAGCACTTCAACCTTGTTTTATTCACATCACCTGCCAAAAGAATGATTATTTATGCCCTAGAAACACCCATGGTACTCAGACATTTGAGCCGCAATAGTGCCCTACTCAGACTGTAGATGAGACACTTTACTGTTTGTTAAAAAGGGAATACAGATGAAGTAGTTAGGATGCAAAATTTGACCTCTGGTTATCTTAAAATAGTAAGTTTCAGAGTAGCAGCCGTGTTAGTCTGTATCCGCAAAAAGAAGAACAGGAGGACTTGTGGCACCTTAGAGACTAACAAATTTATTAGAGCATAAGCTTTCGTGGACTACAGCCCACTTCTTCGGATGCATATAGAATGGAACATATATATGTTCCATTCTATATGCATCCGAAGAAGTGGGCTGTAGTCCACGAAAGCTTATGCTCTAATAAATTTGTTAGTCTCTAAGGTGCCACAAGTCCTCCTGTTCTTCTTTTTAAAATAGTAGCATTTGTTGGGAACCGTCTAGGACTGGAATGGAGATCTCCTGACACTCACTGCCCTGATCTACACCAGGCTGCCAGAGCCCAGCTACAGAACTCTCAAAATCTTCACCTTGAATGTGATTTCTGCCAGGCAGCGGGTGCACTTGATGTAGAAGCGAAAGATGGGAAGCCCCAGGTACATTTCATTCTGAACAGTCTCTTTGCGGGCATTAAACTTCTTGCCTTTATAGATGTACTCACCACAAGTCTTGCACCTACATGAAGCAAAGAGAACGTGAATTAGGTCCACAATGTAATAAAAGCCTAGAGAAAGACAGAAGTCTAACTGACATACAAAGGGGCGGAGCCTAGTTTTAATGGGCATTGTAATTTAAGAATCGCATTCCCATCTGAACATTTGGTACCTATTGTTATACACAACCTCTAAGATGACCAGAATAGAAAGACATTAGCTACATTGCTATTTTTCCCATTTAATCTTTGATCAGTGTCACTTCTGCCGATTGACAGTTGCCTCCCTCCGACATACTGCTCCGGAGTGGGGCGTTCGCCTGCACACTCTGCACATTTAGGTACTTATATGGTCTTCGTCACTGTAGAATCCGAGGACCTCACGATCATTAATGGATATTATTATATAATTATTAGTGGACAGATATCGTCCCCCATTAGTTAAAAAACAAACACAGGGCATTTAGGCATAGGGTTGATTGGGTAACTTGCCCAAGCTCACACCACAAGTCTGTAGCCAAGGCAGGAATTGAACCCAGGTCGCCAGAGTCACAGCCACTAGACCATTCTTTCCACCCCCCTGGTTTCTATGAGGTTTTCACAGCAACAGTAGAGGCTGAATCTAAAGAGGCAGGTGTGTCCACCACAAGCAAAAGACCGGGTGGAGTTGAGCCTGGTCATGCTGTCCTCAGGCCTGCCTGAAAGCCCCTTATGAATACAGCAGGGGAACATTTGGTCAGCCCTGGCATTTAAGCATCAGGTGATACGTGCATACATAGTAGTTTGGGAGTGTCTCAATTAAGCCATTCTAGAGGGGATTCTGCTATTTAGTTCATAGCTATACAAAACCGACCTGCCCCCCAAAAGGTTACGTCCGTTGTAAATATTGTGGTGCACACATTAACTTGCTAAAAAAAAAAAACAGCCAAAGTCTCACAATCACTCCTCATTACCAAAATCCAGTCAGTACGTTCAGCAAATAGCTAGATTCACCCTCCATCCCATGGTCAGCTCGACGGAAACACAGTAAAGAATCAAGAGGAGGGATATCCTATGAAACCTGCCAATCTCTTGTGACAGAACAGTGTTCCCATAGGTTCTCCGGTACACATACTGCCAGCACCATCTCTCTCACCTCATGTTGAACGGGGCCATCAACCGCACAACATACTGCCGGTCCTTTGGGAGCTTGAGCTTCGGGATTTTAGACGGATCGAAATCCGGCGGGTAGTATTTCTAGAAGAACAAAGCAGAAAGGCATCAGCAGGGAGGCTGGGGGGTGAGGGTGTGAAATGGGGGGTGAGGGAAGAGGGTATCACCCATTGCGCCAGCACTTTGGGATCCACCGAGGATCGGAGCAGGGCGTCAATGTCAGGGCTCCCCACACTCACACCAGAAGCTACCGACACCCAAAGCTTATAAGGCCTCTCAGCAGAACAGACATAGTTGCCACCTCTCCCCTCCCCCGCTACGGGGCCCCCAGCTCTCCCCCTCCTCCCCTCCCCCACTACGGGGCCCCCAGCTCTCCCCCTCCTCCGCTACAGGGCCCCCGGTCCCTTCCCTCACTACAGGGCCCCAGGGCCCCCACTCCTCCCCCAGCCCACTACCAGTCCCCTCCCCCGCTACGGGGCCCCCAGCTCTCCCCCTCCTCCAGCCCACTACCAGTCCCCCGGTCCCCTCCCCCACTACGGGGCCCCGTCTCCGGGGCCCCTCCCCCCGTCTCCGCGCCGCGCCGCAGGCTGCCCCCTACTCACATTCAAAACCTTCCTCTCCGACATTTTGCCCCCTGCCTGTGCCCAGCCCGAGTCCGCCCCGCGCTAACTCTCCGCCCACCACAGCGCCACGGGCACTTCCTGGAGCCAGCGCCCGCCCCTCCCATTGGCCTGAAATAAGGTAACGCCGAGCTCTCTTGTTGTCTATTGGCTCGTCCTGCCGCCCATCACGCTCAGACCCCGCCCACTGGCTCGTGTGCTGCAGCTAAAGAGGCCCGTCTAGGCGTAAACCCCAGACGAGAAAGGTTCCGGGAGGAGCCTAGCCTAGCCTTG
Organism: Chrysemys picta bellii; assembly: GCF_011386835.1. Classification (NCBI taxonomy): domain Eukaryota; kingdom Metazoa; phylum Chordata; order Testudines; family Emydidae; genus Chrysemys; species Chrysemys picta. Next base: position 8,477,225 of record NC_088815.1, on the reverse strand, counting down.
CCTTACCTGCTACAGGGCTAGATCAGCATTAGAGGCTCTGTGGGGTTCAGTGCATCGGCCGGGCCTAGGGGCTGCTCTCCCCTCCTGTGTAGTGTACAGAGAAACCAGGCAGCAAGCCGCCCACTCCTGAGTTTGCCCATTGCACGGGGACGTGCAGGGTTTATAGTGCAATGCCACGCGGGTCTCGCATTCGGCACCGCAGGGGCAAGAAGGCCCAGAAACACCGCCAGAGCTCTCGCTGCCCCTGGAAAGAGCATGTTCCAGCAACGCTCGAGTTTCATACACACGCTCTTCCGCCATTAGCGGGAAGGGTTGCCAAGCCTCCCCGTTTCGCCAGGAGTCTCCCGGAATCGGGCTCTTTCTCCTGGAGGCTACTGAAGCCAAACCGGAAGATTTTAGGCCACTAAATGTCTGGTGGTGCAGTGGGGCTAAGGCAGGCTCCCTGCCTGCCCTGGCCCCGCGCCACTCCTGAAAGCAGCCGGCATCTCCCTGCGGCCCCTAGGGGGGAGGTCAGGGGGTCTCTGTGTGCTGCCCCCAGCACCGAATCCGCAGCTCCCATCGGCCAGGAACTGTGGCCAATGGGAGCTATGGGGTGTGTGTGGCTGAGGGCATGGACAGCGTGGAGCCCCCCCCCCGCCAGGAGCCACAGGGATGTTCTGGTCACTTCCGGGAGAGGTGCAGGGCCAAGGCCGGCAGGGATCCTGCCTTAGCCCCACTGCCCAGGAGCTGCCCGAGATGAGCGCCACCCGACCAGAGCCCTCACCCCCTCCTGCACCCCAACCCCCTGCCCAGCCTGCTGAAAATGAGCGAGGGTGGAGAAGAACGAGCAACAGAGGGAGGGGGGATGGAGTGAGCAGGGATGGGTCCTCGGAGAAGGGGCGGGGCAGGGGGTGGGGCGGGGTGTTTGGTTTTCTGCAATGGGAAAGTTGGCAACCATAGTAAGGATATTTACTTTGTATATTTACATGTTATGTTGACAATTTGTGCTCCTCATGGTTATAAAGCTTTAACTTTTTGAATCTCAAAGTCTAGTGTTTCCCATAACCGTGAAAATTTAAATAGATAAAAACTGGGAAAAAATGCTTAAAAATAAGCAGTAATATTATCCATCCAAATCATAACAAAATAAAAACCGAATGCTGCCAAACCTACGTATAACACAGGCCATAAGGCATCCCTGAATTAATTCCCGTTTGAACTGACACACATCTGTTAGCGCAAACGTCCAATCTAGATTTAAAAATCAAATTTAATCTTACTAGGACATAAGAAAGTCCTTATAAAATATACTAGAGCAACAGGCCAAAACGCTGCCCTCACACTAAGCTGTAGTTTCAAATGGATATGGTATTCTTACTTCTCCCTATCCTACACTCTTGTGTCAAACAACCACCAGGCTCCACCCCAGAGGTGGCTGCATTCAGCAATCCTCAAGTTGAGTATTTTAAGGCCTGATCCTGCAGACATTCCCTGCCAGGCACAGCGCTGTCTAATGTGACGAATGTACTTCATAGGATCATTCATGATACTAAGCAATCCTGTGCTCAGTAGCAAAAGCATTGGCAGGATCAAGCCCATAAACTGAGATGCTGCAGAACACTCATGTACTTACCTTTATACGCACGAGTAGCCCCACTGGTGGCTTACTAAGTAGGTGTGTAAGTCTTTGCAGGGTTAGGGGCTTAGATTGTAAAACACTTTAAGGAGTGGACACTTTGCAACGAAAGATGCTATTTAAAAGTAAGATATTTTTCTCTTCTTTGTTTGAACAGCCTCTGTCTCTTGGCAAAAATCTAATAAAATAGATGATGAATAGAAATGTGATAAACCTAAATCCCCGAAGCCGAAAGGTACATCAGCCAGACCATCGCTTAATATAATTGCCATTTATTTCTTTTATCCATTCGCTTTTTGATTTCTCTACGGTACACATTCTGCACTGAAGAGCACGTTCTCGGAGAGAATGCCCGAGCATTTTGACTTCTTTGGCTAAAAAATGCGTATTTTCTTTGAGTATTTTGGTTATTCTAAATATGTTTAACCTGATTACAAGATGCCTTATCGATAGGAAAACCAGACATATAAGCTATGCCTGTGGACATGGGATACTCCTATCCCTGTGACATCACACACATGTCAATCGGTTACAAGGTCAGCTGCTGCTCATTATAAATTCGCTGCAAAGCCAGATAATACTTGCACAGTTCCAAGGCACTGACAGATGGGAGATGAGAAGCTGGTGGCACAACACCATGATTTGGTCCACAGGGCCTCCCGTGCTGTATCCTCTTTAGGAGTAGGATGGTGGGTCTGGCACCGAGGACAGGGATACAGGGAGAGGAGGGCATCCATCATGCGGGAGGAAGACAGGAAGGGAACTGGCTGGAGAAGGGGCAGGAAACCAGAAGACACTGGGCACTGGGAAGAGGGTCTGCCGGCGCGGGTGGGAAACCAGGCTCAGGAAGAGGACAAAAGGGGCGTTTGAAGTGAACTGGCCACAGCCAGCCTTGAGGGAGGGGCCCGGGGAAGGAGTGGCACCTCCTGCTGCCAGCTTGGCTTTGACTCAGTAGCTGAACCATGCTTTGTCCAAAGAGCAGGATTTGGGCTGGAATGTAGCCCCGTCTCTCTTGGGAACCATGGTCTGAGTTGGGAGGGTTCACTGACACACACAGCCACCCTGGGGACCTCCCGAGCTGAAAGCAGAAACGCTGCTCCGGAGATGGGACTGCACCAGACTCATGTCCTCGGTGAACCGGCCCAGAGGGGGCCTCGTCCCACACGCCTACCAGTGGGGCACGTACTTCCTCTGCTCCAAGGAAACTCGTCCCCAGCGTCTGAGGCCCACAGCAGGTTGAATCCCGCAGTGGGTTACACGGGGCAGCAACAACAACAAAGCCCCAGCAGCCAGGTTGGCAAGAAGTGGGTGCTGTTACCCACGGCGGACTGGGGGCGAGGAGAAGGACAGAGGGGTTTTGAGAGCCCAGCAGCAGAAAGGAGAATCTCAGCATAGGGACCCTCTCCCATCTCAACCCAGCTCCTGGGTTTTCTGTCAGGTGAATTACAGCCACTTGAGTGGAAGGTGAAGGCGAAAGCAAGTCAAATCTTGACCCCACTGGGAGGCAAGTGCGAGAGCTTCTGGCCGCACCAGACAACCCCGCTCACGGCTGCGTCCAGGGGGTGCCAGATACCAGCGGGCTCCAGGTGCTGTAGTCGCCGTAGTCCGTGAAGTCCTTGGCTGCCACTTGCACGTGGTAAACGGCTCTGGGGCGGATCCCAGTCAGGATGAAGGAGGTCTGCTCGTACGGCCCGATCTGGGGGGCAACACATGCGGCGGAGGTGGGGTTAGGCCGGGAACATGCCCCGCGGGAACCCTGCAGGGCCACACGCAAGGGGAGGTTGCCTAGCAGACTGGGAGGCAGGAAACAGAGCTTCTATACCAGGCTTTGCCTTGGACTCGCCCCGTGAGCTTGGGCAAAGCTAAGGTACAGAAGAGGCGGCACCGTGCTCAGCGCTGTACGAGACGCTGCGCAGAAAGACGGAGGAGGAGGAGCAGCTTAGAGCACCAGAGGAATTCCCTGAGTGGATCAGATCCGGGGCCCAACTAGCCCAGCCTCCCGCCTCAGACAGTGGGCAGCGCTCGCTGCTTCAGAAGAACGTGTAAGAATCTGCCCCCAGGAGGAACAGAGCCAAGGGATAGAGAATTGAGGGGATGGGGATCCCCCCACCTCCCCATTAATCAGCTCTGCGGCTCTTCAGCACGCTCAGAAAAGCAAAGCAGCGACTCTCTGCCCTCGCTCAGACCCTGCAGTCCCGGTGTGGGCAGCGGGCAGGACGTGATTGGCGCCATTTCTATGCCAAAGCAGATAACGGCCTTCACCCAGACGGGTCCCGCCTGGACCGACGGGCCTGGGAGGGCAAACGGGGCCTTCTCCAGTGGGTTGAGTGCACCGGCTGCCCTCAACGCCGTCCGCGAAGCAAAGCGAACCGACAGCAACCCGCGAACTGCTGGAGCCGAGAGCGCCGGGGCGTCGTGGGCACTCACCGTTCGGTTGCTGTTGGCTCCCTCCCTCGCGTAGCGGATGAGGTACTTGAGTGGGAAGTACTGTGGGAAGGGCCAGGAACTGGGCGGCTGCCACTCCAGGAGCAGCTTCTTGCGCTCCCCAGGGATGGGGGAGACCTTCAGGTCTTCCGGGGGATCCGGCCGGACTAACAAAACACACAGAACAATCACCCCAAATCCATGTCCATCTGGCAGCCCGAGTCCTTCCGCACCAGCGGCGGGTGCAGTCTTGTTGCTTTGCCCAGCAGCGCCAGCTGGGGAGCCCAGCACGATGAGTGTCCCAGGGCTGTGCTCTTTGATACCCACCAGGGCTCCTGCTGGGGCCCATGAGATCCCAACGTCCTCATGGTAAGGTCCAGCCAGCCAGAACTGGCTCTGTCGTGGCACCGTATGGCAGGGGCAGGGGCGGTTTCCCAGGCACAGCTGCCCACTAGAGAGTCTCACCCCAGAGCTAGAGGGAACACTTCTCAGCATGGGCCTGCGGTGCCAAGCTTTGGGAAGTGGCGCCTGCCCATCGCACAATGGGCTGAGACCCACCGGCTCATTGCACAAAGGCCTCCAAGCTGCCAGCAGACCCGGGGGACTTTCCATCCCAGGTGAGCTGCGTGACCCAGCAAGGACCCGGCCCGTTTTGGCTGGGATACCCCACGGACCCCAAGGGGGGATGGGTCTGTCCCGCAGGTCTCCTTTGAGATTCCCAGTCTCCGTCCCCAATCCAGCCAGTCCCGCTGGTATCTGAAACGCGATGGTCAGATTGACTGAAATATCTTCTCTGGTGCCCCACACTCCACTAGGTAACCCGCCTCCCCAACCCCATTACCCCGGTCACCAAGTGCAGGGAAAGCACCACCGTGGAGGTGGCATAGAACCCAGGAGTCCTGACTCCCACTCCCGCTGCTCTAACCAAGAGAGGTTAAGTGACGTGCTCAAGGTCGTGCAGCAAATCACTGGTAGTTCTGAGAATAGAACCCAGGAGTCCTGACCCCCAGTGCCCTGCTTTAAGCGTGGTGCCATGCACCCTTATGCCCTGGAGCCCCTGCCCCCCAAGCCCCCAGAGATCCCTGCCCTCCCCTCCCCATGGCGGCCTATCCCGAGGGGCTGTGAACTCTTACTGATCTGCTCCACAATGAAGGGGAAGAGGTTCATCGTCGCGCCCAGCGGGTTCACGGCCGTCACGTTCAGCACGTAGGGGGTGATGGAAAACATCTGGATGTCGCTGATGGAGCAGCTACTGGCCCCGGCCCCCGGCTGGACACACTCGTTCTCCTGGGCCCCCATGCCATGCCTGCAGTAGGGGAGGACGCAGCTCTCTGTCCAATGGGCTCCTGGTGCTCATAGAGGGTCACATACCCCGTGGGCTTTGTGCTACCACGGCTTACCAGGGCGAGCTGGGAGGCTGGGCTCGCCTCTCACCCAGCAGACGAGTGATGCCCCAAGAGTCGGCTGATTGCACCTGGGGACTAAACTTGGGGACCACCTAGAGGTCAGGTCCTTTCTCCCTCCCTCTCCCCCTTGTCCCCAGCTGGCCCCTGGAGGATTTTACCTGTACGTGGTGATGAAATACGTCTCCAGGCGCGGTTCAGACGCCAGCTTCCAAGTACAGTCGACGGTCTGGGGGTAACTGACAGCCCAGCACTCAACGGCAGGCTTCTCGGGGGGCGCTGCGGGAGGGGGAGGGACGGACAGTCACCCAGACATTGCAGGGGAAGCCGGACTACATCCAGGGCAGCGCAACCCTGGAGCAGCACACGTCACCCACCCCACTCAGCCTGGCGCTCTGTCCCTGGGGGGACCCCACTGATCAGCCTGCCCCAGCCTTTGCTAACAGAAGCGGCTCTTTTAGCTCAGGCAGCAGAGGCATCTGCATTGAGAGCCTGAGGTCCCAGGTTCGATCCCCCACTCCTGACAGTCTGTGACACAGCAGCTGTGGGTGCAGGGGCAGAATGAGAGAAACCCGCACACACACACAAAGGAACAACGCACTCACAGCCCACCCGCAGCCGAATCCTGCGCAGGGTCTTCCCAGTGCCGGGGTGGTGGCAGCTGTATTCCCCCTCGTGGGCCGGGCTGACGTTCTGCAGCAAGAGCTGGTCCTTGTCTCCTCCCACTGCGGCCTCGGAGGTGGCCACCTTGGTGCCATTCACTCTCCATTCCACCCTCCCGCCGGGAGCGTCGCAGCGTAGAAGCAGGTCGGTGCCGAGCGCGCCATGCTGGACGTGGCAGAGGCCTACAACGCAACGGGGAGCTGTCACAGGGTGCCCGGCATGGTACCCGGCACTCGGGCAGGCAGTGGGTGCTGCTTTAGGGCGGGAGTTAGTGAGGAGCTCAAATCCCATTACCATTTAGGGGAATTCAGAAGGGAGCAGGAGATCATCTGGTCTGATCTGCTGGGTATCACAGGCCGGAGAATTTAACCCAATTACCCCCAGCGTGAGCCCGGTATTTGTTTGGACAAAGCGTCTCTTCCAGACAGGCCACCAGAGTTGATCTGAAGGCATCTAGAGAGGCAGAATCCACCACTTCCCTCCGGAGCGTCCCGTTGGTTAATCCCCCTCTCTGTTCCAGCTGGGGTCCTAGTTCTCATTAGAACATGGCTGGCTTCTGCTCCCAGCCGCCGGGTCTTGTCCTGCTTTTCGCCGCTAGGTTAACTGGCCAAACTCCCTCAGCAGCTTTTGAAAACCGTGACCCAGGGGCCAGGACACCAAACTAGGGAGCCAGGACTCCTGGGTTCTCTTCTTGACTCTGCCACTGACCTCATAGGAAATGACTGGCCCAGGAGTGGGACATTCCCAGCACAGGGAAGTTCCCAAGGCAGGGGGTTCTGCCCGGGGTAATCCTGGCTACATGGGGCCGCGACTCACCAGCTTGCAAAGTAATGTGACCCCTCCAAAGGAGGCAGCCTTCCCTCCTCCCCGCCCTGCTCATTGTTAACCTAACGTGCCCAGCATCAGCTCCACGCGGGATGTTATCCCCTTGCTAGGATTAACCTGCAGGGGCTGCCCACCCGCCCGCATCAGGCACAAGCCGATCACCAGCCGGGGTCAGGAGAAATCCCCCCACCCAATAATCTAGTACCACTAGGGTGACCAGATCTCCTGATTTTATAGGGACAGGCCCGATTTTTGGGTCTTTTTCTTATATGGGCTCCTATTACCCCCCACCCCCGTCCCAATTTTCCACACTTGCTGTCTGGTCACCCTAAGTACCACCCTCTGCTGCATGCGTCATTGGCTGGGGTCCGAGTCAGGCTACTGGGCGAGATGGCGCATCGGAGTGCAAGGGACCATCTGCTCGGCATCTCCTGGCGCCACGGAGCAAACCCCACCGCCAAGGGGCTAGGGGCCACTGGGAAACAGCCCTTCCTTCTCGTACCCTCCTCTCCATCGCGCCCAGCCGTGCTGCTGCAGGGGGAGGACCAGGCCGGCAGGACCAAGGCGACGATCACCATCCACTTCATTTCCCAGCGGGCGCCGGTCGGCAGCACAGGCGCCTGGAGAAAAAGCCGTCAGGAGCGGAGCAAGATCAGGGTCTGAAAGTGGGTGTGGCTGGGAACAGACAACGCCTTCCCGAGAGGTGCTCGACCCTGGGGGGTTGGGACAAGAGATTGATGTCATTTATGGAGGGGGTTCGGACTGCATGAAGGCAGCATCGGCCAGTGGTTAGAAGAAAGGGCCTGGGACCCAGATTCTATGCCCAGCAACTGGGCAAGTCCCTTCCCCTTTCCGTTCCTCAGTTTCCCCTTCCCCTTTGTCTATTTAGGCTGTGAACTCCTCAGGGCAGGGCCCCTCTCTCTCACTGGGTGTCTCTCTGGGTTGGGCCTTCTGCTTGCTACCAGCGTACGGCTAAACAACAATCCTGCGGTGGGGAAAAGCACCCTGCCAGCCAAGCGCAGCAGATCTGATGCTGGGGCTCAGGCCCCATCTCGAATCCTGCGCCTGGCACCTGGAAGAGCAAATGGCACGTGCTGGCGGTTGTGCTCCAGGGGAGGGAATCCATCCCCAGGGCCACCCCACCCAGCTTCCATAAGAACATAAGAACGGCCATACTGGGTCAGACCAAAGGTCCATCCAGCCCAGTACTCTGTCTACCGACAGTGACCAGTGCCCCAGAGGGAGTGAATCTAACAGGTAATGATCAAGTGATCTCTCTCCTGCCATCCATCTCCACCCTCTGACAAACAGAGTCTAGGGACACCCTTCCTTACCCATCCTGGCTAATAGCCATTAATGGACTTAACCTCCATGAATTTATCCAGTTCTCTTTTAAACCCTGTTATAGTCCTAGCCTTCACAACCTCCTCAGGCAAGGAGTTCCACAAGTTGACTGTGCGCTGTGTGAAGAACTTCCTTTTATTTGTTTTAAACCTGCTGCCCATTAATTTCATTTGGTGGCGCCTAGTTCTTATATTATGGGAACAAGTAAATCACGTTTCCTTATTTACTTTCTCCACACCACTCATGATTTTATATACCTCTATCATATCCCCCCTTAGTCTCCTCTTTTCCAAGCTGAAAAGTCCTAGCCTCTTTAATCTCTCCTCATATGGGACCGGTTCCAACCCCCTAATCATTTCTCTGAAACTTTTCTAATGCCAGTATATCTTTTTTGAGATGAGGAGACCACATCTGTACGCAGTATTCAAGATGTGAGTGTACCATGGATTTATATTTAAGGGCAATAAGATATTCTCCATCTTATCTCTATCTCTTTTTTAATTATTCCTAACATTCTGTTAGCTTTTTTGACGGCCGCTGCACACTGCGCGGACGTCTTCAGAGAACTATCCACGATGACTCCAAGATCTCTTTCCTGATTAGTTGTAGCTAAATTAGCCCCCATCATATTGTATGTATAGTTGGGGTTATTTTTTTCAATATGCATTACTTTACATTTATCCACATTAAATTTCATTTGCCATTTTGTTGTCCAATCACTTCGTTTTGTGAGATCTTTTTGAAGTTCTTCACAGTTTGCTTTTTTCTTAACTATTTTGAGCAGTTTAGTATCATCTGCAAACTTTGCCACCTCACTGTTTACCCCTTTCTCCAGATCATTTATGAATAAGTTGAATAAGATTGGTCCTAGGACTGAACCTTGGGAACACCACTAGTTATCCCTCTCCATTCTGAAAAATTTACCATTTATTCCTACCCTTTGTTCCCTGTCTTTTAATCAGTTCTCAATCCATGAAAGGATCTTCCCTCTTATCCCATGACAACTTAATTTATGTAAGAACCTTTGGTGAGGTTTCAGAGTAGCAGCCGTGTTAGTCTGTATCCGCAAAAAGAACAGGAGTACTTGTGGCACCTTAGAGACTAACAAATTTATTAGAGCATAAGCTTTCGTGGGCTACAGCCCACTTCTTCGGATGGATTCTTCCACTCTGTATGCATCCGAAGAAGTGGGCTGTAGTCCACGAAAGTTTATGCTCTAATAAATTTGTTAGTCTCTAAGGTGCCACAAGTACTCCTTCCCTTTGGTGAGGGACCTTGTCAAAGGCTTTCTGGAAATCTAAGTACACTATGTCCACTAGATCCCCCTTGTCCACATGTTTGTTGATCCCTTCAAAGAACTCTAATAGATTAATAAGACACGATTTCCCTTTACAGAAACCATGTTGACTTTTGCCCAACAATTTATGTTCTTCTATGTGTCTGACAATTTTATTCTTTACTATTATTTCAACTAATTTCCCCGGTACTGACGTTAGACTTACCGGTCTGTAATTGCCGGGCTCACCTCTAGAGCCCTTTTTAAATATCGGCATTACATGAGCTATCTTCCAGTCATTGGGTACAGAAGCTGATTTAAAGGACAGGTGACAAATCATAGTTAATAGTTCCGCAATTTCACATTTGAGTTCTTCAGAACTCTTGGGTGAATGCCATCTGGTCCTGGTGACTTGTTACTGTTAAGTTTATCAATTAATTCCAAAACCTCTTCTAGTGACACTTCAATCTGTGACAATTCCTCAGATTTGTCACCTACAAAGGATGGCTCAGGTTTGGGAATCTCCCTAACATCCTCAGCCGTGAAGACTGAAGCAAGGAATTCATTTAGTTTCTCCGCAATGACTTTATCGTCTTTAAGCGCTCCTTTTGTATCTCGATCGTCCAGGGGCCCCACTGGTTGTTTAGCAGGCTTCCTGCTTCTGATGCACTTAAAAAACATGTTGTTATTACCTTTTGAGTTTTTGGCTAGCCGTTCTTCAAACTCCTCTTTGGCTTTTCTTATTACATTTTTACACTGAATTTGGCAGTGTTTATGCTCCTTTCTATTTACCTCACTAGGATTTGACTTCCACTTTTTAAAAGATGCCTTTTTCTCTCTCTCACAGCTTCTTTTGCGCGGTTGTTAAGCCACGGTGGCTCTTTTTTAGTTCTTTTACTGTGTTTTTTAATTTGGGGTATACATTGAAGTTGGGCCTTTATTATGGTGTCTTTGAAAAGTGTCCATGCAGCTTGCAGGGATTTCACTTTAGTCACTGTCCCTTTTCATTTCTGTTGAACTAACCCCCTCATTTTTGCATAGTTCCGAAATTAAATGCCACAGTGTTGGGCTGTTGAGGTGTTCTTCCCACCACAGGGATGTGAAATGTTGTTATATTATGGTCTATTTCCCAACTATTTCCAAGCGGTCCTGTTCTAGTTACCTCTTGGACCAGATCCTGCGCTCCACTCTCCCATGCCTCTCCCGTTGTGGGTTCCTGTACCAGCTGCTCCAAGAAGCAGTCATTTAAAGTGTCGAGACATTTTGTCTCTGCATTTTGTCTGAGGTCACATATACCCAGTCGATATGGGGATAATTGAAATCCCCCACTATTATTGAGTTCTTTATTTTGATAGCCTCTCTAATCTCCCTTAGCATTTCATTGTCACTATCACTGTCCTGGTCAGGTGGTCGATAATAGAGCCCACTGTTATGAGTTCAGTCCTTGAGGGGGCCACTTAGGGATCTGGGGCAAAATCAGTACTTGGTCCTGCTAGTGAAGGCAGGGGGCTGGACTCGATGACCTTTCAAGGTCCCTTCCAGTTCTAGGAGATGGATATCTCCATTATAAAATAAATAAAATAAAAAATTACTATCCATAGAGATTCTGTGGAACATATGGATTCATTTAAGATTTTTACTTCATTTGATTCTACATTTTCTTTCACGTATAGTGCCACTCTCCTCCCCCTCCCCCCGCCCCCGCACAACCTGTTCTGTCCTTCTGATATATTTTGTACCCCGGAATGATTGTGTCCCATTGATTGTCCTCATTCCACCAGGTTTCTGTGATGCCAATATCCTCCTTTAACACGAGGCACTCTAGTTCACCCATCTTATTATTTAGACTTCTAGCATTTGTGTACAAGCACTTTAAAAACTTGTCACTGTTTATTTGTCTGCCCTTTTCCGATGTGTCAGATTCTTTTTTTTTTATGTGAATGTTTCTCATCTGATCTGGCCCATACTTTATCCTCTTCCGTCCTCCTGACCAAAACCTAGAGAATCTATCAATAGACTCTCATAGAATATCAGGGTTGGAAGGGATCTCTGGAGGTCATCTAGTCCAACCCCCTGCTCAAAGCAGGACCAATCCCCAACTAAATCCCCAAATGGCTCCCTCAAGGATTGAACTCACAACGCTGGGTTTAGCAGGCCAATGCTCAAACCACTGAGCTATCTCTCCCCCCCTTCTCCTCTAAGAGAAGTCTCTGTCTGATCCACATGCTCCTCTGCAGCAATCAACTTTCCTCCATCTCCTAGTTTAAAAACTGCTCTGCGACCTTTTTAATGTTAAGTGCCAGCAGTCTGGATCCCCTTTGGTTTAGGTGGAGCCCATCCTTCCCGTATAGGCTCCCCCCATCCCAAAAGTTTCCCCAGTTCCTAATAAATCGAAACCCCTCCTCTCTACACCATCGACTCATCCACGCATTGAGTCTCTGAAGCTCTGCCTGCCTACCTGGTCCTGCGCGTGGAACTGGGAGCATTTCTGAGAATACCACCAGAGATGTCCTGGATTTCAGTCTCTTTCCTAGCAGCCTAAATTTGGCCTCCAGGACGTCTCTCCTACCCTTCCTTATGTCACTGGTACCACGACCACCGGCTTCTCCCCAGCACTACACATAAGTCTATCCAGGCGCCTCGAGAGATCCGCAACCTTCGCACCAGGCAGGCAAGTCACCATACGGTTCTCCCGGTCATCGCAAACCCAGCTATCTATGTTTCTAATGATTGAATCTCCCATTACTAACCCCTGCCTTTTCCTAATGACTGGAGTTCCCTCCCCCGGAGAGGTAACCTCAGTGCGAAAGGAGACCCCCAACATCAACTGGAAGTAGGGTCCCAACTAGGGGAAGGTTTCCCTCTGCTCCCGTTGACCGCTCCCCTTCCCTGAGCCTTTCATCCTCTTGAACAGCGCTGGGGCTGTCCGACCGGAAGTGGGTCAAATCTAGTGTGTCCCGGAAAGCCTCTTCAACATACCTCTCTGCCTCCCTTAGCTCCTGCAGTTCCGCCACCCTGGCCTCCAAAGCCCGGACGCGGTCTCTGAGGGCCAGGAGCTCCTTGCACCAAATGCACACATACGCCACCCGCCCACAGGGCAGGTAATCAGCCGTGTGACACTGAGCGCAATAAACAGGAGAGCCTGGTGTTTCTCCCACTGGGTCGGGCCCCAGCGCCTTCACAGGAAGCTGCTGAATTTGTGCGAGCCCCATGCTCAGTGACAGCTGCTTTGCTGGCCGAGTGGGTCCCCAACCGGCCTCCCCCAGGGTGAAGCGGGTGTGTCCTGCAGCAAGCCCCTCGGCCCAGCTGGGCATTCCCCCACCCGAGGGCCCTGCAGCGTCTCCTGGGAAAGAAGAGAGACAGGTTGGGCTGGGGGGAAACTACCGGGGGTAGAAACCAAGCTGGGGGTAGAGTCAGGAGTGCAGGGCAGGTGTCTCAGCTGGGGTTTCCCAGGCTGGGTGAGTGGTTGGGGCTCTGTGGCCGAGAGGTGCCCCTGCCGTGAATGCTGCTGTTTGGCAGACGTATGAAAACCCCGCCGCTCTCTGCTAGGGGCCAGGCTCAGGACACACCAGGGCAGCCACGGGGTGGTTGGCTTGTTTTACCGGCAGCCCAGCGAGGCAGGGACAGAAAAGGGGATTTTTTTGGCTGACACCGTCTTCTCATGGCGAAACCACGCTTGGAGGCAGCCTGACCTACTGGTTAGAGCACTGGCCCCGGGGAGACCTGAGCTCCATTCCTAGCTCTGACCCTGACCGTGGGCAAGTCACAGCCCCGCTCTGTGCCTCAGTTTCCCCATCTGTACACTAGGGGTGATGACAGTGACCACTGAGCTTTGAGCTCTACTGCTGGGACGTGCTAGATAAGAGCTAGGGCTTAGCATTAATGTTCCCCCGTGGCCCCAGAGCTCTGTGGTTTGGCGGGGTGAATTCAGAGCTAGGGGCTCTGGTGGACAATCCTGTCTTGCTGCTAGGCAGGTCCCATGTGGACAGCAGCTTCCGGGCCAGCCGTTCTGTTCTCTTGTTCAGGCTCCACAGCCCCTTCGCTCCTGGACAGCCCTGCCGCCCAGCCCAAGCTCTGCCAAGGTACTTACCCCCGTGGTGAACCCACATATCTCCCCCTCCATCAGGAATCTGAGCAGGTAGGGTTACAGATCAGGGGCCCAAGCACTGGGTAAGTGAAGGGACACAGAAGGGGTCTGTAGTGGAGCTAGGAATTGAACCTAGATCTTCCCAAGACCCCGTCCCATGCCCTGGCCACTAGACCGTGAGCTTCCTACCCCAGTTAGGAGGGCAAGTGGCTGGGGGAATTTTGTCCTGCCTGGCACTGAGCTGAGGACCCAGCCCGCAGCCATGAGATCGTAGCGGTTTTCGGTCAGTGCCAGATCCAAACAGCTGGTAACCTAGATTCTTACCTAGACATTCAGCAGGGGGGTGGGGGGGGGATCTCTCACTGGTCACCGCCCCCTGGCAACTCCAACACTGTGCTCGAGCGTTGACAGCGGCTTTGATGCCAGGAGGGTGAGTTACCCACCCTCTCCCAGGCGCAGAGGAGGGCGTGAAAGGCAGCGAATGTCAGGGCTGCTTCACCCCAACCGCACGAGCATCAAACAGCCCCACCTGCCCTCAAAGCCCAGAGGAATCCAGAGACTCACCTGACGCGCGCAGCTCGGCGTCCTGATGCCACTCCGAACCGGAGGCAACTACTGTAGGAGCCTCGGCTCGGGAAGCAAAATCCCCGTCTGACCTCAGCCCGGCTGCTGCTCACTTCCTCGCACACAACGCGCTCAGGAAATTCACGAGCCTTTCCCACCGAGGTTCCCGGAGACAACTCGGAACAAACCACAAAGCCCACAAGTCCCCGCCCTGGGCAAGGCGGGGTCCCTGGAGTGGCGTCTGGAGGGACAGAGGGAATTGGTGTCTGGGGTGCATGTGCCCAGGTCTCTCTCGGAGATGAGGGGGCAGCTGGGGGGGGGGCGTGTTTAGCTGGTCTGGGCCCAGCTGCAGCAGGGCAAAGTGCTTTTGAAACAAGGGTTTAAGAAAAAGGCAGCGACTGGATTATTTGGGGTTTGATCCTGCCCCTCAGAAGCCAGTGGGAATTATTGCTCTCTCAGAAGTGGGAGCGGGGGCAGACTCCTAGTTTGCACCGGAACGTGGGGTTCGTGAGTCCAGCCCCCCGGCATGTGCAAAGCTGTCCTCGGGGCGGACACAGACTGGGCCCCAGGGGCCTGGATGTGTCTCGGGACAGCGCAGCCACTTTCATCCAATAGGATTTTTGCTAAACTTTCATTTTTTTAACTAAGTTTTTGACTCCCAGGTGTGTCTGGGGGAACCCCCTTCCCTGGTGACCCCCCCCTCCCAAAATGGCTAGTCCTGGCGGAAACCATGAGCCACAAAAATCCCCTTCTGCTCCCGAGTTCTCGCCCGACCAGCTCTCCTCTCTCATAGCCTGTCCCCGCAGTCCCCCCTGCTGACAGCACGAGGCTCCCCCACCTCCACTGGGTCAGTCCCCAGCTGAGAGCTCCCTTGGGGGAGAATGGGGCCCGATCCCCCGCTGGGATGACATCATCGGGATCAAGCCAAACCTTTCCCAAATGTTGCCATTTCGTGGGGTGCTGTTAACGACGTTTCCCAGCCGGCCGAATGGAAAAGGAGCATTTTGCCTCTGGAACGCTGGGCTATGGAGCTGGCCTTGGCCACAAACGGAATGAGTTTGGCAGGGTCTCAGCCTAGGCCCCGTGAAACGAGCCAGCGAGCGATGGTTAACAGTCCAGCAGCACCGGCTGAGTCTGCTTGGTGGGGGCCCAGAGAGTGGCAGAGGAGGGTTGGGGCTGCGGGGCAGGACTGAGGGGCACTGACAGAGCTGGGGTGATGGGGCGGGGGGGAGGTCTGCAGGCTGATGTGCGTTGGCAGTTAGTGGCGTGGGACGGCTACGCAGGAGGCCAGGACTGGAACAACAAGTGGGGTGGGAGCTGCTGTCCTGGGGGGAGAGTCCTGGACTGGAATAGCCCCAAACGGCAGCCCCCTGCTATTCCAACCCTCGGCTCCCCCCATACCCAGCTCTGCCAGCGCCCCTCAGTCCTGACCTGGAGCTCCCCTCCCCCCGCTTTTCCAATGGTCAGCTCCAGCTATAACACTGTCAGTGCACCTCTGCCCTGGCCTGCAGCCCCCTGGGGAGGTCCAGACAGGCCCACGTCAGGAGGGGCTCCAGCCTGGACTAGCAGGTGCTGCGAGGCAGGAGGAGGGCAGCAGTGGGACATTCAGCCCAACATCTGCCCGCGTCACCCTGGCACCAGCTCCCGCATGTACGACGCCCCCCCCACCTCCCGGCACGTGTCCCTTCCCCACGCAGGAAAGCCAGCGAGCCTCCGCTGAGTGAGTATAAACTGTTTATTGCTGTGGATTCTCTGCGGAGAGACGCAGACAGGAGCTGGTGAGTTACCGCAGCCTCTCCCCTTCTGCCCGCGGAGCGAGGACGGGCCCCTCGCCCGGTTCCCCCGGCCCGTCTCGGAGGCTGCTGAGGTGAAAGCACCGATAGAAAGGTCAGTGTGAGCAGGGCCTGGACCTGCCACGAGGCACCTTCCAGCCACCTGCCCACGGGCACCTCCCACCACAGGCTGCCCAGGAACGGGAGCAAAGGCGCCGCCCCCGGGGTCACCCGTGTGCCTTGATCTCGGTGAGGAAGCGTGTGCGCAGGGCCTCGCCCCGCCGCTGGACGCTGGAGTCCAGCCGGTTCCGCGTGCGAGTCCCCGGCTCGGAACCAGGAACCGGGCTCCCTCGCCCCGGGGCGCTCATCTGCCTTGTTCCTGCAGCCGCTGCATCATCAGGATCTGGTACAAGAGCCTCTGCACGTCTTCGTCCATGTGGCCCTGCAAAGGAGATGGAGGCGGGGAAGTCAGCGGCTGCCCTGACTCCCACCCTCCGCCAGCCCCACTGGCTAAGGCAGGGCAGGACTGGGCCGACTCCAGTGGCAGCCAGCTCTGTAGGCGCCTGGCAACAGAGACGCTCTCGAGCCGAGCAGAGCCCAGACCCCTGCACCTAAGCCACGGAGACTGCCCTGCTCGTTTATACCCATGTGCAAATACCCCCCCACTTCCAGTGACACAGCCACATGCAAACACCCACCCACACCCACTTACATTGACATGCACCCATGTGCAAACACACACCCACGTATACTGACACACACGTGTGCAAACACCCACACTGATTCAGAAACACGGACGGATACATGGACGGATACACACAGAATAGCAAACGCACATGCCCAATCACCGCGAGATACGGCGCCCCCAGCCCAGCCCTGCCCCCCGTGCACTGACCTGAATCGCGCAGAGCAGGTGGCTCCGGTAGAGCGAGACGACCTTGTGGTGGTGCGTCTCCGTCTCCTGCAACCAAGGCAAGGGGGGGGGGGGGGGAGTCACACTACAGTCCCAATGGGACCCGGCCACTCTCCGCTCACGGCCCCTCTGACCAGCGCCCCCCTGCCAGACACGGCACCGAGCTGGGGCCCGGAATCGGATCCTGCTCTGGCTTGCACACCGGACACAGCCAAGGGGAACTGGTGTCACTCCCCTTTGGTACCCAGCTAAAGCAACTCCCTCAGTGCAGTATAAAGATGCGGCTGTTTTAGCGCAGGGGTTACCGCTGGACCTCTGCTGTGACCAGGGACGGAAGGGCAGAAGGCATCGGGCCAAGACACACTGGCCCAGATCCTTAATGGTATTTAGGAGCCTAGCTCCCATGGGAGTTAGAAGCCTATTATACCTTTGTGGGGCTGGGCCCCTGAATCAGCATGGTCCACGCAGACCTCGGAGCCAGCGACTCTGCGGCTTCCACCTGCCCAGACGGTGGCCCCAGGTCCCGAGCTGCACGTCAGTTTCCAGACGCAGCCGAGGTCAGCGCTTAGCCCCTGCTGTCCCCGAGCCCAACAGGGAACGAACACCACAAAGCCCAGGGACCCGCTCTGTGGCGGGCTCTGCTCCTCCCCTCTCCCAGGGCCAGCTGGTCCCGGATACCCACAGCCAGCTGCTGTTCCAAGGCCTTTATCGTGCCCTGCAGCTTCACCACCTCCTGCGGGTTCTGCTGCTTCTGCGGGGCCGCCTTGGGCAGGGCCCCCCCGGGCAGGGCCCCCCCCTGGCCGGAGAGCTCAGACAGGCTGTTCAAGGCCTCCTTCAGCTTGAAGACTTCCTTAGACAGCTCGGTGATCTGCAAAGGCGAAGGGATCGGCCGGTCACAAAGGGTTGGCTGAGTTCACCAGGGCGGGTTAGAGTCTAGGGCAAAGTCTCGCATGATTACAGGACCCGCAGCACAAGGGATTCCAAAGCCCAATTCCCCTGCGTCACCCTCCCGGCCAGCCCTCCCCGGAGCCAGACCTGCTCGTTAACCCTTTGGTTGCTGCTGCTTCCTCCTTTGGGGGCACCCGCATTCCACTGGGGCATCGGCCTTTTGGGCAGCAGAAGGGCATGATCTGCTCTGGGTGGCAGATAAACAGCTAAAGAGCCAGGGGCGCCCACGTCTGTTGCTGGCCAGCCAGCTCCCGTCCCTACTAGAGCCGGGGGGGAGGTGGGCTGGTCTCTTTTGCCACAAACGAGTTCTTTTCTTGGAGGTTTTTCGCTCCGTGACCAAAGATGGTGAAGAAAAATTCTGTTTCGTTTCCCTGGGGGAACCTCCCCCTCTCACTTTCTCGCCCTTTTGCCTAGCAGAAAGACGTGCCAGGCAGCGGCGTTCCCACTTCGAAAGAAACGTACATTCGGGGAGTGCTGCATGGCCCCAGACCCACCTCTCACCCTCCTCACGTGGCTCTATCGCGGGCAGGGATCTGGGATCCCCAGACCCAAATTTTCACCCCTACCCATGGCTCTCTTGTGGGCAGGGCTATGGGGTCCCCAGTCCCACATCGAACCTGGCTCTCGCGGGGGCGAGGTGATGGGGAAGCCCAGACCCACCTTCCGGTCCTTCTCCTTGACCAGCTTGGCCGAGTCCTCGATGTGGCCGTGCAGCTCCTGGATCCGGCCCGACTCGGCCCGTAGGCTCTGCAGCTGCTTCTCGGCGGCGGCCAGCTGGGCCTCGGCCGCGTGCTTCTCGCTCTTCATGAAGAGGGCCTCGCGCTGCACCTGGAACACCTCCGTGCAGGTCTTCTCGTGCTTGCGCTCCAGGTCGCTCAGCTTCAGGGTCAGCGTGCTCACCTCCACCTGCAGGCTGCACCGCAGCTGCTCGTGCTCCTCCCTGGGGACCGTGCCCTCCCGCGTGCTCGCCAGCTCGCCCTGCAGCCGCACGGCCTCCTGGGCTTTGGCGGCCAGCTCCAGTTCCAGCTCCCGGGCTCTGGCCTTCAGCTCCCGGACGCTGCCCACCAGGGCCTCCTTAGCTCGGGCGTGCTCGGCCGGCGGGACCCACTCCCGCCTGTACCGCTCCGCCGCCTGCTGCAGCTCCCTCGCCTCCCGCTGGGCGGCGCCGTGGCTCTCCTCCAGCTCCAGACGCTTCTTGTTGGACTCGGCCAACAACCGGCCCAGCTCCCCCGCCATCTCCTCCTGCTCCTGCCTGGAGATGCTCTCGGAAGCCAGCTGCTCCTTCAGGGCGCTCAGCTCCTCCTCCTTCTTGCCCTGATCCTCTCGGAGCCGGGCCTGCGCCTCCTCGTGCTGCCCCCTCAGCTCGTCTAGCTGCTCGCGGAGCTGCCGGTTCTCCTCCTCCAGCCTCTGGCTGTCTGAGAGGTGTCCCATCGCTCGCTGCAGCTCCCCGGCTCCCTCCTCCACCCTCCTCCTCAGCTGCTCCGCGTCTGCCTCCGCTTGGCGGCACCTCTCCAGCAGCTCGGCCTTCTCCGCGGCGGCTTCGCCCAAGGAGACGCTGAGGGCCGCCCTCGTCTCCTCGGCGGAGCGGCCTCGACCGGCTGCTGCTTCCTGGGCGTCCAGGCGCCCCTCCAGGTCCTTCACCCTCTGGTCTCTCTCCTGCAGGGCCTCCTGGGCTTTCTGCAGAGCTGCCCTCACCGTCTCCAGCTCGCTCCCGGAGCTCTCCGCCGTCTCCGGCTCCTCCACGGACAGGATACCCAGCTGGATCTGCTCCCGCAGGAGCCGCACCTCGGCCACGGCCGCCTCGTGCTTCTCCCGCGTCTCAGCCAGCATTTTGGTCAGCTCTTCCACAGCCACATCTCCAGCCCCTCCTTCCCGGCTGCTTCCTTCTGCCGGCACCCCGGCCTGGCCCGGCTCCTGGCCTTTCCCCTCGGGCTCAGCTGGGGCGTTACTCCTCTGCAGCGCCTCCTCTAGGGCCTGGATCTGCACCTCGTATTCAGCCTTCAGCTGCTTGTAAGCCTCCACCGGGACTAGCTCGCAGGAGGGACCGTGGGGCCCGCTGCCTTCCAGGGCCTGCAGGGCAGCCTGGGCCTCGGCGTGCTGCTCCCTGAGCCGGTCGAACTCCGACTTGAGGGAGTCGTAGAGGACGATGGGGACGAAGTCTTCGGCCGGGCCCATGTCACTCTCGTCTTTCTCGTAATTCTCCAGGATCTGCCAAGGGCGGGGGGGGATAAAACCATGAGACTTTCTCACTGGGATCCCGAGACCCAGCTACGCAGGGGGATTACAGCAGCACAACAACGGTGTCTGCCGTATGGAGCGGCCCAGAGCTCCTGAGGTGCTTCCCAGGGCCTGATCTCTCCTTCCATCAATTACACCAGTCCAGGTCCGCTGATGTGGGCGGAGTTACCCGATTTACACCAGCG
This sequence comes from Chrysemys picta bellii, assembly GCF_011386835.1. Classification (NCBI taxonomy): domain Eukaryota; kingdom Metazoa; phylum Chordata; order Testudines; family Emydidae; genus Chrysemys; species Chrysemys picta. The sequence continues at coordinate 8,456,968 of NC_088815.1, read as the reverse complement.
TGGGAGGAGACTCAGGCCCTGTAGTTTAACTGCACAGAGGGCTACGATACAGCGACAGAGTTAGACAGCAGGGCCTTGGAGCCGAGCGGGTAAGTACAAGGCAAAGGAGCAAAGATTAGGCTACAAAGGTCGGGGGCAGACGGGAGAGAAGAGAAGAGGCTGGAAGACGACTTCAGAAGGCATCCCCAGCAAATTCGAGCTGGGCCCTACAGTGAAGCAGGGAGCCTGCAGGGCCATTTGAAGGGGATAGCGGGGGCGGCGGCATGGTCTGATGTCTCTGCACACACAGTAAGGCAGGTGGCGGCTTCCTGCACCTCCCTGAGTCTGGAGAGACCATGGAGAAGGGAAGAGCCATTGTGTGGTCAGGGAACCACAGGGTCTGGAGGGCTCCCACCGAGATGGAGCAGGGGCAGCGGCACAGGGGTGACAGCAGGATCGCGTGCAGGGGAGGAGAACTCAGTATGAAGGACGGTGCCAAGGTTACAGACAGAGATGGGGGCAGGCCGAGGTGTTTGCCGTGTGCTAGGGGTCAGAAACCTGCCAGCCGCATCCGTCACAAGGCAGCAGCCGCTGGCTCACCCAGCCCCCAGGCCCGTTGGGTCCCAGCCCTGAACCGGCACACTAAGGAGATGCTGGCCCTGGGAGGGGGACCAGAGAGGGCCTCCAGGGGATGCTAGCAGGGGAAACCCGAAGCGCGCAGCTGGCTGAAGGGGGGGGGGAGCCGGTACCTGTATCTTCTCCAGCAGCTCCTGGTTTTGCATGGTGAGCGACTGCACCTGGCCCTGCAGCGTGGCCAGCAGCTCCTCCGTGGACAGACTCAGGGTCTTCTTGGACAGCAGCAGCTCTGCCCCTGAGAGAGCAGCAGAACCCCCGTCCCCACAAAGACCCATCACTAACTAACCCTGGTCCTTGACCCGAACAGCCCCACCCCTACCCTGAGAGCTGCCCCCCTGCCACCACCTGCTTCCTGCAAAACCTTCCCAGGCATTTTCCAGCACAAGCCCGATCCTGCCAAGGGCCCTCCTCTCCCATGGGAGCCGCTCACGGACCGCACCCCGGCCCAGGGCGGTGCTCCACCCCGCGGCGAGGGCTGGGCCTGGTGCACTGGTGGAGGGGCCTGCTACGGGCTTGGCGAATACAGCCCCGTCTTTCAGCCCAGGCAGCAGGAGCTCGTGCTTAAAGATTTGCAGAGCCCAGGGTCAGTGCCCGCTCTGCAGGGCAGGCTCCGCCCCTCGCAGGGCCGTGCCCTCGGTGCAGAGAAGCAGGCAGGGCGCGATGACCAACCTGGGAATTCCAGCAGGTCCCCCTCTTCGTCCTGCAGCGTGTCGATGTCGTAGCTGGTGTTCTCCTTCTCGTTCTGGGGCACAGACAGGCAGGGAGTCAGGGACCCCCCCCTGAGATCACAGCTCCCCCCCTCGCCCCATTCCCTGTGCTCTCCCACGGCGCCAGTCACTGAGACAGGCAGCAGCTGATGCTAACCATGATAGTGCACTGTCCCTACCACAGCTGAGCCAGCCTCAGGGAAAGTCCCACAATTCACTGGCCTCCTGCATGACTCAGTAAGACCTAGAGCTCCGTGTCCCCTGCTCTCCTACCTCCAGCAAGGACAGGCGGCTCCGGAGCACTTCAACCTCCTTCCCCAAATGCTCCTTTTCCCCCTCGCTGTCCGCCAGTTGCTGCTGGAGTTCCTTTATCTGGATCAGAGAATTAGACGCATAATTAGATCCGGACACTCGCGCCGATTCCCGTCCGTACCTTCCGAACTAGGTGGGGTGGATCTTTTACGAGGCCACAGAGCCGGACCAGGGCCCAGCAAGGATCCATCTAGTCTGGTATCCTGTTCCAATGGTGGCAGATCCCAGACGCTTTGGAGGACAGATATCCCTAACCTGGCACTCGCATCCCAAAATTTCCTCCTGACCCCCAGCTGATGACCAGTTTATGCCCTGAAGCATCCGCATGCAGCCATTTTCCCTTCCCATCCCAGAGACCATCCGGAGCTCTCCGAGTCCAGTCTCCGGAGACATAACACCTGGCCTACCTGCTTCTCCATGGAGCGTAGGGAGTCCTCCTCCAACTCCAGCCGCTAGTGGGAACACAAGGAGAGTCCAAGACGGTTAAGACACTGTGCAGCCTGGTCCTCCCCATGGTCATGCATCAGCAGGTCTGATCGTGGGCTCAGAGCTGCAGAATGGGCAGCCAGGCTTTCCCAGCCACGAGGTGTCCCCTCTCAATTACCTCCCCACCCACCTTGCCGGTGCAAGACCCTCTGGCAATAGCCCAGGTGAGGCCACAAGCAGCTCCCTTCCTTCCCATCCTCCTTTCGCCAACCCGCCCAGAAACCCGGCTGGGCTGAGCCTGGCCCTCGCGGGGCGGGGGAATCGCATCCGTACCTCCCGCTTCTGCTTCTCCTGCTGCTGCTCCAAACCCTTGATCTTCTGCAGGAACCGAGCCCGTTCCTGCCTCAGCCGGACGATCTCCTCGTAGGCCTCCCTGTCCTCCTGTGGGGAATCCCAGAGGCGGGGCGGTCAGGGGAGAGCAGCGGGTACCCAGCCCGCCCCATCCCGCTCTCCCTGCCAGGGGATCCTCACCGTGTCAGCTGGGGCAGGGCGAGCCCTGGCAGGCTTGGTGGTGACTATCCGGCTGCTCCGCTGTGTGGAAGGGGAGCTGTGCTCCGGAGAGTGTGGGGTGTGCTTGAAAACAGTAACAGTCGTCACACAGAGAGAACGAGGCTTAGCCAGTAAGCCCCCCCCCAGCTCTCTTCCCGCAGAAGTCCCATTATGCCTTCCACCTCCCGCCCCAAATGGGCTGAATGGCTTCACACACCCGTGCGGGGATCGTTTCACCCGATACCCGGATGCAGCCACTTCTAGGGGGCAGCGGGGCAGCTGTTTCACACCCCACGTTGGTTATGGAAATGAAAGCAGAGTCTCGGACCCAACTGCAACCACAAGGGGGATTTCAGGGAGCGGGCTGGCCCTGCCGGCTGGAGCTTGGCCAGGACACTGGGACCGCCGCGTGATCGGAGCACTGCGCTGGGACTCAGGAGCCGTGTTCTGCCCCGATCTGCTGGGTGACCTTGGGCAAATTGTGCCTCAGTTTCCCCCGTAAAACAGGATGACGATACCGCTGACCTCTTTTGGAGATCTACACCCAAGTTTTGGGGGGCGGCACTTCCAGCAGCACGGGGCCTCCTAATGAGACACAGACTCAGAGAAGAGCACCTCCTACTGCCTCACCATCTCCCATCCAGCCACTGACCAGGCCGGCCCCTGCTTAGCTTAAGAGACATGGCAGGGTCCCACCGCTCAGTGGCCAGGCAGCTGCAGCCAAAGAGGGGCTAAGACAGCGCTGGGAAATCCAGAGGAGGGGCGGGGGCTGGAGTGCTTGTTCTCCAGCAGAACCCCGTTATCAGAAACGCACTGAGTGGTGTACCCCGCCCTTGCCTGTGGACACCACGCCCACCACCGGGAAGGGGCACTTACCCAGTCAACAGCATACGAGGAAACCCTCTTTGCAGACAAGCGACCAGACCAGGGCAAGAGAAATTAACTAGACTCCCCCATCCCCAGCTGAGATCTACCCATGGCCTGCCAGTGCCAGTCTGCTGCTGGACCATGCCCATTTGTCAGAGCCAGGGGCACAAGCCTCACTGGCTGCCTGTCTCCCTCAACTGCCGAGGGACACAAGTTGATCATGCCTAGGAAAGACCTGGGGGAAGAGCTCAGTGCATTAGCAAGGTCCCACGGGACAGGTAAACGCCTTAGGGCTGCACAGGGAAAGGATGGTACAATGATTAGGGCATTCGTCTAAGGCTTGGACGGCCCGGCTTCAATTCCCTTCTCTGCCACAGACTTCCTGGGTGACCCTGGGCACGTCACCCAGGCCCAGATCCTCAAAGGTATGTTGGTGACTCGTTCCCATGGAAATCAACGATTTGACCTTGAGGGACCCGGGCCTCAGTCTCCCCATCTGTAAAACGGGGCCCACAGCACGGCAGTGTCGTGAGGATAAACACGTTAAGGATTGTGAGGCTCCCAGATGCAAGGGGGGTGGTGGCCAGATAAGCACTTTAGCGGCTCTATGGTCAAATCCCTTTATGTAGGTCCCCTCCCTCGCCATCTCAGCTGCGCCCCCGCCCCCCTCGCTACATCCTGGGCGTGCACAAACGCTGCGACCAGCTTGGTTACTAGAGGGTGTGTCACCGCCACTGGGGAGGCTGCCTTGACCATCAAACACCACAGCCCTCGCCCGTCACAGGCTCAGGGATGCTCTCCTGCGGCTGCCTGCTGGGGTGTGGGGAGGGGAGGGGCGGGGGAGGCAGAGCCGGTGGCCCCCTCACCTGGCTGGAGGTGCTGGGGGGCGGCGGAGGGGCTTTCCTCTTTCTTGGGGTGCCGTTCCTCTCGCTGGGCAGAGACTGGCTCGGTGACGCTGTCTGCGGAGACACCGATGGGAGAGGGCTCCAGGCTCTCCCAGCAAAACCCGATGGGGGGCAGCAAGCTCAGAAGAGCATCCCTAGGGGCTCCTAATCCCTCCCCACCACCCCGGTCCTCGAAAAGCCTCATGTTCCAGGAGGGCTTCGTGGGGCCTCTGGTCTCCCATGAGCCCGGAGAGCCCTACTCCTGCCCTGGGAGGTGGCCAAGCCGGGTCAGGCCGGCCCAGTTCGGTGGAAGCCCCTGAGCGGTTGGACCGCGGGGCTCTCTGCTGGGCCAGGCCCCCTGCGTCTTTACCTGCGACGTTCGCTCAGCCGACTCCTCTTCTGTGGGAGGCAGAGGGGAGGAAACAGAAACCAGCAGGAGGTTAGAGGGGGCCGGGGGCACTGGCCACCCGTGGCCTGGTCCCCTCAGCTCGAGGGGAAGCAGACGGACACACAGACAGACCCCTCCCGGGGGCTCTGGGCTCCATGGTGCCATGCAAGCCTGGGACCCAACTCCCACCCCTCATCAGACGCTGCCCGTCACTCTCCAGCACCCCCCTCTGGCCAGGCCAGGGAGAGGCACTTCCCATCCAGAGTTTGAGCGGCTGGGCGAGTAAAAGGAGGGGTGCCCCAGAGACCACCCACACACATGCTCCCTGAGCCCACCCAGCGGAGTCAGGCCAGTCACCCCACCTGCAAAGCAGGGACGTTACCCGCCTCCCCCTGGGCAGGGGTGAGACGCTGCCGCACGGCGCTCTGAGACCTCGGGAAGGACGGGGTTTGGCCCGGGCACCTTACCGCTGGCCCAGGAGTGGCGCTGGGAGGCATCCTGCAGGTAGTGCTGGATCAAGGCGTTCCCCGTGGCCAGGCCGTAGCGCGCTGCGTCCTGGCCCCTGGCGTCCACCAGGCCGACCCGCGCCCCGGCATGGATGAGAACTTCCACCGTCTCCACGCTGCCGTTCTCGCAGGCCAGCATCAGGGCTGTTCTACAGCGGGGCGGGGAGAGAGATGGCCCCACTCACCCTCCGGAGCCAGCGGCATGAGGACGGTGAACTGGATGGGAACCCACATCTCTGCTGGGGCCAACTCTCCTAGCCTCTCTCTCCCGCTGCTCCTGGCCACTCTCCTCTCTCCGCCCTGAGGACAGGACTGCCCAGGTTTGCAATCAGACCCGGGGCAGCCAGGATATCCCGCAGCGACAGGCCGGGAGCGAGAACCCCGGCCAGACTCCAGCAGACACTGCACGGGGAAACCCCATCTCAAGGCGGGGAGCTCACCTGCTCCATCACCTGCCCACACGGGGCAAAGGCGGGATCTGCGCAGGCCGTTTAGGTTACGGCTTTGTAAGAATCTTCCTCGCAGATCCACTTCCACACAGATCCAGCCAGCGCCTCCCTGACTCACTCCGACCCCCTCGCGTCAAGACAGATCCAGGCCCTGAGCAGCTCCCCCAGAGGTGGCCAGCTGGAGACCTCTGGCCCCTAGTCGGATCCAGGCTCTCAGTCCTGCCCACTGGTAGGACTCACTTCTCCGCCATGAGTCTCCTCACCCTCGCACTTTAACCCTCTCCTCTCCAGCCCCCCTTCCTTCCAGGGCCCTTCAGAGCTCACCTGCCTTGCTGGTCTCTGCTGTTCACAGCAGCTCCGCGATGCAGCAGGTACCGGCACAGCTCCGAGTGGCTCATCTTAGCTGCCAGGATCAGAGGGGTGGAGCCATCCTAAAGCAGGGGCATGGAGAAGGAAAGTCAGTGGGGGAAAGGGGGGAAAGGATCAGCAGCGGGTAGCCTGGCTCTGATACAGCCCTCTTCGCTGTCTGGTACCCGCCTCCTGGGAGCGTCCTCCCATCTGTCCAGCGCCAGACCCCACTGCAGACGAACGAGCCCATGGAGCACACCCTGTCCCATCACCAGGCAGGCGGTCAGGGATGGACACCAATCCTTCCCTTAATCATCATGACACCTGGCTTTTCTATAGCGCTTTCCAGCAGGAGAACTCAAAGCATTTCACAATCTTTAACCAGCCCACCCGTGAGGCAGGGCAAGGCTATTATCCCACTGGCCAGAGGGGGAGGCACAGGAAGTCTAAATGACTTGCCCAAGGTCACACGGGAGGTCTGTTGCAGAGCAGGGAACTGAGCTCAGGTCTCCCAACTCCTAGGCGAGTGCCCTAACCACTAGGCTGTCCTTCCTGAGGCGGGACGAGATATTATTTTGTAAGGTGAACACCATGTGCAAAGAAAGCAAACTAAACAGAGATGTAAAACCCAGCGCATCTGGTGAAAACCCAGCTCCACGAGCGGCATAAGCCACGTCTGCGGGAGAAGTTCTCCCACCAACATAGCGCTGTGCACATGAACGCTCATGGTGGTATAACTTATGTCACTCGGGGTGTGGAATATTCACACCCCTGAGCGACATAGATTTTGCCGAGGCCGTTGTGTAGATATAGCCTTAGATGCAAGATTCCTCTTCGCTTCATGTCCTTTAACACCAGGCATTATTCTGTCTATCTCGGGTACTTACACAGCAACATCCATTAGGAGCTGAAGGTAAAATGGGTATATCTGTTATTGCTGTGTTCTGTTTAGCTGCTGCTGCGTTCCACCCAAGAAGTGGCTGCATTTCAGGGGTGGGTGAGGTGATCTCTGCACATCTGGGTCTCTGCTACATTACACCACCTTTCCAATGGAGAGTAAGGGGCACCTAGGCTTGTGGTGACTCTCTGTGCAGTGGAAATCAAACCCCTGAAGGTCAACAAAGCATAAACCTGATGGAAAGAACCACCTACCTTGTCCTTGGTATTCAAGGAGGCCTTGAAATCGCAGAGAATCTCGGAGCATGAGATGCAGCCGCTGACAGCTAGAGAGGAAGAGAGAGGGTGTGAACCCCTGCTCACTGCCCCTCCACCCCCCTCCCCATTCCCCCATACCAGGATCTGGCCCAGAAATGGCAAATCCCAAGGTACTACACTGGAGAGAGCATACTCTTCTGTCTAGGGAGACTGGATCCACATGGCCCCATCACCATGGAATCTGGGCACATTCCCGGCCCTCACTCCCCTGTGCATTCACCCTTCTGCACAGCCACCTGCCTTTGAAATCCTCACTATAAGTCAAGTCACCGGCGGGCGGTTTACCCAGCTGATTTGACACCCGCGTTTAAGATGGGGGAAGGGGAAGATGCAAGTGGGACGGAGGGTCCTCGGCTGACCTGCATGGTGGAGCGCTGTCCAGCCGTTGCTGTCGGCTCCATCAACCGGGCAAGATGCCTAATGGGCAGAGAAGATAGTGAGTGAAGAACAGGGGACAACCACCTTCCCAGTGGTGTGGGAGTTAAAAAAAGAGAAGAAGAAGAAGAAGTGGGTAATTTGTCAGAGAGACCCATGGGTAGGTACTACTCTGTGTCACCAATTCTTGTCAGGCCTGACATATTCACTACACCTAACACACTGTTGTCATGATATACACCCAAAAGGTTGCCTGTAATAAGAACGGCCAGACTGGGTCAGACCAAAGGTCCATCTAACCCAGTCTCCTGTCTTCCGACAGTGGCCAATGCCAGGTGCCCCAGAGGGAATGAACAGAACAGGGAATCACCAAGTGACCCATCCCCTGTCGCCCATTCCCAACTTCTGGCAAACAATACATCAATGGAAAACTAATAACTCACTGATCATTAATATTCTTGTGTGATGTATGTACGGGGTGCGAACAAAGAGTTATCTGTACTAGAATATTGTGCTTAAAATGTGTCGGGCAAGCAATCCATCAGACCAGTCTGCCTGAGATAAAGGAATGTGTATTTGCTTGTCTGACCAGCCTGGTTGTCAGGCAGAGACAATGAAGGTACGATTACATAACAGATAAACCAAGCCACCAACCTAGCAAGTGGAGGAGATAGCTTCCAGGACAAAGACAAGGGGTCTGAACCTCAAATGATAAGCAGTTGACTCAGCGGTTTACATTACTGTATTATCAAAGTGTCGCAGGTACGGTCTTTTATGAAAGCCTGTGACAGGAGAGAGAACCTTGGTCTGGGCTTAGTTGTCAAAGAATACATTGCAAAGGTTTCCTGGATTATAAAGAGAAAGGGGAGAGAACCCCGTAGTGGTCCATCACTTGGGAGATTCAAGGGGGCAGATCTCTTGAAATCACAGAAGGTTGAGTCCTTCAACCAAGAGGGCTGAAGTTTCTGGGAACTAAATTTAGGTGAGAAACCTACTTGGGCCAAGACTGTAACTTTCTCAAATCAAGTTTTAGTCTTAGAGGCATCTTTTTACTTCTGCTTTGTTTGTACGCCGTTCTGTCTTTATTCCTTACATTTGGGATCACTCAAGCCTCTGACTTTTTGTTTAATAACCTTGTTTTACTTTTTCTATAAACCAATGCAGTGCTGTGATTGAAATCAGCGTGTTTGTCAAACCCCAATTAAATGAATGAGCTGCCGTATATTGACTCTTCAGAGGGGACCCAAGTTAATAATTTCTCTGTGTTCCAGGAGAGGGCTAGATGCTGTAGAGGCAGGCGGTTTTGGGGAAATTCAGGACTGGGGTCATTCTGCAAACAGTACCGGGGAGATGGAAGCCGGGGTGTGACCCGCATGCTTGTCTGCTGGCCGTGAGCCACAACCGCACAGGATTCCAGTCACCCAAAACGTCACAGGTAAACTCACCTGAACTAAAAACCACATTCCCCACATGAGAAGTGGATAAACTCCCTTTTTTACCCTTGACTACACTACCGCACCTTATTCACAGCACCAAGGCACTGCTGCTCTGCAGTGACACCTTCAGCAAATCCTGGCTACCTCAGCAAGGCACAATCTGACGTCACCCACAAAAGGAAGGGTAACTGGCCAGGATCAAGGTCCCCTTTTCCATGCAGGTGCCCACCCTGTAATGCGAAGCAGCGAAGTTCTGCTGTGTCCAGTCACACAGTCAGTAGGGAAGGCAGAAGAGAAAGGCTGAGGGGTGGGATGTATTGACCTAAACTCTATCTTGCTGACTTATTCATGTAATAGCCTCTGGAGGAGACCAAACAGCTCAGGGGGTCATTCATGGACTGGACAGAGCTGGTCAGAAAATGGGATTTTCCCCCAGGGAAAATTTTGATTTTTTTCACCAAAAATTTGCACACTGAAAGATTTTGGCTGAAAATTTTAAATGTCTCAAATGCTGCCATTGTGCCTCGTGGGAGTTGTAGTTTGGGTGCCCCAGGCTCACATTCTCTTCTATAGGCAGGGCTGCCTGGTCGGACTACAACTCCCATGATGCACCATGGTCTCCCTTCTTAGCGAGGGGAGGCAGGTCAATCATGGGAGTTCCCGGCCATAGTGCATCAAGGGAGACATAGTCTGGCCAAGGAGCTCAGCCTAGAGAGGAAAACAGGGACATGGCAACTGAACTACAACTCCCATGAGGCACTATGGCAGCATATCCCAATCAAAATATTTTGGTTTTTGAGGGATTCCGTTTTTTTAAACACAAAAAACCCAAACAAACAAGTTTTTCCCCGGAAAGCAGACACTTTTCACAAAACACTTGGTCAACATCCCAATTTTCCATTGAAAAACAGTTTAGACGGCAAACGTTTGACCAGCCCTAATATGGAGATTTCACACCTAGATGGCAATTCTAACCCTGCCTAGGTTGTTCCCTAGACTGAAAGGTCACACGGACAATTTCCCTGCATGGCCAGGAGCTTCCGCAGGAGGTGAACCCTATGAGGGCTGCTAGATTCCCCACAAGCTCCCCGTACCCTGATGTCCAGCCCTCGGTGCTTCAACACCAACAATGGACACATCCCTCCCTATCGAACTCCAGGTTCCCACTGCTCCTGCTTGACTGCCTTACCTGCAACAGTTTGCTCACGCACTGTGGGTGGCCGTGTTTCGCGGCCAGGTGGAGCGCATTGTACCCTGGAAAGAGACAGACTGGCAGGTCAAGAGGTAATCATAATGATGGCGACACTTTATACGTGCACCCAGGGAGATCAAAACAAATCGTCAGCATCAAACAATTTCTTCTCAACCCCCGCCCCCCCCACCCCGAGACAGGTAATCGACATCCGTGGATCACGTCACCCACCACCAAATTGCAGCCACCTCTGGGGCAGGACGCAGCAGCTGGTTAATGGTTCACAGCAGCGCTACGGGGTGGCTTAAGAAATGGGGACTCCTCTAGCCAATAAGAACTGCACAAGAAAGGCAGGGAGATAATACAATTTGCCAGGCTGGACTCTGACTAGGAATCCAGGGTTAACTCTCCTAGCGTGACGAAAAGCACCATGGAATCAGGTCTGGAATCATTGTACGTAGTCAGGAGCCAAACAATAGGAAATCCAGCAGCACGACGCCCCCTAGCACCCTCCCGGGGCACTACTTTATTATCAGCTTGGGAGAAAAAGAACATCGCTCACTGAATCACCAACACCCCTTTCCTGCAACACCTCAGTGACCCACGTAGAGCATCTGCCATCCAAAGAGCAAACTGGCCAGCCCTTGCTTAGCTTGTGAGATGCAACAAAAGCCCGCACAAAGCAGGCTGCAGGATCTCATTGAAACAATTCCTATGGTGTACATTTTAAAATATCGAGACCATTTTTATTTGGAGTCTAAAGCATGCAGAGGAGACGCCCATACCCCTCCTAAGAGCACCATAGAACACTCTAGCATGTGGAAGCTGTTGGGGCCGGACATGCCTTTTACACACACTACCAGAACCAGGGCCGGCAATTAGCAAGCGCGTGATGATTCTTATCCACCTGGGACACAGTCCATTCCGGTTAGAACTGCGGTGGAATGCAGGGTCCCCAGGCTCTGACAGACACAAGATTTCTCACTGCCCCTTTCATAGGGTGACCAGAGGTCCCGATTTTATAGGGACAGTCCTGATATTTGGGGCTTTTTCTTATATAGGCTCCTATTACCCCCCACCCCCTGTCCTGATTTTTCACACTTGCTGTCCGGTCTCCCTTCCCTTTCGCCTGTGCTCCGCTCAAGCCTGCAGGGGAGTTTTTAAAGTAAAACTGCTGAGCGGTTTTGACACCTTCTTTCCAAGGACCTCCAAGCTTACTCAGCGGCTGAGTCAGAGATTACAGGGATTTGGAGAGATCCGTCCCTTTTAGCCCAGGGGAGGGCTGGCAAACGACCAGGAGAACAATGAAGATTGGACTACAGGATCCCAGAGGAGCCTGCCACCCCTCGGAAAGGGGAAGCTTGGCAGCTCCACAGGAATGGGGTTGATCCTATGGCTGGGAAACACAGAAAAGAGACAGGGCACAGATCCATTAGGTCCCATTTAACTCCTACCCCCCTTGGACAGTACAGGAGAATGTTTTCTACTGCTCTGTCCAGTTCGAAATGGCCCAAGTCAACGTCCGCACTGTCACGTCACATCAGGGCGAAGTCAGCGCGCGCTGCCTACCCGAGCTGTCTATGGTCATGGCGTCCGCTCCGTGAGCGAGCATCACTTCCAGGCAGTCCACGTTCCCTCTCATTGCAGCCAGGTGGAACCTGTGGCACAGCCGGGAAGTTCCCGTCACCATTCATACTCCAGAGACCCCTCCCGCCACTACCCACACGCTGGCTCTGCTTAAAAGGCCAGAGTCCAAGAAGTTTCTGTATTTACTAAAAAAAACCAACTCGTGACTAATCTGTTCCCTTGCCAATCTTTTCCCCTCTGGTTTGTTTTTGTAGGGTTGCTGATCAACTCTTGGCCACACCCACTGGTGTGTTACCATAGGGCCGCTTGTGACTAGGGGGACTGTGAGAAGCAAAGCGTGTGAGAGAGCAGCCTTGGGGTTGCTCTCACATATGCCACAGCCCAGGCAAGGCCCCATGCTATGGGGAGTGCAACGGTGCCTTAAAGCTATCACCCCAAACTCAGAGATGGGGGCAACCGAGACTCTGGCCCAGTCTTTTTAGCAGGGGAAGTGACTCACGCGGATTTGCCCTCCGAGTCCAGTTTGGTGGGGACCAGGCCCTTGCGGAGAAGTAGAGATGTCACCTTCTCGGGGTCGTTGTAGTCCACGGCCTGTAGGAGCTTCTCATCATTCTTACCCCAGTCATGGCTCTGAAACCCAAACAGGGGCAAAATCAGGGACTTTGGAGCCCTACCACAGCCTGCCGGAAGGGGAGGGGGAAAAGGATACATCCAACAAGTTGGGATGCTAGCCTGGGACCTAGGAGCTCCGGGTTCAATTCCCTGCTCTGCCACAGATTCCGTGTGACCTTGGGCAAGTCACTTAGGCCTAGATCCTGCTGTTGATGACCGCTTTTGAAAAACGGCTTTCCTTCTTTGACGCGGTGCTCACAAGCCAGTCCCTCCAGCCTCTCTGCGGGTTTGCTGCTCTTCTCTGAACTCCCTGCGGTTTGGCTGGCAACGGGGTTCCAGGGAATCCCAGCTGACATCACGCTTTGATCTCCGTGCCTGCCAGAGACGTTTTCTTTTTGTCTTGTAATCAGCTTTGCATTGGACTTTTCTGTAAAACGTTGAGAATCCACTGGTCTGCGTTGCAAGCTGCCAACACCTGGGAACCAAGCGAACTGAGCTCCACCGAGAAAACTCACAGCAGAATTTGTGGGAACACGTCACTTTCCATCTCCCTCCCATGCCACCAGATTAAAGAACCCCTCTCGTGGGTTTCATCCCTTGCTTGTCTCCCTGCAGCCAAGATGCAGCCACAGTTCCCCATTAAGGTCCTGATCCCGCAAAGACTTACATAGGTGCTTAGATTTGCACACCACAGTGCATGCAGCACGCAGCTAAGCATGGGAACAAACTTTTGCATACTTGGGGCCTAATCACCATCACCCCATCGGGGCAGCGGGGTTCCACATTGGCTCTCCCCGGGTACCGAAGTGCCGGGGTGCAGGTTTAATTCAATGACACCAAGCACGGGTGGAGGGAAAGCACTGACGCTCCTAATTAAATCCAGAGGGTGGCTGCCTATAAAGGACAATTCTGCTGCGGTAAAAATGGGAGTCACCTTTTGAGAGCGGAGAATGTCATCGATTCCTGCAGGCTGGTTCCTAAACCACTCCTAATCCTTGGCCCATACAACTACTAGCCACCTTTGATGGTCCAGCCCTCAGCACCCCGGGCCGCACTAACAACACCAAGCTGGATGGGCGCTGAGCCCTGCAATTCATCCTGAAATCAACAGAACCTGCAGGCACCCAGCTCGTCTCCGGAGCACATCCCACTAGGAACAGCTGCCTTGTTCTTCCAGATCTCATTGACGTGAGCTCACGCTGGTGCCAGGAGCCTAGAGTAACCCATGGACAGGGAGGTGGGGGCAGGGCATGGGGGTGGGGGATCAGCCTCCCGGGGATGAGGAAATTGATAGGTAGACTAGGGCAGGGGGTGCATGGAAAACCCGGAAGGGGGAGGGGTGTGTGTGCAGGGGCAGCCAGGAGGGGGATGGGGAGAGAGGTGAACATGGTGCAGCACAGGGAGAGGGAGGGGAGGAGGCACCACCTGGAGAGGGGGGGCAGGAGGGACATGCACAGCTTAGGCAGCTGGGGTGCAAGTGCCAGGGAGGGCAAATGCACCCCAGAACTGGGGGGACAGGGGCATGTGCTCCCTGCAGAGGTAGAGGGTGGGGTCAAGGGGTGCATGGGCAGCCCGGGGGACAGGGGGTGCATGGGCAGCCTGGCTGGGGGGCAGGGAGGGCATGTGCAGCCTGGGGGGGATCCAGAGGGCAGGGGGTGCATGGGCAGCCTGGGGGGGAACTGGGGGGGCGAGGGTGCATGGGCAGCCAGGGAGGGGAGCTGGGGGTCGAGGGGTGCATGGGCAGCTCGGGGGAGCCGGGGGCAGGGGGTGCATGGGCAGCCAGGGGGCAGGGGGTGCATGGGCAGATAAGGGGGTGAGCTGGGGGCAGGGGATGCATGGGGAGCCGGGGGACAGGGGGTGCATGGGGAGCCGGGGGGGAAGCCGGGGGGGGGAGCCGGGGGGTGCACGGGCAGCCCGGGGGGGAGCCGGGGGGCAAGGGGTGCATGGGGAGCCGGGGGGGGAGCCGGGGGACGGGGGGTGCACGGGCAGCCCGGGGGGGAGCCGGGGGGGCAGGGGGTGCATGGGGAGCCGGGGGGGGGAGCCGGGGGGCAGGGGGTGCATTGGCAGCCGGGGGGCAGGGGGTGCATTGGCAGCCGGGGGGCGAGCCGGGGGGCAGGGGGGTGCATGGGCAGCCGGGGGGCAGGGGGTGCATGGGCAGCCAGGGGGGGGAGCCGGGGGGCAGGGGGGTGCATGGGCAGCCGGGGGGCGAGCCGGGGGGGCAGGGGGTGCATTGGCAAGCCCCGGGGGGAGCTGGGCCGGTCCCCGCGCCGCAGATGCCCAGCGGGAGCAGGCGGCGGCCGGGCCGGGCCGGGGAAGGTCGGGCGGGACGTACCGCGAAGGAGGCGGCCGCGCAGAGGCAGATCTGCTTCATGGTGCCCAGCAGCGGGCGGGCCGCCATCCACCCGCCCGGATCCCGCCGCCGCCCGCCCCTCTGAGCCGGGCTCCCGCGGCAGCTTCAGTCACAGCGGCGGATCCGCCTCCCTCCCTCGGCCGGCGGCTGGGGAGCCCGGGCGGCGCCTGCCCCCTGCCTGCGGAGAGAGCCGGGCAGAGCCGCCACGGGCGGGGGGGGAGCCCCCCATACCGATCCCCCCCCAGGGCCAGGAAACGAAGAACCCACCGCCCCAATCCGGGGAGCAGAGACTCTTTCCTCCTCTCCCCACCCCCAAGCCAGGGGATCAGGGACCCCAGGCAGGAAGGACCCCCCCAAAACCAAAGCCAGGGCAGCAGAGACACCCCCCCAAGCCAGGGGATCAGGGACCCCAGGCAGGAAGGACCCCCCCAAACCAAAGCCAGGGCAGCAGAGGCACCCCTCCCCCAAGGATTCCCACCCCAAATCAAGGGGACAGTGACCCCAGGCCATAGGGATGCCCACCCCCAATATTGTTTTACGAACAACATCGGCCTGTGACCCTGTTGAGGACACTGGCGTCCCTGTTTCCATGTGGCTCTGAATACGCTGAAGCAGTTTGGATGCCTACTTTGGAGTAAAGTATCAGGGGGTAGCCGTGTTAGTCTGTATCCACAAAAACAACAAGAAGTCCGGTGCCACCTTAAAGACTAACAGATTTATTTGGGCATAAGCTTTCGTGGGTAAAAAACCCACTTCGTCAGATGCAACTTTGAATGATACTTTGGAGTGATCAGAGTCATGGGGCCAGGAATCACGGGCTGAGGCTGGAAAAATCCCCCTAAATCATGCTGTGACAGGACGCACTGGGACTTCCAGGATCCCGGTGAGCAAAGGGTTAAGCTCAGCTTGGCCTTGCTCAGATGCCCAGGGGAAGGACCCTACATTAGTTGCTAGGAAGGAGTTGGGGGGAGAATGTCTGTGGGAAGGGAAGACTGTCCAGAGGCATGGGGCACGCTGAATGTTACCCTTTGAGGAGAGGACCTGTTGTTTCCTGCTGAGGCATCCCACCAGTTAATAGGTTTATAGGACAATGTTCTACACTAACACGATGTGATCACTACACCTAGCACTTTGTACGCTTGTGATCCATAGAGCTACAAAGGGGATAAGTATCATTATTCCCCTTACATCGACTGGGGAAACTGAGGCATGGAATTGCTAAGTGACTTTTCTGGAGGCAGACAGGGAGTCAAGGAGAGGGCTGAGACTAACATCCCAGGCACATGCATACTGCTTCCACTGTGCTGCTCCGCTTGGAAACTTTAAATTAAAAAAAAAAAAAGTACCAACACAAACCTATTTATGTGGCATGTGGACACAGTATCCGGTTCCTCAGATGAGAGCTCTGTGTCTGGTAGGTATGAAATCTGCAGCCCTGGCACCCAGATGGCAAAGTTAGAGAACTCTCTCTCTGCCTTCTAACTGGAGGTTGTGCTTTTGTTCCGAGCTCCATTTCTCTGCACATATGGGGGATCCACAGACTGTCTCCTCCAGAGCTTCCCATCAGCTCGGCCTCTGCCTTCATCTTACAGCTGGGAGGGGAAGCTCTGTGTTATCCACACTGCATGCACAAAGCTAAAGCTGGCACTCTGGATGCCTCCTTTGTTGCTAAATAATTGAAGAGTGTTGATTTTCTGTCTCCTAGGCTTAATTCCGCCCCAGTGGAAACCTGACTCGCTTGGCTCTGCAGATCTGGAAACCTGAGTGAGAAACCTCTCCTATACCATGGCAAGCCGGCGACCCTGTTCTGTCGGACTAGTCCCCCCAGCAGCAGCTGGAGAGCTCTCTGTGCCAGGTGGAGAGCAGACATCACTGCAGGTCTGGCGGATCAGTGAGTGCGCGTTGGTATCCGTGATCCTTGAGCATGCACCTTCTTTGTGTGAATGCAGTACAAAATCCCCAGACCTGCAGCTGGCTCTGCCAAGCACAAGGATCTGTCTATGCGGAGTTGGCTGTAGAATTGTGGCCTAAAATTCCACCTTGGCTCCCCACCTCTACCTTGTTTCTGCCCTTTACTTTCCTTCATAGATCTCAGGGTTGGAAGGGATTTCAGGAGGTCATTTAGTCCAACCCCATACTCAAAGCAGGACTGATCCCCAGACAGATTTTTGCCCCCGATCCCTAAATGGCCCCCTCAAGGATTGAGCTCATAACCCTGGGTTTAGCAGGCCAATGCTCAAACCACTGAACTCTCTGTCCCCTTCAGCATCTTCTTCATGCAGATGGGGCCCAGAGCTCTTCCCAAACTGACTGTATGAAACACACTCTTTGTGACTCCTCGGTGATGGACCGGGAGTGGATAATGCTGCATCCAGTTGAAACGGCCGGGGGGGAACTTAGGTTGCTAGAATTTAAATGACCCAAGCTGTCATTTGGCCGTGGGTGGCAATACCCTCCCTCTTGCAAAAATGTCTTTCATGATCACAAGCAGTCAGGGTTTCTGTTCATTTCTCATTGGAGAAACAGCACCTCCAGCAACACAGTGTCCACTAGCATCATCCTGGGGCATCAGTCTGGCAGTGCCACAAAGGAGAGCGCCCCCTACTGAATCACCAGCCCCCCTTCAGCAATACTCACTTCAGTCTTCTTAAACTTGGCCTTCAGGCTTTTCATGCTGGCTTGAGTTCTCACGCTCTGTCTCTGTTTCAGGGGAAGTCTCTGAACAAGGAACATAATGATGTTTTAAGGTATGAGTGAAGCCTGGTCTCTCTATCGCAGGGGTTCTCAAACTGGGGGTCGTGACCCTTCAGGGGGTCACGAGGTTATTACATGGGGGGGTCGCGAGCTGTCGGCCTCCACCCCAAACCCCGCTTTGCCGCCAGCATTTATAATGGTGTTAAATATATAAAGTGTTTTTAATTTATAAGGGGGGTCACATTCAGAGGCTTTCTGTGTGAAAGGGGTCACCAGTACAAAAGTTTGAGGACCCCTGCTCTATCAGAAGCTAAACGCCGGGTGTAAATTCAAACATTCCCACTTCTCCCCACATCCCAGTGAGGCAATCAAAACTCTTTCAGTGTTTAAAGGTGGAGCTGCCTCCCGTCATGATACATGACACCGGACCAAGCCACTCAATAGACTGCTGTGTACGAGCAGTGGGAAGACATGGTGTAGCACAGAACGGTGCTCGGCTTCATCCAAAAATTCAGACTCATGCAACCTTTCTTTACTGACTTGTCACCAAAATGAGCCAAACCTTAGGGCAGTGGTTCTCCACCTATTTACCACTGTGGGGAGCATATGCAGCTCTCTGTCTTATGTGGGCCACATCCACACAACATATATACTCCCTGTATGGCCCTGAGGATGTCACATGGGCCGCAAGTGGCCGCAGGTTGAGAACCACTGGCTTAGGGGGTGCCAGATGCTGATTTCAAATGCACACGTCCCTTCTCTTCCATTTGTTTGCTCCTACCAGCATCAACTGCCTCGGAACACTTGACGTTTGATTTCTCGCTTGTACTTGGCCGGCATAGGGACCTGCCAGCTTGTCACTCTGTGCTCTGCCACTGAGATGCATCAAGTCATGTGATCTTTCCATCAAGGTACCATTAGCCTGTATGCTGTGTTAGAAATGGGGTGTCTCGTCCTCTGGGCATATCATGTCAGGATGCACGCCACACCGTGTCCTGTTACCCTAGCCTCTGCCTAGTTCCCTGCACACTATATTACGTGTACTTCTAGTGCACCTGAGGCTCTCAAAGCATTTTAGAGCCAATAAATGAAGCCTCAGAACACTTGTTAGAGTTAGATGTTCTTATTTCCATGTTACCGGTGGGGAAACTGAGAGACGAAGCTAAGAGTTGCCCAAGAGTGACTGGCAAATTGGTGGTAGAGCTGGGAACAGAAACCCTGAGCCCTGATTCTGAGTTCTCTGCTCTAATCACTAGATAGCACTCTCTCCCTCCTCACCCCACACTGGATTGTTAAATTTGCCTGGGCCGTGCCTTCTGCGGTGCCGAGGCAACCTGCCAGGAGAGGAGCTGACTCAATGCAGCATGGCATATTGGTATTGCCTTGTAAACATCAAGATCGCTCTCTTTCATAGGGGAACGTGCCTCCTTGCTAATCTCGCTATTCTCAGCAGCTTTGTAGGGTCCCCTTCAGGACATGTCTACTGCCATGGGAACATGCCTCTCTACGGAGTGATTTATATGGCTTAATATATTCGACCGAACACTTACTGAGCTCCAGCAGCAGAGAGTCCCTCGTTTCTGATCTTAAATATGTGAAACCTGCATTGGAAGGGCTCGGCAGAATGGGGTGGCTATTCACTCAGCCCTGGGGCCTTTCCATCACCCCTCCCAAACCCCTTCCCTACCTTGCTGATAGTCCTGAGCGCGGCAGGGCGGGCTCCTTCTCCCTCTCGCTCTGTTCTGCACCCAGGGCAGAAGAACCTGAGAAGTGTCTCCTTACTTCAGTCTCATTGAAGGAATCTCACGTATCAGAGGTGGCGCAGCCGGAGCTAGCTGGTGTCGCCACCAATGAGGACAGGCAAGGGGTGGGACTTAGCTGCAGTGGGAATTAAGTTACTCACCTGCTACAGGTACAGTTACCTCTCCAAAGCAGGATGTTGCTCAGTACTGGGTGGTGGTGACAGCACTTGACTGAACACCTTTCTGTGCATAGGGGCGGCCTAGCCCAGTTACGAGTACTCAGCAGCTCTCGACTCGTGACCAGGCCTTATACATCTGCCTGGCTGCTTCGTTTCACTTTCTGCTAGCTCCCAACAACCAGGCTACATAGTCTCTGTACCTTTAAGGACCTGGAAGGCAGCAGCAAAAGGAAATGGTTCACCTGCACCAGGATCTCGTTCATTTAGGCCCAACTCGGAAGTTAGGAGCCTACGTACCTTTGAGGATCTGGGCCTTATTTCTTTAGGCCGTGATGCTGCAAGCTTAGGGTTACCATATTTCAGCAAGCAAAAAAGAGGACGGGAGGAGCCCCGCCCTAGCTCCTCCCACTTCCCGCCCCCCCAGAACCCCCAACCCTCCCCCTGTTCCTTGTCCCCTGACTGCCCCCTCCTGGGACCCCTGCCCCTAACTGCCCCCCAGGACTCCACTCCCTATCTAAGCCTCCCTGCCTCTTGTCCCCTGACTGCCCCAACCCTTATCCACACCCCCACCCCCAGACAGACCCCTGGGACTCCCACGCCCCATCCAACCACTCCCCAACCCCTGACAGCCCCCCCAGAACTCCCAACCCATCTAAACCCCTCTGCTCCCTGTCCCCTGACTGCTCCGATCCCTCTCCGCACTCCTGCCCCCTGACAGCCCCCCCCAGAACTCGCAACCCATCTAAACCCCTCTGCTCCCTGTCCCCTGACTGCTCCGATCCCTCTCCCCACTCCTGCCCCCTGACAGCTCCCCCCCAGAACTCCTAGCCCCCCACCCCCCCGCTCCTTGTCCCCTGACTGCCCCCTCCTGGGACCCCTGCTCCTAACTGCCCTCCAGAACCCCACCCCCTACCTAAGACTCCCTGTTCCTTGTCCCCTAACTGCCCCCTCCTAAGACCCCCCCCAACTGCCCCCCAGGACCCTACCCCCTACTTGTACCCTGACTGCCCAAAACTTTCTCCACTCCCCCCAAAAAGCCCCCCCCCCGTTTCTTGACTGCCCCCTCCAGAACCTCCCTGCCCCTTCTCCTGCCCCTGGCCCCCTTACCCTTCTGCTCAGAACAGGGTGTTGGGCTCTGTGCGAGCCGAGCCGGACACGTGGCTGCGCTCCCCAGCACAACAAAACCCGGTCCCTGGCCCTGCACAGTGCTGCTGGACCGGGCTGCAGGGGAGAGCTGCCGGCTCAGAATGCAGGGCGGATCCGGCTCCTCTACAGCTGCTCCGGAGTCCAGCCCGGGACTTTCCTGCAGCCCTCCCAGCCGCTCGCTCTGCTCTGCCGGGGGAGGGGGGAAATCCCGGACATTGTGAGTGCTTTACAAATTCCCCCCGGACGCTATTTTTAGCACAAAAAGGAGGACATGTCCGGGTAAATCCGGACGAATGGTAACCCTATGCAAGCTACTTCCTGTGGGTGGATCCCAGCACTTACATGGAGCCCCACTGAAATCCATCGGCCAGGTTCTGTGCGATCACAGACGCCCATCCATGTGGAGCAGCTTGGTGGATCACGGCCTTCGTTTGTTGCGTGAAATGTTCCCCTTCGGCGTGAGTTCCAAAGGCTCGGCTCCACAAAGGTAGTTAGGGTCGGAACTTCGATTGCTTTCAATGGATATTAGGAACCTAAATACCTTTGCGACTCTGGGCCAAAATGTTTAACCATTTTATTAAATGATGTGTTTCCTTTTTCATAGCGCCTTTCAACTCAGGCTCTCCGAGGGCTGAGTCTGCCTCACACAACCCCACTGTGAGGTGGATATTATTTTCCCCAAAAATTTACAGATGGAGTAACTGAGTCACAGAGCAGTGACGTGACTTACCCAGGATCACTGCATGAAGCAGTAGCAGAGTGAGGAATAAAAATTAAGTATCCTGACCCCCCCCCACCCGACCCAGTCCCATAATCACTAGATAATGCTATGGCCCTGCTTCTGTGCAGATGGACCCCCTACGCCTAACACAGAGTTTCTTGCAGGATCGGGACCTGTGTTTTCTAATCATTTATTTATTTTCCTATAACAACCATAGCATGGTGGGCATGTTGTATATGGACAAGGAGGTACATTCCCTGCCAAAAAAAGGTACAGTCAAAATGTCTCTTGGAAAATATGACGGGCAAAACACACAAGAACCCAGACTTTATTATAGTGAGGGACTTGCGTGTGGGCTTGCATTTTCCTTGGGAGATGTCTAGAAATAGCCTGAGAAGGCCAACACTAAAAACCGGCTTTGTCCTCACCATATGGTTAATAGGAGAGAGCATGAGGGCCACATTTTAGGATGCCAGAAGATACATTTTAGGACTTTGTAGCTACATTCTCGGCATTCCACGGACCCCCTTAAAAATGAAGCCAACGCTGGTGAATTTATTGCATATCTTGTGATATTTAGGGTATTTCTTAAAGCCCCAGCCCCCGGAGGCAAGTTTATGTGAGAATCTTTGATTGCATGTGGTTTTTTTTTTAAAGTTCTAGCCCTCACAGTTATGGAGGAAAACTAGAAAATATGTCAAAACCCTAGGGTTGCCAACTTTCTACTCACACAAAACCAAACACCCTTGCCCTGCCCCCTACCCCGCCCCTCCTCCGAGGCTCTGCCACGCCCCTTCTCCAAGGCCCCACCCTCACTCGCTCAGGGGGCTGGGTGCAGGAGGTGGCGAGGGCTGGGGGTGCAGGCTCAGGTATGGGGCCGGAAATGAGTGTTTTGGGGTGCAGGAGGGGGCTCCAGGCTGGGACTGAGGGGTTTGGAGGATGGGAGGGGGATCAGGGCTGGGGCAAGGGGTTGGGGCGCAGGAAGGGGTCAGGGGTGCAGGCTCCATGTGTGGCGCTTACCTCAAGCAGCTCCCAGAAGCAGTGGCATGTCCCCCCTCTGGCTCCTACGTGGAGGAGTGGCCAGGCAGCTCTGCGCTCTGCCCCGTCCACAAGCCCTGCCCCGCAGCGCCCATTGGCCATGATTCCTGGCCAATGCGAGCTGTGGAGCCAGCGCTTGGGGTGGGGGTAGCGTGCAGAGCCCCCTGGCTGCCCCTACATGTAGGATCCGGAGGGGGGAAATGCTGCTGCTTCCAGTGGAAAACCGGACACGTGACAACCCCCCCCCCCCCCCGGGTTCACAAAACAAAGTGCAAAGCAAAATAATCCAAAATCTATTATTTAAAAACCCTCAAAACCACAATTTTTCAGCCAATCTCAGCATTTGTGAGGCCCGACTTGTGATTTTTCAACCCTGGGGGAGGGCGGTGGTGTTCAGGGGAGGGTGTGTTCCCTAGGGCCTGTCCTTTCCCCATAGCCCCCGGATAGGGTGACCAGACAGCAAGTGTAAAAAACTGGGACGGGGTGGGGGGTAATAGGAGCCTATATAAAAAAAAGCCCCAAATATCAGGACTGTCCCTATAAAATCGGGACATCTGGACACCCCACCCCCAGAGCCAGGTGCGCAGAGCCAGCAGGCACAGCCCACTCCCCCACGCTCCATGCCTGAGCTCTGCCCAGCTACTGGGGGGGACAATTATTGCCAGGATCCAACATGGCGCCGGGCGGCGCTGTCCTCAGAGCTCTGCGCATGCGGCTTGACAGGCGGTGGCTTCAGTCTGCCCTGCCCAGCCGCTTCCGCCCTCCCCCTCCCCTAGAGGAATTGACAACAAGGAAAACTTTATTGGTAGCTGGACCGGGGCCGGCGGGACCATGTCGGTGAACTACGCGGCCGGGCTCTCCCCCTACTCGGACAAGGGCAAGTGCGGCCTCCCCGAGGTGAGAGCGAAGGAGCAGCCCCCCCGCGCCGGGCCCTTCACTCCCCTGGCCCCCCACTGCCCCCCGGGGGTCCCCTCGCCCAGCATCGGGGGCCCTGCGCTCCCCTCCCCCCCGGGGGACCCTCCGCTCCCCCCTAACGGGGTCCTGTGCGCCCCTCACCCCCCCGGGGGGCGCTTCCCCTCACCCCCCCAACGGGGACCTGCGCTCCCCTCCGCTCCCCACCCGGGGGCGCTCCCCCCAATCCCCCCCAACGGGGCCCCGCGCTCCCCTCCCCCCCCCCGGGGACCCTCCGCTCCCCCCCCAACGGGGTCCTGTGTTCCCCTCACCCCCCGGGGACCCTCCGCTCCCCCCCCAACGGGGTCCTGTGCGCCCCTCCCCCCCAACGGGGCCCCGCGCTCCCCTCCCCCCCGGGGGCGCTTCTCCTCCCCTCCGCTCCCCCCCTGGGGCCCCTCCGCACCCCCCACGGGGTCCTGTGCTCCCCTCACCCCCCCGGGGGCGCTTCTCCTCCCCTCCCCAACGGGGCCCTGAGCTCCCCTCCGCTCCCCCCCCCCGGGGGCGCTCCCCTCCCCCCCAACAGGGTCCTGTGCTCTCCTCACCCCACCCGGGGACCCTCCGCTCCCCCCCCCAACGGGGCCCTGCGCGCCCCTCCCTCAACCTTCTCTGGGGTGACCAGCTATCCTGATTTTATAGGGACAGTCCCGATATTTGGGTCTTTTTCTTACATAGGCTGCTATTAACCCCGCACCCCCGTCCTGATTTTTCACATTTGCTGTCTGGTCACCCTTCCCCCCAAGGGGGCCCTGCGTTTCCCTCCTTCCCCCCCAATGGGGCCCTGCACTTCCCTTACCCCCCCCCCCCCCGGGGTGCTTTCCCTCACCTCGCTGACTCCTCACCTCACTGAAGCAGATTTGAGGTTTAAATCTGAACATCCTGAGGTCACTTAGTTGCCGTCTCCCCATGCCAGGCCATGAGGTTTGGCAGCCAGCGCTGGTTTATCTCCATGCCGTGCTAATACACTTTTTTCCCCCTTCAGTCAATTTATAATCTTGTACTCGGCGTGCTGTGCAGTTTAGCGGGGTGGCCTGGGTGCAGTGGCTTATCCACCTTCCTGTGTGCTGGTGTGGCAGGGACGCTTCTCTCTGGCTCTCCGTTTCCATTTTTCTTTCCCCTCAGATTTTTGACCCGCCGGAGGAGCTGGAGAGGAAAGTGCGGGCGTTAGCAGACTTGATAAGGGGTTCTTCCAATGTAGTGTTTCACACCGGAGCTGGGATCAGTACGGCTTCCGGAATCCCTGACTTCAGGTAAGGGCACTTCCTGAAGAAATCTGTAATCACTGAGCAGTGTGGGCTAGTGGTCAGAGCGACGTGCTGCGTTAGAACTTGGGGGCTCTATTCCTGGCTTGGTCACTGACTCACCATAGGCAAGTCACTTTGCCGTTCAGTGCCTCAGTTTCCCCACCTGTGAAAATGTGTCTGGCTTACAGGAGTTTGGCAAAAGGTTAATGTTTATAAAGTGCTTGGAGATGCTTGGCGGACAGATGCTGTCGGCGTGCAAGTGTTATTTTACTGGGTTAGTGATGGTATTTCTGGTATTTATAGTGACAATATTTCATTAATGAGAAACTAATAGTTGTCTTATGGCTCCATCCCTGATACTTGGCCAGTTAGCCTGTGTGTTAAGTGCTGTAGGGAAAATAGTCCATTTCTTTAGTGCCTTGTAGCTGTTACTTTTGGAAAACTCCCTTTTTTCTGACCCTCTGATAAATGGAGGTGAGAGGTTTCCTCTCCTTTCTGTCTATAGTCTCTGCTCGAGTTCGCTCCCAAAGTCAAACGCTTGCTATTCAGTGGCCAAAGTGGGCTCTGATGAGACACTAAAGTCAGTGAGATGATTCTCCGAGGCTAACGCCCACACCTAACTTTCATCAACCCAAGCAGTGACAGTACTTGGTATCTGGTGTCCTCTTTGTATAGCTTATTTGTGCGTGCTGGTTAACAGTGTAACCATAGGGGAAAAAGGGAAAAAATGAGGAAGCTAGTTGAATGGAAATGTAAAGGTGAAATGCCTTCAAACTGCATGGAGAATATTTGAAAACACCATAATAGAGGCGCAAATTAATGCATAACCCAAATGGAAAAAAAACAAACACCGAGGACTAAAAAAATACCACCGTGGCTAAACAGCAGAGTAAAAGAGGCAGTTAGAATGCAAACAGGCATCCTTTCAGAATTGGAAGTCAAACCCTACTGAGGAAAACAGAAAGGAGCATAAACTCTGGCAAGTCATGTGTAAACGTATAATTAGGCAGGCCAAGAAAGAATTTGAAAAGCAATTAGCAAAAGACACAAAAACTAACAGCAATTTTTTTTTTTTAATACATCAGAAGCAGTGGGGCCATTGGGCGATGGAGGTGCTAAAGGAGCACTCAAGGAAGACAAGGTTGCTACGGAGACGCTAAATGAAGTTTTTGCATCGGTTTTCACTGCAGAGGATGAGGGGGAGATCCCCACACCCAAACTATTCTTTTTTTGGCAACATATCTGAGGAACTGTCCCAAACTGAGGTGTCAGTAGAGGAGGTTTTGGAACAAATTGATAAATTTAAATAGTAATAAGACACTAGGACTAGATGGGATTCACCCGAGAGTTCTGAAGGAACTCAGATATGAAATTGCAGAACTACTAATGTGCTATGTGACCTATCGCTTAAATCAGCCGCTGTGTCACATGACTGGAGGGTAGTTAATGTAATGCTAATTTTTAAAACAGGCTCCAGAAGTGATCCTTGCAATTACAGGCTGGTAAGCCTAACTTCAGTACTAGCTAAATTGGTTGACGTTATTATAAAGAGCAGAATTATCGGATACCTAGATGAACACGATATGTTGGGGAAGAATCAACATTGCTTTTATAAAGGGAAATCATGCCTCACAAGGCTTTTAGAATTCTTTGTGGGTGTCAACCATGTGGACGAAGGCGATCCAGTCGATATAGTGTCCTTGGACTTTCAGAAAACCTTTGACATGGTCCTTCACCAAAGGCTCTTAAGCAAAATAGGCATTCATGAGATAAAAGGGAAGGTCCTCTCTTGGATCAGTAACTGATTAAAAGATAGGATACAAAAGGTAGGAATAAATTTTCTGTTTTCACAGTGGAGAGAGCTAAATAGGGATCTGTACTGGGGACCTGTGCTGTTCAACATATTCATAAATGATCTAGAAAAAAGGGTAAACACCTAGGTTGCAAAATTTGCAGTTGATACAAAATTTCTCAAGATAGTCAAGTCCAAAGCTGACTGCAAAGAATTAAAAAAGGGATCTCACAAAACTGGCTGCCTGGGTGACAAAATGGCCAATGAAATGCAGTGGTGATAAATGCAAAGTAATGCACACTGAAAACATAATCCCAAATATATATACGTAATGATGGGGTCTAAATTAACTGTTACTGCTCAAAAATGAGATCTTAGCGTCGTCATGGGTAGTTCCCTCCAAACATCTGCTCAGTGTGCTGTGGCAGTCAAAAAAGTAATAGAATGTTAGGAACCATTAGGAAAGAGATAGATAGGACAGAAAATATCATAATGTTACTATATAAGACCATGGTACACTCGCACCTAGAATACTGGTTCTGGTTGCCCCATCTGGAAAAAAAAAAAATTGAGAAAGGACAGAGAAGGGCAACAAAAATAATTAGGGGTATGGAACAGCTTCCGTATGAGGAGAGATTAAAAATGACTAAGGGGGGGTATGATAGAGATCTATAAAAATCATGAAAGCTGTGGAGAAAGTGAATAGGGAAGTGTTAGTTACCCCTTCACATAACACAAGAACTAGGGGTCACCCAATGAAATGATTAGGCAGCAGGTTTAAAACAAACAAAAGGAAGTACTTCTTTATACCATACACAGTCAACCTGTGGAACTCCTTGCTGGGGATGTTGTGAAGACCACAAGTGTAACTGGGTTAAAAAAAGAACTAAAGTTCATAGAGGGTAGGTCAGTCAATGGCTATTAGCCAAAGGTGGTCAGAGACGCAACCCCATGCTCCAGGAATCCCTAAACGTCCAACTGCCAGAAGGTGGGAGTGGACAGACATGGGATGGATCACTCGAAATTGCCCTGTTGCGTGTGTTCCCTCAGACATACCGAACGCTGATCCCTGTGAGACACCGTGTACTGGACTAGATGGACTATCTATAAGTCAGGGCTTTGAGTCAGTTACGTTTAGCACTCTTGAGTCCGTTTTCCAGGCCCACCTGTTCCCCTTAAACAGCAGGTGGCGCTGTTTCTCTGCAGACCTGTCTGAGCCGCCCCGGAAGCAGGGTATGCGCATTGGCTCCCTGGGCAGTGCAATTCCTGTTATGCTTTTGGCTGCAAACTTTGGTTTTTGGCAAAGTCAAATGTCCCACCGTGCTTGTTCCTGGCTGGTTAACTTTCACTTTCAGTAGTTGTGGCGTCCGTCAGCCTGTCTTGATATTGAGGGGATTCCGAAGGGGGTTCCTCTGGAACATCCTACTAAGTGGTGTAATGTAATGGTGCCCAGAATCTCCTTGGTGGCTTCTCTGGACTGCAGACTTGTGCTCTTACTAGGAGGTAGGAGAGTATTACTATCCATGTTCAAATATGGGGAAACTGAGGCACAGAAGTGCCTTGACCTGCCCACGGTCACACGGTAGGTAGCACAGTCTAGAACACACATTGGCCTGCGTTCCATTTGAAGGGTGTAAAGGTTGAAGGGGGGCGGCGAGTGTTTTAAGGGGATGTAGCCAGGATACAAGCGGGCTCAGAATCAGGAAGCATTTGATAATGGAAAGATCTCCGACTGAGGACTCGTCCCTCGGGGGAAGTAATGGACGTGCCGTTGCTCAATTCATTTAAGATTGGGCAAAGCACTGGAGATGATTCCCTACAATATAATCCTGCCCCGGAACTGGCCTAATAGGTCTCTTGATTTCTGATTTGTGTCCAACTAACCACATGGTGCCCCCGACACACGCACGTTCCCCAATGAGTGATTCTGAGATACTCTTGAGGTTGAATTGAGAGGCCACTTCAAGGATAAGTGTATGTTACACAGTAGTAAATGAGGGGCAATTTCTGCACCAGCAGAGTCCTAGCAGGAAAATGAGGAAAGTGGAGGAAAGATGAAGTGCATGGGATGGAGCTACTTTCTTACAGCCTCTTGTTGGCTGAACCTCTGGCTGCAATCGACAGTCTCCTCAGCATGCAAGTTACATGTGAACTCCATGTGGTGTGCCTCATGCCACCACTGAGCAAGCCTCTGGATTTGGCCAAAATGAGACGGCTGTGGACTCTGCCGTTGGCTTCCCTTCCCATCTAGGCATCCCTCCTTCCTCATTTGCAGAGATTGTGCCCTTACTGATCGGTCAGGCAGTGCTTCCTGCCCCAGCTGCTCCTAATTAAGCCTAATGCCATTGCAACTCTATCATGCCCTGTGGTCTGCAGGCAGCTTTGAGCGCTGCACTGCAGGTTTTAGGCCCATTGAGCCTTGCCGTCCATTGGATGCTCGCCTTCCAGGACTGCCCGCTCTTCATGCCTGTACTTTCAGTATTGAATTTGATTTGGGTCAGTGCTGAAGTTCTCATTCTCATTTCCATCTTGCTAGTTATTTTTTAATGTTAACATGTTGCCCACAGTAGCATTGAATTAAGCACCAAGGTTACAGCTGTAGGGCCCAGACGTGTTCTCGTAACATCAAGGACAGGAATGCCATGGTAACAGGTCACCTTCCTTTAGCAACTCACTTTGGCTCTCTCCCCCTTAAGTAGAGCTAGCGTGGTGTCTGTGGACTGCTGCTTAACGCCTGCTACCTCCAGTTATAACTTGACTTCTTTCCCTTCCTCCCCCCAACAGGGGGCCCAATGGCGTATGGACTATGGAGGAGAGGGGATTGTCCCCCAAGTTTGACACTACCTTTGAGAACGCGAGGCCTTCCAAGACCCACATGGCGCTGCTGGAGCTGCAGAGAGTCGGCATCTTGAAGTTCCTGGTCAGCCAAAACGTGGATGGCCTGCATGTGCGTTCTGGATTCCCACGGTACTGCACCTCTTTATCCATCTACCCAGCAGAGCCCAGATGCCTGTAACAGGCATCAAAGCTGCCGTGTTGTTGCTTTTTATCAAGTGCAGCTTTGCAGGATTGTGTGTGTGGATGCTGCACAGATCTCTGCTAATGCTTGTAACAAAATAGATATTAACACTTCAGTGCTCTCCCAAGATGAAAGCAATGCCTGGGCCCAAACCCCTTCAGCTTTAGAAGCAACATGGCTTCTTAATCATGTTTGTGCTAAAACAGCTGTTAGTCCCACTTCTATAGTGAGTGTGTGGTTGGGGGGAACTATGGGATGCATTTGGAGAAAATAAGCTGAATTGGATCTAAGACTGGGACTAGGACAGAGGCAGATATAACAGCATCAGCACTATCTAAAGCTCTTGTGGTGGTACCATGGACCAAGCTAAACGCAATTTTTCCTGTGTTGCTATTTCTAAAGGGGGTGGCTTATTTTGTTTAAGGGCAATGACCCATATAGTTCCAGGACTACTTCCCAAAGCTGTGCTGGAACTCACTACAAATGGATCTGAATGCCCTCCAAGATCTAGCACCCACTCTATTAAAGGGCAGACATTGGCTTATATAAAGCGGCCGGTATTGATTGCCATGGGAAGCATCATGATTGACTGTGTCTGTAAGGACTGAACTTGTGGACAGGTTACATCAATCCACTCTGCCATCGCCTTCCTCTTATGGGGGCTGTCATCTTAGCCCGCTAGTTTTACTCTGTGTGTGTCTGTAGGACCCTTTCGTGTGAAAATGGGAAAACTTCCATTTGGTCACAAGCTGATCTAAACTGTTGTAATATTTACAGAGCACTTTTAGCGCGCAAGGTGCTGCACAGAAACATTGTCTCTGTAGGGAGGTGTCTCGGGATAGAGAGGGAATGAAAGTCTGTTCAACGGATGGCTGCATAGCCTGCCTTACAAGAGCCGAATTTGTGTGCACATCGGAACAAAGTGCAACCACCCCTTAGAGACAGGCGTGGCCTGCAAGTCTACAGATCCCAGCATGTGGCGTTCAGGATGGAACACTGCATGCTGGGATTTGTAGTCTCTGTGGACTGCATCTCTGTTCAAAAGGAGGATCACTGAGGGCTGCGTTGTAACATTCCTTAGACTGCGTGTTGGCTACCACACCTCTTCAGCTGGCATGTCTGTGCTTCTGATTAGAGCAAGGTCAGCTTCCCTTTACTGTTACGGTGCTGACACAGATAACGCAATGCTTGTGACAAGTGCTGGATTGTTCGGCTTGGAGACTGAAGTGCCCTCTTGCAGGTCAGATCCCACAACCTTCCCCCAGGCCATCCGGTCCATGCACCTCAGTGCTAATCTAGAGGGACCCACTGGACAAAGGGGAATTTGGTCTCTGTAACCTATTCAGGCCTTGGCTTCTTTATGAAAGCTGCCAACAAGGGTGCAGTTTGTGGCCTATTGTTGACACCTGTCCCCTGGAACTGGACTAAGAACATGAAGCACCCTTTCACTGCTCTGTGCAAGTACAGCTTCTCATGTGATTCATCTCCAAGTAGTGCAGGTTGCAGGAGTGTTTGTTTTAGGTAAACTGGGTTTCGTCAGGCAAGGTTAATAAACTCCATCCCTACCCTATCTCTTCAGTGAGAAAACCTTTACTCGCGCCTGACTGGGCCTGAAGTGCCTTTAAATTATGCTTCGCCGCATAGATCTGTAACGCTTTAGAAGGGGCACAAGGGGGAGATAGTCCTGGGTTTCAGGTTAATCTTCGTTTTAGCAGCGCTGTGGTTTACTTGATTTGTTTGCTTCTCTTCCTGCATCCTTGTTATACTAAAGTCCAAAACAAGCACGGCATTGTGCCCCCACCTGCGAGCTGTGCACTTGATTGACGTGTGGATGCAGGCTCGCCAATCCCCACGTGTATGGCGGTAGAAACCAAGCTGCACTTAGTCAGGTAAAGACAGCTTCAAAGACATCCTCAAAGGAACCTGCCTTTCCATTAGCTCGGTCTGGAAAAGGCAGCTTCTTCCTTCGACGGAAACTTTAATCTACAATAAAAATACCCCAGACAGAACATTTCTAGCACTTCAAACAAATGGGCTATTTTCCTTGTGTGCTGGAGTGCTTGAATCAGGCTGGTAGGTGAGAATGCAATTTTAATTCGAGAAAGAAAATATAAAGGAAGAGATAAGGAGGGTGTGTGAATGGGAACTTGCTTCCTTCGAGAAGGTGCATCTTACGAACAGCATGACATGGTGTTAGCTAAGGAACAAATTTAATAGCTGTCTGGCTCGAGGAGATATTTGCTTGTATTCTTGTCCCATGAGGAAGCTCAGAGCTTAATTCTTTTTCTTAGCAATACAAACGGCCCTTTGCCAAAGTCAGACAGGAGTGATTAGCAAAAACACTGTTCTCCACAAATCGGATTCATTTTCTTTTGAATGTGGGGGAGCCAACTTCACACCTCAAGAACGTTCTAATGAGAGCTGTGACTATGGGCTATCCCAGGGGGTCTCAAACTTCACTGCACCGCAACCCACTTCTGACAACAAAAATTACTACACGACCCCAGGAGCGGGGACTGAAGCCTGAACCCATTCAAGGCCCGCTGCCCTGGGCAGACCAGGGGGAGGGGGACAAAGCCAAAGCCCGATCCCCCCCTGCCCCAGGCAGAGAGGGCCAAAGCCCAAGGACTTCAGACCCAGGCAGGCAGCCTGTAACCTGAGCACCACCACCCAGGGCTGAAGCCCTCAGGCTCCAACTTCGGCCCCGGGCGGTGGGATTCGGGCTTCAGCAAGTCTAACACCAGCTGTGGTGACCCCATTAAAATGGGGTCGCGGCCCAGAGTTTGAGAACCACTGGGCTGTCCCATTTGGTCCCTCTGGTCTCTCTCTTTTTTATTTTATTTTTTTTATTTCTCTGGCCTGGTATGTACACACACTTGCAGCAGTTAAATTGAAAGGGTGGGTTTTTTTTTTGTGACTGGCTTCGTTTAACTGGTGCAGTTTCTGTGGGTGGGCAAGGCCGGTGTGTCACTCTCAAGTACTGACGTGAACACATGTTTTTTTTGTATGAGCAATACTAGACTCTCATTTCAATCTATGAATGAAAATTATAACAATTCTAAAATGGTAAAAAGGAAGTGATTGAAACAATACGAAAGCAACCGAACTGCCTAAAAAAGCCCAGAGCAGAAGGGGAATACGTTAAACCACAGGTTTCAGAGTAGCAGCCGTGTTAGTCTGTATCCGCAAAAAGAACAGGAGTACTTGTGGCACCTGAGAGACTAACAAATTTATTTGAGCATAAGCTTTCATGGGCTACAGCCCACTTCTTCGGATGCATAGAATGGAACACACAGAAAGAAGATATTTATACGTATAGAGAACATGAAAAGGTGGGAGTAGCCATACCAACTGTAAGAGGCCAATCAATTGAGATGAGCTATCAGCAGCAGGAGAGAGAAAAAAACCTTTGAAGTGGTAATCGAGATGACCCATAGAAGGTGTGAGGAGAATTTAACATGGGGAAATAGATTCAATTAGTGTAATGACCCAACCATTCTCAGTCTCTGTCCAAACCCAAGTTAATTGTATCTAATTTGCATATTAATTCAAGTTCAGCAGTCTCTCTTTGGAATCTTTTCAGAGTAGCAGCCGTGTTAGTCTGTATCCGCAAAAAGAAGAACAGGAGGACTTGTGGCACCTTAGAGACTAACAAATTTATTAGAGCATAAGCTTTATAAAAGCTTTTATACGAAAGCTTATGCTCTAATAAATTTGTTAGTCTCTAAGGTGCCACAAGTCCTCCTGTTCTTCTTTGGAATCTGTTTTTGAATGTTTTTTGTTGCAAAATTGCCACCTTCAAGTCTGTCACTGAGTGGTTAGAGAGGTTGAAGTGTTCTCCCACTGGTTTTTGAATGTTATGATTCCTGATGTCAGATTTGTGTCCATTTATTCTTTTGCGTAGAGACTGTCCGGTTTGGCCAATGTACATGGCAGAGGGGCATTGCTGGCACATGATGGCATATATCACATTGGTAGATGTGCAAGTGAACGAGCCCCTAATGGCGTGGCTGATGTGATTAGGTCCTATGATGGTGTCACTTGAATAGATATGTGGACAGAGTTGGCATCGGGCTTTGTTGCAAGGATAGGTTCCTGGGTTAGTGTTTATGTTGTATGGTGTGCGATTACTGGTGAGTATTT
The DNA here is from genome assembly GCF_011386835.1 of Chrysemys picta bellii. NCBI lineage: Eukaryota > Metazoa > Chordata > Testudines > Emydidae > Chrysemys > Chrysemys picta. Next base: position 8,423,484 of record NC_088815.1, on the reverse strand, counting down.
GCTTCAGGTTGGGGGCTGTCTGTAAGCGAGGACTGGTCTGTCTCCCAAGATCTGTGAGAGTGAGGGATCATCTTTCAGGATAGGTTGTAGATCTGGTTATTGAGGGGTGTGTGGCTAGAGGGTGGTGTTAACTGTCTTTGCATGTTAGGGAAATGTGTGAACTTGTGAACTGTTAGGGCTTGGTTTGCTAGAATCTAGATTACACGGGCAACCTTTCAGAAGTGCTGTGCCGAGTCTTCATTTATTCATTCTAATTTAAGGTTTCGCGTGCCAGTCATACATTTTAATGTTTTTAGAAGGTCTCTTTCTACAAGTCTATAATATAGAAGTAAACTATTGTTGTATGTAAAGCAAATAAGGTTTTTAAAATGTTTAAGAAGCTGCTTCTTTTAAAATTTAAATTAAAATGCAGAGCCCCCCGGACCGGTGGCCAGACCCGGGCAGTGTGAGTGCCTCTGAAAATCAGCTCACGTGCCACCTTCGGCACGCGTGTCATAGGTTGCCTACCCCAACATGGACACAACCAATGGTGTGGTCCTGTACAAAGCTAGTAGGCTCAACTTATTTTTAAGCTTCAGTATTGAATTTGGAAGGTGGCAGAATCTCATCCTAGCTAAAGTAAATGTCAAAGCTACTGATCAATATGGCAAATGCTCGCTAATTGCCAAATATCAATGTGTGAATTTCTGACAAAAAATGGGTAGATTGAAGGAAGTGGAAGTAGAAAACAAGTGTCTGGAGTAGTGAAAATACACAATTCTGTCTAACTGACAGTATTCACACTGCCTAGCGATGATAAGTAGAAAGCATCCACGCTCCTCTTGGAGTGCAGGAAATCTGTTTTTTCCTTCAAGATCAAAGGTTATTGAATGAAATTTTGCTCATTGAAGCGGAAAAGCAAAATGTTGAGTTTGAGCCTGCACGCGAGATGCTTTTCTGGTCCCAGTGCTGGGCTTTCCATCCGTTTAATTCAGGAGCAATCTCTGTTCATCAACGCCAGAAATGGCAAAGATCGAACAGTAGCTATGCCGTGAAAACAACTGAAAGGCAAAGACTTGACTTGACAAAGGTTGCAGCCTTCTCTTAGTCTAATTTCACCATGTAGCAAAAACCGAGCAATTTGAAGGAAGTATTGAAGCGGTTTGCCCTGGATATTTTCCAGACAGACTTAAATGCGCAGGCTCACAGTTAAATATTGTAAGTGAAGAAACAAGAAAAATTACAGGAAGAACCACAAGAATTAACGTTGCCATTTAATGCAAGATGGTTGGTTTAATATGAGAAATGACCTGAACATATATGGATGCATCCATATATTCTACTTAATATTCCTGCCTTTGATATGGGAACCACTCCTCCTCCTCAAAAGAATATTGTTTCCAAGGGTACGTCTATACTTACCGCCGGGTCCGGCGGTAAGCAATCGATCTTCTGTGATCGATTTATCGTGTCTTGTCTAGACGCGATCAATCGATCCCTGATCGATCCCGAAGTGCTCGCTGTCGACGCCGGTACTCCTGCTCTGCGAGAGGAGTACGCGGAGTCGGCGGGGGAGCCTGCCTGCCGCGTGTGGACCCGCGGTAAGTTCGAACTAAGGTACTTCGGCTTCAGCTACGTTATTCACGTAGCTGAAGTTGCGTATCTTAGTTGGAAGTGGGGGGTTAGTGTGGACCAGGCCCAAGTTGCTGAAGATATTATCCAAGAATACAGAGAAAAGTATGACAAAGGCCTTTGCCTTGTCCAGACAATGATAATTACGTGGGGAAAAGGTGATATCTCTGGAGCAGTCATCCTAAACTACTTCTACATGGGGGTTGAGCGGTGTAACAGCTTGACTATACCCCCTCAGGGTAGTAGAAACTAGGAGTCAGTCAACACCTGTTTTCTGGGATTTCTAGAGTGGAAGAAGAGTAAGCCCTTAAAGAAACAGTAGCTTGGGTTTTCCCCAAGTATTAACTATTCCTCTGGGACCATCCTCCTCTCTCCCATCTCCTGCACTTCGTCCACTCTAAAAATCCCAGGAACCTTAAAGGGACACATCACAAAACAGGTGTTGACTAACCTCCTTGTCCCTACTACCCTTAAGAGGATTGTCCCCCTGTTACAAGCTCCTGTAAACTTCACTACGGCCCTGATTCAGCAAAGCACTTAAGCCCATTGAAGTCAACGTGACTTAAGCATACACTTAAGTGCTTTGTTGAACCGGAGCCTAACTGCGTACGTTGTGCTTGCAGAAGAATTATTGAAATATTACAGTCAGCCTTGTGGTTGCTGTCCCAGCTTCCAGCGGCTGACTGCCGAACTCAGGGAGGCTGCGTCGTCACATCGGCATCCGGCAAGCAGATGTTGAAAGTTGTACTGAGCACAAGGGGAACTTTGATCAGAACAAATCATGCACTTTCCACAACAAAGGACTTTACAAAGAGGCACTGATCTTACAGAAGCAGTTGAAGGTGGTTTCCGAGGTACTTGACAGATCAGGTTGACGCTACCGTCGCAGTCTCAGTGCAAATCTCTTGATGTCATTAACACCAAAGAAGTGGAACCCTGCAAGGACGAAATAATAATCATTTTAAAAAATCAGAGAAGCTGTGGACCCATTTCATTAGTGATCTCAAATAAAAATCTCCGGTCGGATCCAGAACGGGGAAGAAATCAGAAATGTGATTGGTATATGCCAGGGCTCCGGAGCCGCATGCGGCTCTTCAGAAGTTAATATGCATCTCCGGGGCTGGAGCTACAGGCGCCAACTTTCCAGAGTGCCGGGGGGTGCTCACTGCTCAGCCCCTGCCCCCACTCCACCCCTTCCCGCCCCCTCCCCTGAGCCTGCCGTGCCCTCACTCCTCCCGCCTTCCCTCCAGAGCCTCCTGCATGTCACGAAACAGCTGATCAGGAGGTGCGGGGAGGGAGAGGGAGGGGCTGATCGGGGCGGGCGGGAGGCACTAGGAGCAGGGTGGGGGAACTGATGGGGGGCTGCTGACGTATTACTGCGGCTCTTTGGCAATGTACAGTGGTAAATTCTGGCTCCTTCTCAGGCTCAGGTTGGCCCCTCCTTGTGCATGCAATCTGAAACTCCTCCTTCCTTCTCCTCTAGCATTTCACAGTGAAAATTGTACCGCTGGTGTGGGGTGTGACGCTGTGCCACAGGTTGTTACATTGAAATGGTGGCCATGTAATCATGGAAAACAGTACAGTTCAATTCTAGATGTTGTCTTTTGAAGGCCCGCTTTTAGCCTTAGTCAAGCATGTCTTGGTGCATTTGGGTTGGTTTGGGTGAAACATCATCCTGGGCTAGGTGCTGAAAGAGCAAGCAGGTGGGTAAACGTGCATCATCTGTATCGGAGGCCACGTACCAAAGGGCAGCAGGCCCAACTACTTAGATGCGGGATGGTTTTGTGCAGTGGCTCCCTGACGTCACTGGTTCATGTGCCACCTTCTCAAAAAACGGTGAAGTGAATGGCTGGAATGTCAAGCCCAGGTACCATGCGTGGGACGTGTACCACCGCTTGAGAGCCCCCGCCTAGTGGATAGGACACTGCCCTGGAAGGCAGGAAACCGGGGTTGTATTACTGGCTCTGCTAGTTGCCTACTGTGATCTTGGGGAAGTCACTTCCCCTCTCATCGCCTGTTTCCCCCTCTCATCCCTTGTCTATTTGGATGGTAAATGCTTGGGGCATGGGCTCTCTCACTAGATGCATGCACAGAGCACCCTGATTTTGGTTGGGGCTGCTATTAGTTGTATTACGGTAGCCGCTAGAGTGGGAACTCGGTGGTGGTGGTGGTGAACTTACAGAATTGCTGGCTTTTCCTCTGAACCTACTTAGATTGTGACTCCTTAGGGCCAGGACAGTCTCTCTCTGTTCCCTTTGTGCACCACCTAGCACAGTGGGGGCCTGATCTAGGACTGGGGCTCCTACATGCTACCACAATACAAAAACCTACAAAAAAAGACACATTGTTCTTTATTAGGAGTCAATACGCTAACAAAGGGAATCCCATCAGCTGCGTTGGATTAGGCTTGTGGGTTTATTTGGTTTTGGGGAGCTGTGGGAAACTGACAGCAACGCTGAGGGTGCCAGTAGGAGATGGCTCACCTTTAGGGAGACTCAACCTATGGCGAGGCCATCACAGAAACCTTCGGGCCCCATGGCCCGATCCCTGCCAGCACAGGAGTGTTTCATCCAGAACAACCCCTTTCATCCGAGCTAGACGTCGTCAAAACCTTAACTAGAGACCGTGTGGGCCTGATGCAGCCACAACCGCTGTAAATAAGAATCTCTTTAGCAGCCTGAGTCACCAAGGGGCAGCGTTGCCTCCGGGTTTCCGTTAATCTTTGCCGTTTCTTCTGCAGGGACAAGCTGTCCGAGCTGCACGGGAACATGTTTGTGGAGGAATGTGTGAAATGCGGCAAGTATGTCATCCCTGCCGGGCAAGGCACGCTCGTTTGTAAAAAGGCAGCGTGAGTGAATCTCTCCACTGCCATGCTGCTGAGAGGCATCGTGCCCCTTGGGTGTGTCTCCGGGGTACAGATGGTCCCTGCAGTTCTGGATTCCGTTATCTAACTGTTGGTTCTAGCGTGAGTCAAGTTTGATCACCACGTGAGCTTCTGGCAGATAAGCCCATGATGCAGAGAGCTCAGGGCATGCGATATGAGCAAATCCGTTCCATACAAATCCTGAATAAACACTTACATCTTGCCACTTAGTGTGAGACCATTAACTCGTGCCCCCATAGAAGATCCTCACAGCTCCTGTAATCTGTTCATCATATTGGTCATGCCTCAGTTTAAATATCAGTGGTCTCTCCACGTCGCAAGGTTTTGTACGTGTTTGCCAAATAAGAATGAGAAGTCACAGTGGTCTGGATTTTGCCTTTTGCTTCTAGGAAATATAAATCCTAAATTCTGAAGTTATTGCTCTAAACTCCTTGAGAGGGAGATTGCCACGGGTAGAAATATGGTGTAGGGACAAACTGATCCCTGGTGTAACTGTTTACTTCACTAGTTACGCTGGGGATGGATCTGGCCAATAATGTTCGTCTCCAGTTTCTCTTGGCACCAAAGGGGCATGATTCTCAGTATATTTATGCCTGTATATTTTAGGGCAGTATATTTATGCCTGTATCTGTCATTTTCACTCCATGCAGCTGAAGAAGTGGGTTTTTTACCCAGGCAAGCTTATGCCCAAATAAATCTGTTAGTCTTTAAGGTGCCACCGGACTCCTCGTTTTTATGATTCTCAATGTGTTTTCTGCCTTTATATCTTCCACTCAGTCGCATGGTCTAGAACAGGGATCGGCAACCTTTGGCATGCGGCCCATATGGGAAATCCGCTGGCGGGCCGGGACCGTTTGTTTACCTGCAGCGTCCGCAGGTTTGGCCGATCGCAGTTCCCAATGGCCGCGGTTCGCCGTTCCAGGGCAACGGGGGCTGTGGGAAGCGGCGGCCAGCACATCCCTCAGCTCATGCCGCTTCCCGGAGCCCCCATTGGCCTGGAACGGTGAACCGCAGCTGCGATCGGCCAAACCTGCGGACGCTGCAGCTAAACTAACCATCCCGGCCCGCCAGTGGATTTCCCTGATGGGCTGCGTGCCAAAAGTTGCCGATCCCTGGTCTAGAACCTGGCTGGTGCATTCTAGCGTCTTTCTTATCTACGCACTTGCATGCTAATTGCTGTGAACAGACTTGGTTTTTGTCTCCACGCTGAATCGCCTCCTTTCTCATTGCATATGAAGGCAGTACGTGCGGGACGTTGTCGTGGGCAGCATGGGCCTCAAGCCGACAGGCAGGCTGTGCGATGTCTCCAAAGCAAGAGGGCTTCGTGCCTGCCGGTATGTATCCTGTAATGACAGCCTTGGGGGAAGGGAAGGGCAGAATTGCGTCCTGCAGAAATGTACCAATTATGAAATTTCTGGACTCCACCATTTCCTGGTTGTGTGTGTCTTTGGTTTTTACCACATGGCGCAGTCCGAGCGTACCTGGAGGGCTCCTCTAAGTACTCAAGGAAGAGCCAACGGCTCACGTTTGCGTCTCTGTGTTAGGAGTGGGTGAGCTCCTACACTCAAACCCTCTCAGGTCAGGTTCAGTCTGTTAAACTCTCTCCTGTGAGAAGCAGAGACTGTGCAGGAGATCTTCAAAGGTACAAATGGGAGCTCGGCACCCGATTCACATCATCTGTCAATGGGAGTTGGGTTCCTAGGTGCCCTTTGAAAATCTCCCCCTTCTGTTGCTCCCCGAATACTGGCTACATGCGGGTCCATTTGGCTGGAGTGCGCTGCACTGTGTGATTGTTGTGTTGTGAGGGGCATTCTCTCTCCTGTAGCAGTATATTTGATTCCACTCTGTCTTGTTGCTGCTGGCATTAGTTATATTTAACGAGGAGCTTTGTTTTTAATTGTTCAGCTTTAAGGGGGAGATTCTTTGCAATGTGATTTTCATCGTAACCTGGGCTCATGGCTGGGAAGGTGGCTCTGTGAAATTGGCATCCACTCTGCTCTGTGTGCATTTCACATGCACTTGCTATCTTCAGTGACGCAGTTCTTACTGCTGCTCCTTCCTGTTAACTGAATGTAGGTCTGGGCAAGAGAGCATGGGCCTGATTCTCCACATGCACTATTTTTTTTTAAATATAAATGGAGATATCCTATCTCCTAGAACTGGAAGGGACCTTGAAAGGTCATCGAGTCCAGCCCCATGCCTTCACTAGCAGGACCAAGTACTGATTTTGCCCCAGATCCCTACGTGGCCCTCTCAAGGATTGAACTCGCAGCCCTGGGTTTAGCAGGCCAACGCTCAAACCACTGAGCTATTCCGCCGCCCGCCCGTCTGCCTCCTAGGGTCATTTACACCAGTGCAAACTGGGTGTCGGATACCACCGTTTTGACTTAGCTCTTTGCACCAGTATGGGCTGGTTTAAGTGACTGCACATTGTCCAGAGCAACAGAAAGTCAGTCTCATGGCCTCCATTCCAGCTCACCCATCATCACAGAATTGTTAACAAAGCTCCGTTGCAGAGCCGCATTCTGACCTCTGGGCTTCACAGGTGTAACTGAGGGCAGAATCTGCCCCACAGAAACTTGTTTGCTGAACTCAGCTTGACTCTCAGATCCCCTGCTGAACTTATGCAGGCAGGAGTTAGAAAATCCATCTTTCACATGGAGCTAATTGGATATGGAACTCAAGAGCCAGTAAATCTGAACTGGCCCAGTGTTGTTTGATCAGTCTCTCCTCTGCAGTTGGCCTTGTCTGAGAGCAAAGCTAACCCTGTTTCCTGTTGGATTTTTCTTTTTCCAGAGGAAAGTTAATAGACACCATTTTAGACTGGGAAGATTCTCTGCCTGATCGGGACCTCAGCCTAGCAGACGACGCCTGCAGGTATTGCTTTCCACAGCACTGTGTCCTGGCCCCCTTTTGTTTAACACCTGGTACTTCAGTAAAACCACCTGAGAACTGGTTCAGCATGAAAGCTGTTGCTATGAGACCTCCCCGAGCTTCTTGCCGTCTGCTGGGATGAATTAGGCTGTTCAGATACTTGGAACCTGACCTGCCATTCCCAGTTCACTGCCCTTTTGTTCCAGGATTTTAACCCTGTCTAATCCTTAAGGATGATTGTAGCTGGCCAGAGTTCTAAATTGCAATGGAAGCGTGTTACTATTGGATTCCAGGGGTCAAAGAAGAATAAAGTGTATTGAGCGCATCCCCTAAGCAGATCCCCTTTTCCTCTGGAGACAGAGATTGTACCTGGCCTGTCATCAAAAGGCTTTGCAGATAGCGGGGTAAATGCAACATTCAGAAACCAACCGCTTTTGCGAGTGAGCTGGTGGTTGGATGATCCCAGGTGCTTGTGGTATTCCCCAAGAGGGAAGGATATTTCCTGGGTCTCGTTCCTTATTATTGATCAAGCATCTTAAGAGGACGTAGCAATGTACATTAAGTGACTAGTGCCAGGTGAATAAGTCCCTGCCTCACAGATCTTACAGTATAAAGGGACAGTACGTGGGAGGAAATGAAAGGACATTTAATTGTTGCTGCTGGGGCTGGGTGGATGAGACTTTCCAAAGCCTGGTTCGTTGTTATTATTTATACTGGCGTAGTGACCAGGATCCCGTTGTGTCCTCAAACTTTTGTACTGGTGACCCCTTTCACACAGCCTCTGAGTGCGACCCGCCTTTAAATTAAAAACACTTTTTTATATATTTAACACCATTATAAAAGCTGGAGGCAAAGCGGGGTTTGGGGTGGAGGCCAACAGCTCGCGACCCCCCATGTAATAACCTCGCGACCCCCCTGAGGGGTCACGACCCCCAGTTTGAGAACCCCCGTGCTAGACGCTGTACAAACACAGAAGAGAGAGAGTCCCTGCCCAGTCTGAAGTAAAGTCTGTTGCGCATCGTTTCAAATGAGGTTTTGTTCCCTGATTTCACAGGTTCCAATTCTGAACCGAAGTTGAGATGCAGTTTATGATGACACTTGTACCGTAGGGCTCGTCAGAGGGGCAGTAAGACGTGGCGGGAGTCTGGCCTACCGTCTTCTTAGAGAAGGGGACTTCAGTCATTGAGACTGGCTCTGTTCCCTTCCAAGAGTTCTCGCTGGTTTTTTTTTTTCCGCCTGCAGGAAAGCTGACCTGTCAGTCACTCTGGGGACCTCTCTTCAGATCAAACCCAGTGGCAATCTCCCGCTGCTCACTAAAAGGAAAGGAGGGAAGCTGGTCATAGTAAATCTGCAAGCAACGAAGCACGTGAGTTCAAATGCGTTGACTGGCGCCTTGAGCTCAGAGCTGCCCAACTATAATCTGACAGGCCTTGGTTTTATTCCAGCACTTGCGGGTGCTTGATTGAATCCTGCAAAAGTGGGTCAGTCCAGGAGCCAGGCGGCCCGCTTACAGTGCCAGCTAGAAGAAATCAACCTAGTTTAGTAAGTAAACATGCTGGGTCCCCATCGCTAAAGGCCTTAGATCTTTGATTAAAAATAAACCTTCCGGTGGGATCAAAACCCCTCACGTATCCCCAGGTGAATTGGAATCCTGAGTGTTAATTAACCCCCCCGAGTTAAGTCCTTGCTGCGAGACTATAGACTTTGACCAGTTTTATTTATGTTCCGACCTCCCTCGAATACCCTCATTAGAATCCTGTTACATAACCAAGGCAGTTTGTTTCTAAGACCCTCAAAGTGTATCAAGGTTAGAGGTGGGGGGAAAAACCATTCGGGTCATCTAGGCCCCGTCCCAGGCAGTGCAGGTGTCTTCCCTACAGAACTCTTTCTGTAGTGATTCAAACAGTCTATTTCGACATGTTTCCCACCTCAGAGCCCCCTGTCCCCCCTCCCCAAAATAATATAGAGGCCCGTAGTGCTGCTGTTCACTTCCCTCCTGACCAGAGACATGAGGATGTTTGTTACAGTGGCCTGCCTGAACACCACCGTGTGTTAATGGGGTTACTCTGTTGTTGGGCCTCCCCCAGGCTGTGTAGCTTCTGGACCTTGTCACATCCTGGCTGAAGGGCTCTGCATTTCTAGCTGTGTTGGGGGTGATTCTCAGCACTTCCCAGGGGTGTATTCCTGAAATCCACACAGACACCTGTCTCTTAAACTCCAGGAGGAATAATCCCGCCTCCTTACACCGCCAGCTCACGCCTTATTTCTGCAGCGCGATAATCGTAGGGACGGTTTTGAAATCTCTCCCAAACGTTGCCTGGCCAGTGCGGAGCTGAGAGTTAATCCAAGGTGTGATGCAAATTGCTAGGAGTTGCAGGGCCTCGCCCAATTCACGCGTGCACACAGAGCTCTTGAAAACCAGAGCGAAATCCTTGGTCAGATCTCCCTTGAGAGAGTCCTCAAATTGGTGTTTGGAATTCCCCTGAGGTTGGTCAGCTTTGTCCTCCACCTGCCATAACGGGGAGAGAGCAGCCGCATATTAGGGGCCTGTGGCCCCCAGACTGCATTTGGAGCTTCTCTAATAAGAGATCACCAGCTCCTGTCATCTGGGCGACCAGAAAGCTGTTGGATGGTGATCCAGAGTTAATAATATATGGAGATATCCTATCTCCTAGAACTGGAAGGGACCTTAAAAGGTCGTCGAGTCCAGCCCCCTGCCTTCACTAGCAGGACCAAGTACTGATTTTGCCCCCGATCCCTAAATGGCCCTCTCAAGGATTGAACTCACAACCCTGGGTTTAGCAGGCCAAGGCTCAAACCACTGAGCTATCCCTCCCCCCGGTGGAGCCAGAGCTGGCCTGGATTTTGGCCTGTGTTGTAGAGCTGAAAGGCTCCTGCCCTCTGGATGCACATGTAAGTGCTAAGGCTGGAGAGACGTCCGCTTCCTGAGCCGGTTTCCTGTCTCTTGGCCCTAGGACCGGCAAGCCGACCTGCGCATCCACGGCTACGTGGATGAAGTCATGACAAAGCTGATGAAGCAGCTTGGTCTGGAGATCCCCGAGTGGACGGGGCCGGCGGTGGTGGAGAGTTCTGAGCTTGTGAAGCCCGAACCAGCCCTAAAACTCGACCCGGACGCTCAGCGCCCAGCCAAGGAAGAACCCTGCTCCCACCACAATGGCACGGCAGAGGGGGCTGACGGGATACGCCCGGGGCTCGGCACGGCACGCGAGGAGCACTGTGACGGTCTGAAGCAGGAATGTCCTGGCTCAGGCCACAGTCCCGTAGCAGCCAAGAGAGTAAGAGTGGAGTCGCTGCTCACCTGACTTACACATGTCTTTGCTGTTCGTCGTTTGTCTTAGCAGTTAGCCTGGGCCGCTTTTCCTACTGTCCTTTTTATACCTTGAAATATCACCCCCCCCCTTTTGTAAGTATTAAATATACTTCAATGGTGAGTGTCTGTGCAGCTGCATCGGCAGTCGCGGGAGGGCTGGATTCCAGCTACCCAGCGGTGCTTCTGGAGTAGGGGTGAGTTGCTGTTGCTTCGTCCATCGTGAGGGTAGCTGACTGCTGACCCCCCCCCGCCGTCTGTTTGGCTTGGGGAAGGAATGCAGAATTCCCTCGGCTGCTCTGGCACATCTGGCCTAAGGGCCACAAGGTCTGGCTCGTCGTTGTGGGAGGGGCAGCAGGAGCTAACGGAGTCGTCCTTGAGCAGCGCTTAGCCAGGCGACGGCACCGGTGAGCTGACCCCCAAATCCTGCGCTGCTCACGGCATGAGAACCGCAGCCTCCGTAATCGGGAAGCGGGTACATGTCTGTTGCACGCCCTGTGGGCCGTTCCCCCGAAGATCTGGCGTTTACGCACGGACACATCTTGCGGGGCGGGGTGACACTTATTTCCCATGTTACAGGTGGGCAAACACAGATGCGGAGAAGTGCGGGTAACAGTTTTGAAGTCCCCTTGAAAGCCAGTGGGACTCGGGCGCCGCTTTAGAAAACGGAACACGGGCTTTTAAGTCAAGAGGCACTTTTTGAAAATGGTCCCCTCGGAGGCTTGCCATGGGCTCCTGTGGCAGAGCCTGGCTTATCTCCCTCATTGTCCTTTCCCTACTAACCCTCCCTCCCTGCTGCCTGGCATTAAATCCAGTCATTGACGGCAGCAGGTCAGATCAGGTCAATGGAAGAGCCTGACTTGCTAAGTCTGCGTTCTCGCTGGCTGAAGGCCCTCGCAGGTCCGCTCTGGGCCCCTGGGAACGCTTTCCGTCTAGCTGCGTGTTACTCTTCATGCCCTGCAGACTTACCGGCTGAGTTTCCTCGCAGCGAAAGGGCAGCTGCTGTCCAGCAGCAAGGGGGATTCAGCTGGACTCCATTTGGCATGGCTCCTGTGATGGTTAATATGCACTACAAGCAGGGACGTCTCTTCTTTGAGTACGGCCTGGTAGCGGGATGCAGTCCCCAGAGCGCAATGGGGGCAGCCGCTTTTGTTGACATAATGAGATGCAGCGATTGCCCTTTTAATGCAGCCTGGCCTCTGCTAAGGTAAACAGATGGTAATTGCAACTGGCTGATAAGCGACATGGCAGAGATTTGCTCTGTGGTCGGAATGGGCCTTCTCCTTCTTACATATGGTGAGATGGTTTTTCTGATTGAAGGAGGGCTGTAGGGAACGCGAGCTGTGTGGTCCCAGCTGACTCCATTCTCCTACTCAAGCCTGCCACAGGGGACTGGTTCACTCCACTACAGCTGAGTTTACTTGCAGCCATCTGTGTCCTAGTGGTAAAGAGAAATAGAAAAGGTTGGCGGGGGCAGGTGGCTGGCTGAGGATAAATTCTCAGTATTTATATTCCTGCCAGTTTTCCAGTGCAGGCTGGATGTTAAACAGCCCAGGGGCAGGCTTCTGGGCCACTTGGGAGAGTCTGGGTTAAGATGCAGAAACTTTCCTGGGTGCCAGTTTCCAGTCTCCGACTCCTGGTCAGAATTCGAAATGTCCGAAAACATGCTGTATCCACCACCTCCAATATGTCCCAATGGCTAAAACACAGCAGGGGGGATTGTAGGCGTTGCCTCGAGGTGCTGTCTAAAAATACAACTTGACAAGGACTGTATGCGTTGGACAAGGCTTACACTTCAGGCCCTGGCTATTGTCACTTAAAGATCTCACGGTACTTGGTGTAAGAGTTGGGGTTAACTCCAGTGACCTGACGCTCCTCTCTGGTAGTTATTCTGCCTACCCCATTTCTCTCCTGTGGTTTCTACTGGGTGTTATATTCTTCACTTCCTATCCTAAAGTGCCGGGGGCGTTACTGTGCTCTGTTAAACCGCTGCTGGGATCCACCCCAGAGGTGGCTGCAGTTCAGTAATCCCTACACTTGCACAGCCCTTTCCTTCCTACCAGGGATGATGTGACCCTACAGTGAAGTTTGTAAAGCAATTGGAGATCCTCTGAGATGCAAATTGTTCGCTACAGCAAGGAAGCCGGCCATACGCCCACAGCTAGACAGGGATGACTGTGGAACAGGACTCCTCAAAGTCTGGTGTGCAATCTACATGTGGCCCCACAGTATTAAAACACAGCTCATGGTCACCCCTTTGCCTTGCAGCAACAGGTGGGGCAGTAGCAGAACAGCTGTAGTCCCGGTGCCCTCAATCCATCTGCAATTGCTATTAAGGGAGTTACAGTGAATGTTGGGGGTTGGGCTCATTTATTTTAATATTATGTAAATATACATGCAAACTAGGTGCAGTTCTTGGGACCCTGGCAAGTTACCGGTGGGGGCCAGGAGTGGAGCCGCACCTGGCCGCAACCCCGGCTCCCGCCGCAGCCCCGCTGCAGCTCCGCTCCCGCCCCCCAGCCTCTGCCCCAGGTGGTGGCTCCGGCCTTGCTCCCAGCCCAAGACCGACACACACACACACACACACACACACACACACACACAGAGAGCAGCATCCCTGCTCCCAGACCTAGCTCTGGGGTGGAGAGGGGTTACGGAAGGGTAAGGAGGGGCATGACCCTCTAACGTTTGGGGACCACTGACCTAGCTCTTTCTTCTGCTCACCAGATGAGTCGGGGGCTTCACGCCCTTCTCCTGCAAAGGCTCCCCCCAAATTCTTTTGTCCTTTTCCTGGGGGGGAAGAGATGTCTCGAAGATACACCCTGCCCTTTTCATTGGCAGCTGGCAGGCGGCCTGTGTACGAAACCTTCTCTGGCATGTGTCCATCAAACTGCCCCTGGAGGTCTTGCCAGGTTCCCAGGAAATCCACTTCGGCTGTTCTTTGCGCTGTCTGAGGCTGGGCTGTGGATTCCATCCTTCCTGGAGGTGGTCTCCGGGGAGGTGTCGTGCGTTATTAATCTTTCCTAGCATGACATCTGAGAGCACTCGTTTGAAGAGGGGGGGGGTCAAATTTAACATGGTGTCTAAAGGCAAATTGACCTTGTGCCGTTGCCGTCTCCTTGGTGTGGAGATCGCGTTGCTGACAGCGCTGGGGGATTGTCCCAAGAGTGCAGAATTCTCTTGAAATGAGCGTTACGCTGACATGTGGAATATTGACGTATTCCACGGGGGCTCCTGCTTGTCTTACTGTGTCAACATCTTGTTCCTTGGCTGGTAAGCAGAACCGATGGAGGATGGCCCCGCTCCCAGAGCTGCATATCATCATCTGCAATATCATTTCTGATTTATCTCAGTGGGAGTGATCCAGAGGGTGGGCTAGAAGCACGAGCTGTCTAACGAACAAGCTGCAAACTCGAGCAGGGTTCACTGCTATTATTATTACTTATCTGTGTTACAGGAGCATCTGGGAGGCCTGGCCTGGGTTGGAACGCCACTGTACTAGGGGCTGTACAAACAGAATGAGACGGTCCCCGCCCCCAAAGAGCTTACAGTCTAAATGGACACAGTGGGTGGTGAAAGTGAATTACCCAAGGTCACCCACCAGGTCAGTGGCAGTGCTGGGAGTAGAAGGCAAGTCTCCTACGTCCCAGTCCCGTGCCCTACCTAGTAGGCTAGGGGCTCTCAACTTTTCCAGACGACTGTCCCCCTTTCAGGAGTCTGACTGCGTACCCCAAATTTCATCTCACTTAAAAATCACTTGCTCACAAAATCAGACATAACAAGACAAAAGTGTCACAGCACACGGTTACTGAAAAATGGCTGGCTTTCTCATTTTTACCACATAATAAAATAAATCAATTGGAATATAAATATTGTACTTACGTTTCCGTGGATGGTATATAAAGCAGCATCAACAAGTCATTGTATGAAATTGTCGTTTGTACTGACTCCGCTAGTGCTTTTTACGTAGCCTGTTGTAAAACTAGGCAAATACCTAGATGAGTTGATGGACCCCCTGGAAGAGCTCTGCGTACCCCCCAGGGCACATGTATCCCTGGTTGAGAATCACTGGACTAAACTACACTGCAGGAAGTGTGTCCATTTCCATTAGAGCATTCCCGTTCTTCTGGCCCCCAGTTTAATAGATTCAACAGGCGTCACTGATCAGTAGCTTAAAAATATCTCCTGAAATCTTGATTTTATTAGAGAGAGGGGGGAAAAGAAAGAAGGTAGGTGGAGCAATGCCAGAGTTGCACATAAGGTATTAATCCGGGGAAGGTGATCGCAGCTCCGCTCGCTCTTCGGGTTTCTGTTTCCCTGGACGGCTCTTGCCGTCTCTGACTGCAAGGATTCCTCCCTCAGGACGCTGGGCTTTGGTGTGGATTTCAGTCCTGCTGCGGTTTAGGCTGCCTGTCCAGGCAGGCAAAGGAAGCAGCCGTTTGCTCTACTTTCCTGTTCCTGGAGTGGAAGTACGGTCCAGTGGTTAGGGCATTACCTTGAGACTTGTGTTCGGGAGCCTGCTCTTCCAGAGACTTCCTCTGTGACCTTGGGCAAGTCATTTTATTTTTCTTTGCCTCAGTTTCCCCCCCCCCAGTCCATTGTGGATAATAGCCCTGCCCTACCCTGTAGGTGGAAGGGGAAACTGAGGCACAGAGGTGGGGAGTGAATCACCCACAGGGGTGGATAAATACAGGACGGATCGTGAAGCGCTCGTATTAGGGGAACGGGGACCCAATAAGTACCTAAAACGCCTAGAATGGAACAAACCCCCCCATTGCTGAGAATTGTAGCTACTTCTCTGGATTGTCTAGCAGCGGGGGCTGTGTCTGGAATTTGCTCCCAAGAGTCTAACCAGTGCTCTTGGACATGCATCAGATTCACTTGACTGAGCAAGACTTGGCCAGATCCCTAAGGTGCATCGAACACCCAACGGTGCAGCCCAAGTACCATAAATCTGTTTTCTTCATCTATCAGTCTGGGACAGTAGGAGCAGGTTGGTGTCCCTGGAACAGCTGAGAAAGAGTTAATTAATTTAATGGAGATATCCCATCTCCTAGAACTGGACGGGACCTTGAAAGGTCATCAAGTCCAGCCCCCTGCCTTCACTAGCAGGACCAAGTACTGATTTTGCCCCAGATCCCCAAGTGGTCCCCTCAAGAATTGAACTCACAACCCTGGGTTTAGCAGGCCAATGCTCAAACCACTGAGCTATCCCTCCCCCCGCTTTAAGCCAGCTTAGACCATTGCTGTTGCCAACCGCCGTCCCTCGGGGCTGAGGAAGGAGAGAAGGAAGCCTTCTGCTCCATGGAGGAGCCATGTGAAGAACAGGAGAGGGCTACGTGGGTAGAAGGTGGCAACAGGCGGCCTCATTACAGATGCATCATCATCCGCTGTTACTGGGGCAGTCAGGCAGGCAGGGGAGAAGTGGCTCCATGCAGCCTGAAAATGGCTTGAGCTCTGCACGTCAGGTGGCAAACAGCGTGAAGGTCAATGTCCATTGGCCTGGGCACTCGCTGTGTGTCTGCGCTTAGCAGAGCGGAGTGTTGTCCTGCGAGGCAAAAACTCGAAGAAGATGATGCAGCCAAACCCGAGCCTGGTGCAACTGGAGGAAACCACGCGGGTCCGTGGTTTCCAGGTGGAATTACTTGTGAAAGATTGGACCAGCGCTCCTCCACCCATCTAGCATGGACTGCGTCATTGCAAGCTTCCCATCCGCACTCAGCCGATGGGTCCTTCCCCTAGAACAGGAGGGGTCACCTCTTGCAATGAGCCAAGTCTAGTCCTCGTGGCCCACTCACGATTTAGTCTCTCTGCCAGTGGAGGAGGCTCTACCTGCGCCATGGGCACCTGCCCGACCGCAAGTACCTGCCCTCTTCCAAAGGCAGCAGCTGGTGAAGGCCCTTGACCGGTGTTGGCCTGCCCGGCCTGTCATCTGTTGAGTCAGATGCTGAAGGTTCCATATCCCCTTATTGACCCCTAGTCATCCAGCCCCACCCCTGTTCTCCATAGCCACGTAGTTTAGGGGGAGAGACAGCATGTCCCAGCGGGTTCTACTTCCAGTTCTGCTTCTGACCCACTGAGTGGCATCAGGCCCCGCTGTCTGTGTCTTCCTCCGCCGCCCCATAGCTGTCTGGTCCATTTAGACTGTAAACGCTCTGGGGTAGGGGCTGTCTCTCACTGCCTGTTCAACGCCTGGCACATGGGGGGCCCTGATCTCATGGGGTCTTTGGGAGATGGAGGGCTTCCAGATCCTTGCCATTCCCAGGCGGGGCCCAGCGCTTTGCTACACAAGAGCTGGGGCCTTTATATGTCTCTCTCTCTTTCTGCACCTCGGGTGGCGTCACCCCGCTCTGTAATTGTCTCCGATTGCAGTGAAGGGTGGAATTAGCCTTTGATGGCTCCTGATTGAACAGAGCGGAGCTGCCCGCCGAATAATCCCACTGACAATGCATGAGAGGGAGCAGGCAGTTATCTCCTAAGTGGAGCAGTTACCGCTTGCAGCCCGCGCAGGGCAGGCCGGTCGCCTAAGAGGGGGTCATTTCACAGGATTGATTTCCCCAAGGGCCATTTTCTCACTTACACTGAGGGCATTTATACGTCTGTCCACGTGAAGGGGCCTCGGACTGGGGGAAGTGACATAAGAACGGCCAGACCGGGTCAGACCAATGGTCCATCTAGCCCAGTGTCCTGTCTTCCGACAGTGGCCAATGCCAGGTGCCCCAGAGGGAATGAACAGAACAGGGAATCACCCAGTGATCCATCCCCTGTCACCCATTCCCAGCTTCTGGGAAACGTGCTGCTAGAGCATTGTCTGTAGTGGAAACGAGAATCCGATCCTGGCTGTTGAGTTGCCTGAACATTTGCAAACGTCCTGCTGCGTTGACAGGGCGGCTGCATTTCTTGCATACGAGCGTGTTTATCCCCCTGCTCATCTCTGCATGCTTCCTTCGGCGGCTCAGCCTTAAACATCTAACGCAACCGAGGTGACGCCTCACCCGTGAACGGTCCCAAATCCCAGGTGCCTGACTGTTGCTCTGAGCCATTTCCGCACCTCGGGCCTGGTCCGATCCATCCTGGCACGGCCTCCCTTCAGAGCTTTCTCCGGCTTCGTTTCGCAGGGCTCCCTGCTGTACTTTCCAATACAGCGACCTCGGCTTGAGTGTGAACTATTTGTTCAAATTGCACGCTGAGAGGGGGGGCTGCTGCTGCCTCCCTGAGATGTGCGGACGCGGCTTCAAGGCCAAGGGAACTTCCAGCCCCCAATTTGACGGCCTGCTGGAAGTTGTAGCAGAGTTAGCTGCTCTCCGCCTCGAAGGTGGGGAGAGGCGGAACGAAGGGGCCTGCTAGGCTGGCGTTTGTGGTGGGGGTTCAGGCCTCAGCAAAGAGGTGGGTACGGGCTTAGGACCCGGTAACTGAGTTTATTCCAATTAGCGAAGGTGCACCGCGAAAGCAGGGTGCTGTGGAGCATGTAAAACTGGACGTAGAGCGGGGAGCGGCCTTGGAGCTAACTTTCCCCATCAACCCGACTCCGGGATCTGGTCACTAGCAGCACATGCTACACACACCCCTCTTTGCCACGGCGTTTCCACCAGCGCTGGCAAATGTACAGACCCTGTTCCCCTGGCAGAGACGCTTCTCCGGAGGAGGGGGGCGAATGGAAGCCTTCCCTGGAGTCCTCTAGTGCAACCACCCTGTGGCTCTCCTGCACCTGGGAGAGGAACTTCAATATTGCAGCGCTGGACGCTATGGGAAGCCCTGAGCCGGGGAGCTGTTTGTCCTCCCAAGTTTCCACTGAAGTGGGACATGCCAGCCCCGGCCCAGAGAGAAAACGTTTGCCCCCTGCAAGGCAGGTGAAGAGCGACAAGGCTTTTTGGGGGGTTTCACGCTGCCCTGGTTTCCCCGCCCTTCAGCTGGTTTCTGAGAATCGCAGGGGACTCGTTACCATTTGTTGTCCGAAGCCATCTTAGCGCGGGGCTCTGCCAGGGGCTTGCCAGCTGGGCCTGTCTCTTAAGCCAACGTTTTCCTAAGTGGCCAGCGATCTGGGGTCTCTAGGATTAAGTGGCGGGCTGGGGAAAAAGCAATTAGAGCCGCTCTGCGGGAGAGCAGCCGCCGTGGGGCCAGGCACTTGGGAGAAAGCGAGGAGCCCTCTTCCATTGATCGCCCCCTCCCCGCCCCTTCGCCTGGGCACCATCCACCAAACACTGGATCCGAGGGGGAGGGAAGGTTTGATTAATGCTGAGCACGAAGTAAACAAAGAGGGGACATCGCCCCCGGCAGAGGCAGAGCAGTGTTTGTCACTGAGCGTCCATCAAACTGAAATCACAGGCAACTTCCCCTGAGACCGTGTCATCTCCTAGAGGGATTAGCTCTGTCACTTCCCTGCGGGCTCTCTCTTCACCCCCCACCACCCCCCAGTGGTGCGTGCATCAGGCCAGCAGCCAGAGCGCCCCACAATGATGCTGTTACCCCTTTTGACCTGAGCGATTGGCCAAAGTTATGGGCCTTGCAGGTTGTTTCTGCTAGTGATGGAGTCAGGTATATGCAATCCTGTTTACTTGCAAGGAACATACAAACGTCTTGTTTCCCCAAGCGCACAAGGAACCAAACAGCAGGAGGGAGTTTCTTTGCTTGCAGCTCCAAGCCTCTTTCAGCCAGTCCTCTGCCCAAAAAGCGCTCCCTAGGTTTTTCCCAAGGGTCGCGCCTCCAGCACTTGTTCAGGCTGTGCCTGGCGCTTCCTTGCTGCTGCCTTCTCTGGGTCTGTTTCTCTCCCAGACACACACACACCCTTCACCAAACACCCCCCACGTGGCCCTTCTGCCCATGTGGTTCTAATTCCTGAGCCTGTGTTGTGGTTTGAGGCCCCCATTGTCTCTTACTTTTAGCCCAAATGAAGGGTGGTGGCTACACTCCCTCGTTCCAATGAGGTTTAGCCCAACCTATCGCAATATTTGACCCCCTCTTCCAATGGATTTGAGCAGGAGGCAGGGGTGCTGTGTTAGGGCCCATGCGGCAGCAGCTGGGACAGGGTGCACGCCGTGGGCTGAGTTTGCCAGTTCTCTAGTTTTGAAAGCGGCTGAGGTTCTCCACCACTAGAGGCAGCAACACACGTGTCTCCTCCAGGAAGGGACTTAGACCAGGAGTCTAACCCCATAGGAAGAGGCAAGAGCAGGGGCTTCCGGATCCTTGGCCGTTGCTGGGGGCTATTCAACAACTGCTGTGGCCCACCTCCGAGGTGGCTGCATTGCAGTGGTGAACAGTGACCTCACCCCCACGGTGCCCAAGTCTTTCCCCGCTGCCTTCCCCTTGCCAGAGTCTTTCACGGCCGGGCGTAGGTACACACCAGAGTATGGACGCAGCCTGCAATGTAGCTCCACCTACCCTGCCGGCTGCTGCCACTGTAGATAAGGCCTCGTCGTAGGGTTGTTCTCTCTCTCTCGCTCTGTCTCATGCAACATCAAACCAGCCCTGTTGGGTTTGCGTGTTTTCAGCCGTGGTCCCCTGGCGCTGCCTCTTCCCTTTGATCTCCGCTTCCTTTGCAGAGCTGAATGGAGAAGACGGTGATTTGCAAATAACTCTCCGGGCTGCGCATTGCTGCCTAAGCCAGACAAGGCATTCGGGGCTTGTCTGTCTGTTTATGCGACCGGAATAGCTTTACAACAGGGGTCGCGAGCTGTCAACCTCCACCCCAAACCCCGCTTGCCTCCAGCATTTATAATGGTGTTAAATATATTCAAAAGGGGGGTTATTTTATTAGGGGGGGTCGCACTCAGAGGCTTGCAATGTGAAAGGGGTCACCAGTACAAAAGTTTGAGACCCACTGCTCCCTGTCTGATCTGTACGCGGGTCCCAGGGAGGGCGACTGTATGATCCCACACCAGTGCAGGTCACTACAGCACACCCAGCTGACGTGTTTGCCCCGAGGAGGCAGTGTGGTCCAGTGGCTAGGGCACGGGACTAGCAGTCAAGGACTCCTGGGTTCTGTTCCTGGCTAGACCTACTGTGGGAACTTGGGTGAATTGTTTCCCCGTCTGCAAAACGGGGATAATGACTCTGACCTGCTTCGTAGGTGGGGCCGTAAAGGCTTAATCAAGAATGCCTGTAAAGTGCGTTGAGATACAAGGTGCAAATTATTACGGGTATGGATGGGCTAAGCTGGCGGTGATGTGTGAGGGGTAACTCGGGGTAAAGACTATGGGGGGGGGCTGATTCCTCCCTGCTGTGCACCTGTGCGTGCCCATTAATAACCACTCAAGGCGTGTGGGAGTGGGGAAGCAGGAGTGGGGTGGCTGTATCCGAGAGCGCCTCATGGCCTCACTCGTTACTGAATCACAACAGCTTTATGTACCAGTGGGATTCCACAGAACCGGCGTCACACCAGGACATCTCCGGCGTGAACCAAGCACACCGTTGAGGCTGGAAGTCAGTGTCAGTTAACAGCTCAGACACCCTTAGATCCGCCTTTGAATTTGGCCCGATGATGGGTCTCTTCTTGACAGCCGTCCTCGCTCGCAGGGGGGAATTCTGATCTCAGTGATGCTGGTAAACCCCATTGACCGCCAGGAAGTGACGCCGGCCTGACACTGAGATCAGAACCCCGGGCCGTGGCTGGTGCTTCCCGGGGGCCAGGAGACTCGCCGCTTTCTGCACCGTTGCTGTTGTAGAGTTGTGTTCCGCGTGTGTGGCTGGTTGAGAGTGGGGGCTGGTTTCCCCTCCTCCCCGCCTCTGTGAATCTGCTTTGCTTAAGACCACTGAGAAATCTATAGGAAAATGAATTGATTTTTTGATCAGAAAAGTTGATAAAAATGGTGTTTTTTCTTTTTTAAGCGAGGAGACAAAAAAAAAATCTTAATTGACTTTAAAAATCTATTGGGCCCAATCCTACAGCGGTCAAGCACCTTGGCCCTGACCAGGAAAACTTCCTCTCTGTAAAAGCACCAGGACAATGGCCCAGGCTGCCAAGGGAGGTTTTGGAAACCCCTTCACTGGAGGTTTTCAAAAGGAGGCTGGAGCCATCTGTCTTGGATGGTTTAGACCCAACAAATCCTGCATCTCGGCAGGGGGTTAGAGTGGCTGACCCTTGCGGTCCCTGCTGCCCCTCTGGTTCTATGACCCAGCATAGCACTTAAGCGTGTGTTGAACTTCAAGCACATCGAAAGCCCTCTCAGTCAGTGGTACCAGGCACGGGCTGGAAGGGAAGATCATACGTCCGCCCTTCGCTAGACTGGGACCAGGGTGCTCAGCTCGTTTGCAGGGTCAAGCATTTAGGGCTCAATCCCAAACAGGGCCAGTCTGCCCCCGACCCTCGCCAGCCGCACTCACCTGTCAGAATTAGGCCCTTAAACTTGCCAGTGACAGCAAAGCAAAGGGTCTGGTTCTCCTCTGACTGGGTACAAGTCCAGCACTGCTCCTGATTTTCACCACCTGAGCCAAGAGCCAGGCTCTGAGAGTTTGAGACTGCAGCGTGGTCCTTAACCTCTTCTTCATCCTTTTCCCCCGGCCCTCCCGTTCAGGCCCTCCCCTTACGGCAGCTACGGCCTGGGGCAGCGAGTTCTGACCCCTGGAGCAAAGGAGACCACAAATCAATCACTTTAATCTCCAGCTTAGAATTTCCCGGCTCCCGAGCTGCAGGAAAGTGTCATGTTCAAGGCGATTTGGCTGGTCGCCGATGCTGTTTATTAGTCTCGCTTAAACCACCCAGGGCTTGGATGGTCTTTTCCCAGCTGCCCGCAGCAGCCTTTTGAACCGAGCCGAGCAAAGCTGCGTGTGTGTGTGTAGATACCCATCAGCTCCATTTGTGGCCGCAGCAAAAGGGAGGCGAGGAAGCTGTTTCTACAGCCGTGCCTTCGCATGGGGATCGCATCAAAGGGTGACACGTAACGTTCACAGGTGGGCTCGGAGACGAGCAATAAAAGACTTAATTAGAATCAGGGCGCTGACATTTGGGTTTTACATTTATCCAAAAGGTTGCAGCTCCCCGATCCACGAGCTTCTGCTGTCAAAGCCGCTTGTGATTTCTGGTGCGTGGCTTCATTAATTCACAGATGCCAGCCTCTCCTGTACACCCGCCCTCCCGCACGAGCGCCTATCGGCTTCCAGTCGTTGATAAGGGAGCTGCACTGCACAGCGTCTCAGGGCTTGCCGTGCTCGACACGGTGTGTCTGACAAGAGATAAAAGGGGATGGAGTGGAGTCTGACACCACCCCACAGGCTCATAGTCACAGCAATTAAGCCTTACCTACGCACTGGGTCAGTCTCATTATCCCCCGTTTACGGAGGGGAAAGTGAGGCACAGAGAGGGGCCAGGACTTGCCCCAGGCCACCCAGTGAGACCTCGGTAGAGTCAGGAACAGAGTCAAGCTCTCCTGCCCCCCCTCTCCTGTGCGTTCACTGCTGGACCATGCTGCTGTCACCGTTCCCGTTACAAACCCAGGGTCAGATTCTCAGCTGCTGGAGCTCCGGTGAATTACACCAGCTAAAGATCTGGGCCCAGGTTTTTCTTGGGGGTTACGCCCAGGGCCTAAGAGATGGATTTTCAAAACCTCACGGCTTCCACTTAGGCCCCCAGAGAAAACGGTCGGATTTCCAGCGTGCTCAGCGCCTAGCAGCTGCCCCTGCAAACAATGGGTGCTGGGCTCTTCCGGCAGAAATGTTCTTTCTGTCTAGGCCGTAATTCGACATAGCCGGGGGCCCGACGCTCAGCTACGCCAGCGCGGCGCCACTGCCAGGAGCACTGGGACAACGGTCTTGCACCAGACACACGGGTCCTCCCCAGGCTGCTTGGTGTGCATAAGGCAGATTGGAGCAAGAGAGACACAGGCAGTTCCTTCACCCTCCGAGAAGCCAGAAGGAGAGGGGAGGAGGTAGAACATCCAGTCCCCTGGCATCCTGAAACTCGGGGGGGATGGATAGCTCAGTGGTTTGAACGTTGGCCTGCTAACCCCAGGGTTGTGAGTTCAATCCTTGAGGGGGCCATTTAGGGTTCTAGGGCAAAAATCTGCCTGGGGATTGGTCCTGCTTTGAGCAGGGGGTGGGACTAGATCATCTCCTAAGGTCCCTTCTAACCCTGATATTCTATGAACGCCATTGAAACCCCCTGGCCTGGATCCTGGATCAGCGGGGGTAGGGAAGGGCTCCCAACAGCAGGTTATCCCACATCTGGGTTTTCTTGCCACTTCCTCTGAAGCATCTGGTGTTGGTCATGGCCCTCAGGTCAGATCGGTCCAGCCAGGCTGACATTCTTGTGACCGGGCATGCAGCGTTTGCAACAGGGTGTCACCCCATGCTGCCGCCGGCTGGAGACATAGCAGTGTCATGGCACAAAACAGCGTGACGCAAGGACAGTGTGGCCGAGCCCCGAGCTTCAGAACTCCATGAGATTGTTGAGTGAGGGCTTTAGAAGAATAAATGTTGGGTTCTTTTTATTTCCCTTCTGGCTTTTGAGCTTTCCGGGTACCCTTATGTCATGTTGTCAAGCTTTTCTCTGCAACCACAAGGGCCTGAAACTTACTTTCCCTCTGGAAGCTGAGATTCTCCAGCAAGCGCATTATTCCAGCCGCTGGGGCTTTAAGGAAAACACTAGAGATCATGATAAAATCACAAATAGACTGATTTTTGTGGCTTCTCCCAAGGACCCCAGCTGCGCCTCTGACCCAGTTCATCTCGCTGCTGGGGGTGTCAGAGACTCCTAGTAGTGTAGAACGTGGTGCGTAGAACGTGGGACCTGCCCATATTAGTTTTTATGAAAGTTGTATACATTTCTCTGCGGGTTTGGTGGGTATTGTATTGCTGACACATCCTGTAGTAACCCAGGCCAGGGGCTGCAGACAGAAGTAAACCGATACTTCCAATAGCTAACCACTCACCAGGAATTAAAGGACAAAGCAGAGAGCCTACTGCTTTGAAGTCTAACCTGACCCCCCACCCCTTCCCTTCAGGGTCTCAGGAAGTTCAAGGAACTTTGAATTGGATGGAGGACAGCCTGTGAACTCAGAGTCCGACACTGACTAAGAAAGATGCTGGCTGATCCTCCGACTCAGAAGGGGGGGCTGGGACAAGTGGAACCCACATAAGCAGGCAAGGCGAGTACAAGAATGAGGTGAGATGAGATGCATTTGGGGTTTTATTTTAGCCCTTTTCTCGCTGAGTGGGATGTTCCTATGGATAGAGAAGCCCAGCTCTGCTTGGAACAAGCTGGTCTCGGTCGCTGCCTTTAGCAGCTGTCACAGCTCCCAAAGAGGATTTTAGAGCAGGGGCCAAACCCCGCTGGGCGAGCTGGAGGCAATACAGCTGGGAAGCAGGGGGTGCTGTACCCTGGTGGTCCGGTCAAATGGAGAGTGGACGGTGGGGTTCCACTCAGAGGAATGCAGGTGTAGGCCCATCAACTGGGCGTGTGTCAGAGCCATTCTCGCAGGTCGCGCTGCACAACGCCTGCTTGTGCAACAGACCTTGGAGCCAATGAGGGCCTTTTACACAACCACCTTTCCTTCAGACCTGCTTACAGGACATCCGGTCACAGGCATGCAGGAATCCCTACAGCCCAAAGCCAGCCCCCCAGAACAGCCAGAAAAGGCATTTTGTTCTGTTTCCCTCGTCTACTAATTCACACACTTGCAATTAAACCTGACTTGAAACGTGCAGTCAAGGCTCCATCGTCCCCTGCCCCGTTGTGTTTGTGGTTGCTAAGACAGGGCTTGAGCCATATCCCCACTGTTCAGAAGCCCTGCCGGCCCCCGGGGACTGATCAAAGAGCCAGGTTTCAACTCCCTGCTCCCCCAGAGCCTGCTGTTTATCTTAAGAGAAAAGGGGTTCAGGGCTCGTGGGACCAGGACTTGTCTTCTCTGCCAGGCAGTTTGCAGGACCAGTGTGTGCGTATGCGTGCTCTCTCACACACACGGACTTGTTTTCATTCACCAGCACCCTCTCTCTCTCTCTCGCAGCCAAGCAGCCGTCTAGGAGCAGTATTGTACGCCGAGACACCCGGCCTTTTTAATGACTTTACCGTTAGACTTTCACATGCCACTTGGGTTTTGTCGCAATTGATACACTCACACAGATCACCCCCAATGGCACATCCCCTTCTTTGCCCCCAGAACCGCCCCCTCCCAAAGCAATTGTGTCCCAAGCCGGAGCAGAGATGGCTGGGTTCCCAGCTCCAGCTCTGCTCTTGGGAGCTGCCCCGGCCTCGTTCCCCCACGCAGGGGAGAATCGGACAGAACAGCCATCGCCAAAGCACAAAATCATGTCCATAGGGTCATTCTGCCTTGGGTTTCTTGCCTCAGCTGGGAGTTTCCCAAGGCTTCTTGGGGAGCTGTCCGGAGTGCTGAAATCCTTCTTGGCTTGGGCATCGAAGCAAGACTTCAAAGGAAGAACAGTACAGAGGCATTCCCCCCCTTGCTACCCCCCCCCACACACACCCTGCCTTAGAAACTCTTCTCTTTCCCCTATAAGTCTGTGACTTTCAGTATACCAGAGGGGATTGAGACACTCAGTTCCCATTCATTCGAATGGGGATCAGGAGTCCAAAGCCCTTAGACAGCTTGGAAAATCTCCACCTAGAGCTGATCTCCAGGGATTTTGTCCCCTAAACACTTGGATCCCACATACATTTTAAAGACTGACTAGATTACACACACACACACACACACACACACACACACACACACCGCTCCCTCACTAGTGTCATTATTTGTATTCCAGGGGCCCCCAAAGACTCCAGTGCAGGGAGCTGAATGAACAGACACTACTGCCCCAAATGTATCCGGATAGCACCTAGTGACCCCCATTGAGATTGCAGCCCCTTTGCGCTAGGCGCTGTACATACACAAAGCAGGAGACAGTCCCTGCCCCGGAGAGCTTGCAATCTCAATAGACAAGACAGACAAAAGGTGGGAGGGGAGACGGAGGCAGAGTCAGGGAGAGACCCCAGTTGTCCTGGGTCCTAATCCGGTGCCTCAGCCATGACCCCTCAACATTGAGATGAGCGGAGCTTCACCCACAGCACTGAGGTTCAGGCAGTTCCCTCGCTGCTGGCCGGGCTAGCAGGGCTGAGCCCTGCCTGGGGTGGGCTTTGCTGGCACGTTTGCTGAAGGAAGGGGTTACCTTGAGCAAGAGTCCCTTCAGCACCTCTCGGAACTCCCTTCTCACCAGGCAGTAGAGGATGGGGTTGAGGCAGCTGTTGGTGTGAGCCAGGCACACGGTGACGGGGAAGATGTACGCCTGGGTGTTGTAGAAGGCTTCAGTGAAGGGCACCAGGTTGAATTTGATGAAGATGCCCCAGGCCGTCAGGGCTTGGTTGGGGAGCCAGCAGATGAAGAAGGAGAGCACCACGATGGTGACCGACTTGGTGACCCGGGATCTCGTCCTGGGGTTGCTGCGGCTCATCCTCATCTTGCTCAGGAACCGGAGGAGGAGGATGTAGCAGGCCGAGATGATGGCCAAGGGGATGACAAAGCCCAGCAGGACCTTCTGGGTCTGGTACAAGCCCAGCAGGAACTGGGGGTCGATGTCTTTCAGCTCCGGGAACTTCACCAGGCAGAGCTCATCCCCGGAGACCCTATGGGTGGTGGAGAAGATGGCGTGTGGCAAGGTGGCTAAGGCGGCAAAGAGCCAGATGATGGCACTGGCCACCTTAGCCAGACGCCTGGAGGAGGAGCCCTGGTCGGCCTTGAGGGACGACACCACAGAGCAGTAGCGGGCCACGCTCATGGCAGTGAGGAAGAAGACGCTGGCGTACATATTCATGGCCGAGACCGAGGAGATCAGCTTGCACATGACCTTGCCGAAGGGCCAGCTGAAATCCAGGGCCGTGTCCACCGCCCAGAAGGGCAAGGTCAGGACAAACTGGAAGTCGGTCACCGCCAGGTTGAGCACGAAGAAAGTTACGCTGGACATTCTCCGGCGGTGCCTGGAGCCCAAGAGGAAGAACACCAGCAGGTTGCCCAGCATCCCCAGGGTGCAGACGGCGGAGTAGACAATAGCGATAGCGATCCGGGTGGCTTGGGTGCCATCCGAAGGCAGGAAGGAGACCAGGTCCACCAGGCTGTGATTGGAGATATTCCTGTTGCCTCCCGCCGGGAGTTTTTCATCCGTGCTGCAGCAGTTGTGCTTAGACATGCTGGTGCTTGCTCCTGGACTCTCCTCGCCTTCCCCTTCCAAGCCACGGCTCGCGCCGGGCTCTGCTTTTCGCTGCTTCCACCAAGTTTCTGAGCCGATCTCTCGGCACCGCTCCGTTTTGATCAGCCTGCAGAGAGCCCCCTCCCTGCCACGCATGGCAAGAGCACGGGAGTAGCAAAACTGCTGCCTGCTCCCCCTCGCTAACTCTTTCCTCTCCTGCACGCGCTCCCTTGGCAGGGAAACAGCAGGAGAGGACGGTGCGCCGGAGCGGCTCAGGCAAGGAAAGGGGTGGGAGGGGAGAGGAATCGCAGTGTGAGCGGGAGCACTATTAAGGTGACTTTTACCAACGTCCCCCGTAGGATGTTTACCGTATTTCTTCTTGGCCCTACAGCAGCACCCAGACCCCCCCCCCCGACTCGGCATCAGCGTCTCATTGTGTTCGACGCCGTCCAGACGTGTAGTCAAACGACACGCCTTGCTCGAAACGGGGGAAACTGAGGCACGGAGCCGGGAACTGAGACCTTGGACGAAGGGCTTCCCCTCCCGCCTTTGTCTATTTAGACCATGAGCTCCTTGGGGCAGGGACAGTCTCTCACTGTGTGTCTGGGCAGCACCTGGTGCCCCAGGGTCCATACCACCTCTAGGTGCTACTGGAATATACCTGCTAATAATCTGACTAGCTGTGGTAGGTATCTGGCCCCCCCATCACCACCGTATCTGAGCTCCTCCCACTCGTCAATGCATTGCTGTTATCCCCATTGTACAGCGGGGGGAACTGGGAGATTAGGGGATGCGCCCAAGGACACAAAGGACATTTGTGGCAAAGCAGGGGCTTGAACTTGTGTCTCCTGAGCTCTAGGCTAGCACAGCCCTAACCACTGGCTCGTCTCACGAAGGGCAACGGCCAGGTGCAATAGCTGGGTGAGAGACAAACAGAGGGTGCGGGGGGGGACGGGAGAGGAGGTGGCCTCAGCGGCATGAACCTGTTTCAGTGCAGACGAGCCGGGTGCAACGCAGCCCTGTGTCTATTACTCTGTTAATACAGGTTTGCCAGCCCCTCAGACACGCTTCCACTGTTAGTTGTTGTTTGTACTGTCGTAGCCCCTGTCAGGGCCCAGGACTCTGTTGCGCTAGGCGCTGTACAAACACAGAACAAAAAGGTGGTCCCTACAGTCTAAGTAAGAGAGGCCTTCCATTCCACTCCAGTTTTTACCTGTTCCCGCTACCGTATCCCAAAGCTCGTGGCTGGGAACTGCCCCACGGATCATTGCAATGCAGCCCCCTCTGGTGTGAAATGTTGGCAGCTGATTATCAGAATAGAGCAAATCTACACAGTCGTGTGTGACAGGCAGGTCCCGTTTCACACCCACTTTGCGCTGGTGATAATTCCAGTTGCAGGGCAGCGGAGAATCTGGCCCGGTGTGTCTTTAGGGTTCCTTCCACACTCACTCACCTTATTCCTGATTTACACCAGCGAGGGAAGAATCTGCCCCTGCAGTTTGAGCTCTTCTACCCTACCGATCAGCCAGTGTCGTCTTCAAACAACGCGTGGAAGCGAGCATGGGGGGAGGCATTTCAGTTCTCCAGGCTGAATTTCCAGGGGGGCCAGATCTTCATTTCCAGCATTCTCTGGAAGTCATTAGGAGTCAGAATGGGATACAGGGATCGTGCAAGGCTTTTTGACCCAATTTAATCCTCTGAACAAACACACCGTCTCCGGAGGAGAGACCCACTTAGCAGATAACCACTGCTCTCCCCGCACTTTACATCCGCTACCTGTCAGATTGAAAACTGCATTCAATTTCCCCTCTTGCCCTCCTCATTTCACCTGCCAGCTTCCAGCCTGGAGAGGCTGACTGCTGGCTATTTAATCTTAAATTACACCTTTGTCAAAAGCACTTTCCGTGAGCATTGGGGGCATGTCGCCAGCAGGGCGGTGAGCAGAGCGAGCCCCCAAGCCGCTCACCTGGGTTTGATTCCTAGCCAACATGACAGTGAACTGGGCTGTTCTAAAGAGGACGGTGATCAATTGTTCTCCATGACCCCTGGAAGTAGGATGATGTAATTGACTTCATCTGCAGCCAGGGAGATTTAGGTTAGATCAGGGGTCGGCAACCTTTCAGAAGCGGTGTGGCGAGTCTTCATTTATTCACTCTGATTTCAGGTTTCGCGTGCCAGTCATACATTTTAACGTTTTTAGAAGGTCTCTTTCTATAAGTCTATAATATAGAACTCAACTATTGTTGTCTGTAAAGTAAATAAGGTTTTTAAAATGTTTAAGAAGCTTCATTTAAAATTAAATTAAAATGCAGAGCCCCCCGGACTGGCGGCCAGGATCCGGGCAGTGTGAGTGCCGCTGAAAATCAGCTCGCGTGCCGCCTTCGGCACCCGTGCCATAGGTTGTCTACCACTGGGGTAGATATTAGGAAAAACTTTCCAAGTCTCAAGGGAGTAAAGCTCTGGACTAGGTGTCCAAGGGAGGTGGTGGAAGCCCCGTCACTGGAGGTTTTTAAGACCAGGTTGGACAAACCCCTGTCAGGGCTGGTCCAGGTTGACTTGGTCCTGCCTCAGCGCAGGGGGCTGGACTAGGTGCCTCAGGAGGTCCCTTTAAGTCCTACATTTCTATGATTCACTGAGCTACGCCCAGTATCAGGGGGTAGCCGTGTTAGTCTGTATCTACAAAAACAACGAGGAGTCTGGTGGCACTTAAAGACTAACAGATTTATTTGGGCATAAGCTTTCGTGGGTAAAAAACCTCACTTCTTCGGATGCATAGAGTGAAAGTTACAGATGCAGGCATTATATACTGACACATGGAGAGCAGGGAGTTACTTCGCAAGTGGAGAACCAGTGTTGACAGGGCCAATTCAATCAGGGTGGATGTAGTCCACTCCCATTACATTACACTACGCCCAGACATTATCCTTAAATTACAGACGTCCCATAAAACATTTAGGGTCCAATCCTGAGTTGCAAGTACTCAGCACCTCTCCAAATCAGGCCCAGAACAGGTTTGCAAACAAGTTAGATTCAAACTGAGGGACGAGCTCCCATAGATTGTGCCCTCCTGCTGCTTGTCTGCGTCATTAAAACTGCCAGTAATCTTTAATTCTGGTGACCACGAGACACACACTGGCAGCTTCTATTGTAGCCAGTCCAGCTGCTGCGCTCCACCACGGCGCTCGGCGTAGGTGACACGGAAGAGAGCGATTGAAAGGGTCTGTTGGGGAGATCGCGTCTGCAAATAGGAACCCGGGAGGATCAGAGTGTCCTGAGAGTCTGTAGAGCTGAGCAGCCGGGGGAGAAAATTGTCTGCAAAAGAGCCGCTCTGATCAGAAAGTGCGTTTCGATTTGAGTGGATTTGATGGGGACACACTGATGTTTGATTTCCCTAGCAGTTGAGTCATGGAGGCAGGGTGACCTGCTGGACAGGGTGCTAGGAGCCATGGAGTCTGGTCCCACCGCTGCCACCGACCTGCTGGCTGACCTTGGGCAAGTCACGGCCATGCTCTGTGCCTCAGTTTCCCCAGCTCTAAAACGGGGACCTCCTTCGTAAAGAGCTTTGCGTTCTGCGGATAAGAAGTGCGAGAGGAAAGCTAGGGTTCTGTATTATTATTATAGTCACTTGTCAGATTGCAGTTGGCAGTACTGGCTGGTGGTCAGTCCCATAAAGCCATCCAATCAGGGAACCAGAAGTCACCTGCGACTTAAACAAGGAACCATCGCAGGGCGCAATGGGTGAAATTCAGCCCATGCAGGAGGCCAGCGCGAAGGCCAGGCACAACTGAAATCCTTAAGCCTTCAAATCAGGGCGTACAGAGGACGGCAGCGACACACTGGCCGTGTGCTAGCCTTCTGCACGGGGCTGCGTTCGAATACACAGCGGGGCTGTGATGGGTTAGGGACATAGCAGTAAGTCATGGGGGATGGGTCCTGTTCTCGGATTGCATGAATTAACTACGCTCGCACTCTGACTCAGGTTTGAGCCCAAGCCCCACTTCCGTCCACACACAAATCAGTCTGACTCGGGTCAGCAAACCCTCAGGCCCTGGGTCCCAGGACCCTGCTAGTGGGGCGGGGTCAGAGCGCCGAGCCCTGTCATTTTGCAGCGTGGACGCAGGTCGAGCGGCAGACCCGAGTCAGGAGGGCTGGGAGTGCCGTGTGGGCGTTAGCACAGCTGGGAGACCCGGTGTACAATGCCCAGGTTTACATGCATGGTGGAAGCTCAAGGGTGGGTTGGAAAGCCTGGGGCTACAATGCAGTGTAGACGTGCCCCCAGGGCCCTACAACCCCCCCTGGAATTCATGCACGTACCTTCCGACTAAGACACTGATTTCAAACCATGCAGCCCGTTGGAACACGTCCACTTTGCAACCCCTACAGGAACTGGCCATCAGAAACAACATCACAGGACTTTTATAACTCAGGGTACGTCTACATTGCCAAAACAAGGCACGTTCTGAACTCGGGTTCTCTTGCTCAGGTGAGAAGAGCAGTGAAGACGCAGCCGCATGGGTGAGCAGCTCCAGGGAAAGCCCACGGAGGAGCCGGGGGCTGAACTCGAGTTTGCCCCGCGGTAGCTAGCCCCAGTTAGGAGCTCACCATTTTTTTGCAGTGTAGACGTACCCGAACGGTACAAATTTCCAACCGCACACATTTGCAAGGCCCTGTTGGCAAAGGGACTGCAGAGTAGGTGGTGCGTGGAGAAGAAATTCATGACTAATTTCCTGGCAGGGAAGGACGAAAGGGAGAATTAACGGTTGAGATTCTCATCCCATAGCGTCCCCTTCTTCCCACCCTACTACACTGACAGGCAGGGAATAGGGAGCGGGGGGGGGACACAACGTGCCGGGGACCTGTGGGGCAGACGGGGTCCAACAGGGAGTTGCCAGTGGAGCTGAGAGACCGGGCTGTCCGCTCCCCACACTGCCCCTCTTAGGTCGGTGGAAGCGCTCCAGGTGACCTAAGGACATGCACTGCCAGTTTGGAGTGTCGACATGCCCTCAGCGTCATGAACTGTCCCTTCAAAGGCGGCTCCATCTCACCCCCCCCACCCCACCCCCCATCCCCGCTGGGCTGCACTCTGGCGCACTCAGCCAGCTCGCTCCCTGCGACCGAAGACGAATGAACCCCCCGGGCTTCCGCAGCTCCGAACAAAACCAATGACTTGCAAATTGAGCTCATCCCCCACCCCCCAATGGGATTGGCATCTGCTTCTAAGCCTGGCAAAGCGTCCTTGGGTGAGGCTGCAATTTTCATCCTCGAGCCCTTCTTATCCAGGGCAGTAATGACAGCTCTGGTGGCTGGCGCATTTTAATCAGCCTTGCCCCGACTCCAAGGGTGTGAGAAGTGACTATTGGCATTTTTGCACCAAGAGCCCTGGCTGGCTACATCCACTAGCCAGCGCCGTGCATTGCTCCTTCCACACGGCGCCTCTGCGTTAGCGTCGTCCTGCTGTCCTTACTCGGGCAAAACTTCCATTGCGCTCTAGGGGGGTTATGCCTGAATAAGAGAAGAGCCAAAGAACCTGACCCTGGGAGCCCCTCATTATTATGGTGGTGCCAAGAGGCTCCCCCCCAACCAAGATCAGGGTCCCACTGCGCCAGGTGCTGTACAAACACAGAAGAAGAGGCAGCCCTCCCCCAAAGAGCTGACAATCTCAACAGACCAAGAGGCAAAGTGACTCACCCAAGGTCAAACAGCAGCGCCGTAGCAGAGCTGGCACTAGCTCCCTGGTCTCGTGAGTCCCCATCCAGTGCTCTAGTCTCTGGACCTCGCTGGCAGTTCCCGGAGGCGCCACACCTCTCCTTGACTCTGGGAGGCGCTGTGGGGGCGTGGCCCCATGCCTTTGCCGTCCCTTACGGAGTCAGCTGCTCTGCCCAGCCCCTGCTCCATCCATTTCATTTCGGGATGCAGATTGATGCCTGAGGATAACTGAGGCTGAGGACGAAAGCAAGGCAGGGCTGCGAACAAGCAGAGCTGTTCTCGGGAGCGCAGGCCCCAGGGAACTGCCAGCCCGGGAATGTGCTCACCTGGGGTACGGGAATCAGGCAGGAACGCTGCGTGTGGCTCAGGGACAGAGGCCTAGATCCTCAGAGTATTTAGGCTCCTAACAGCCTAACGACCCTTTGACTGGGTGGAGCTCTGCTCCGCCTTCTTCCCCACTGATCCAGCTTCTCTCTGTCATGCCCGATCCGTGACTGCCCTGCTCAACTTCTGCTGCCACATCAAGGCCAAATCCCAAGGGTCCTTACTCAGTTTGCACTCTGGCACATTCCCTTTGCCGTTAAGGGGAGTTTGCCCAAGCCCAGGACTTCAGGATCTGTCCCTGGCCACACGCAGCCACTGAAATGCAGCCACTTCTGGGGTGGAGGGGAGAGCGGACGCTAAGGACACCAGGGGAAATCCTCTCTTTCATAACAATGCCCAGCCCTGATTTCCTGCCCACCAGAAATGTGCTCCCTCCCCTCCCCACGTTCTCCTTGGCTGGCCTGTTTGCTCACACCAACCAGCCTCGCACTCTTCTCTCTCGATGCCAGTCAGGAGCCCAGGGTGTCTGTGGCAAACTCCATCTATCTATCAGGCATCAAAGGGTAAAAGCGCCGCCCCCCCAGCCGTGGCATCTCACAGCCCCTCGGTTCCACCCACATTGTGGTCAGGACCTCGCCTGAGGAAAGCTGAATGCAGAGGAACAAGGCGTTGGCCTAGCAAGGCTGAGGTCTGTCTCCAGCCAGGGCCCAGGCCTAGTGCTAGAAGGGAAGGGGAAAGCGCCTCTGGTACAGCGGGCCCCTTGCTCAGTGCTGCAGGTAATGAAGGAGATGCTGCGCCCCGAAGCGTGTGGTTAGGTTACGTGGGGAGGGCGAGCGTCCAACGCCCAGAGTGATGGAGATGATGCTACTTCCTGGCTTCGCTTTTCTAGAGCATCGCTACCCAAAGGCTCCCAGAGCAGCGTGCGGCCTCCACAGGCAGAACTCCCTCTCCCTCTGCTGGAATGCAGCCACCTCTGGGCTGCCCCACCCGCTTCTCCAGAGGAGAGCGGAGGAATCCCTTGGTCATGATCCAATGTAGAATGGGGCTGGGACGCCCACCCTGCTCCTTTAATATTAATATATGGAGATATCCCATCTCCTAGAGCTGGAAGGGAGCCTGAAAGGTCATCAAGTCCAGCCCCCTGCCTTCACTAGCAGGACCAAGTACTGATTTTGCCCCAGATCCCCAAGTGGCCCCCTCAAGGATTAAGCTCACAACCCTGGGTTTAGCAGGCCAATGCTCAAACCACTGAGCTATCCCTCCCCATCCTTCACAGCTGGACAAGTGGCAACACAGATACCTGGGCACCACGTTTGCCCTCCTGCAGCCCCTGGGTGACTGGCCCCTTTAAGTGCAGAGGGGCCAGCACCTCTCTGCCAGCACACGTGCCCCCCAGGAGGACCTGATTAAAGAGCAAGGTGGCAGCTGGGGCTAATCATGACTGGAAGACAGGTGTGAATGGGGAGGGGCCTTTCCAAGGAAGGGCAGGAGGGCTCTGGGGGAGGCTGAGGACAGCAAAGCAGCACAGGGGTAAGTCTGCTGCCGGAGGGCCAGGGCCGGGAGAGGGCTGAGGGCCTTAGACCAGCGGTGGTGCTACTCTGCCAACCTTGGAAGTCAGGGAGATGCTTGGAAGGTCTCCTGCGGGGAAGGCTGGGGCGGCCGTGCTGCTGAAAGGGCAGGTGGAGACCAAGGTGGAGTCTGGATGTGGCAGAAGATGCTGGAGCAGGGGTGTGCGGCGTGACGTGGGACTGTGTTTTGGGCCTGCCCCAGACCAGGTGCACCGTGCGGGGAAGAAATACAACATGACTTGGGCTTTCCAGGATGCCGGGCCGTTATGGGATAATCAGCTCGCCCCGGGTAGGGTCCTACTGGACCCAAGAGTCCTTGTGGTGTAGTCTCTAAGGGTGGGTCGACACGGCCATTAACAACAGAGGTGGGAGGGTCCCAGAGCTCCGGCCGCAGCCCAAGCATCGCCCGAGCCCTGCATGCCCAAGTCAGCTGGACGGGCCAGCCGCAGGTGGCTGATTGCAGCGTAGCCACACCGTATAAGACCAAACCTAAGAGCCCTGGAGACTGAATCTTCTGGTTATCTCCGGGCCCTGCCCTGCCCTGCCCTGCCCTGGTGGGCAGAGGGGAGTCAGCCAGCAATGGGGGTGACTTGGACTGCTGCCCTCTAGGAACGAAGGGGACATGCCTGCTGGAGGCCCCCTTCTGCCCCGACCCTT
Source organism: Chrysemys picta bellii (assembly GCF_011386835.1). Classification (NCBI taxonomy): domain Eukaryota; kingdom Metazoa; phylum Chordata; order Testudines; family Emydidae; genus Chrysemys; species Chrysemys picta. Next base: position 8,387,420 of record NC_088815.1, on the reverse strand, counting down.
ACTCGCTACTGAGCCGTGGTTGCATTTGTGACGCACCCACCTGCCTGGCCCGTGACCCTCCGCTGGGATTTGCAGCCAGGTCTCCAGCAAGGAAAGGCCGACGCCTCCTTATTCTCACTGCGCCAGCCCCACACCTCTGTACCTGCCCCCTCCTCCTTCAGTCCCACAGGTCTGCCACTCCCAAGGACCCGTGTGCCCTCAGCCCCCACTGCCCAGGAAGTGCTACCAGGCCCCTGCTCTGTTGTTCAGCCAGCTACAACCGTATGGTCCTGGACACGTTTATCCGGCCCTGCCCGGGCATCCTTCCCCCAGCTGCTCGCCCCTCCAAGTGTGTGCTAGCTCGCTTCTGCTGCCCCCCCCATCCATGAGTGAGTGCCAAGGAGGACAGCGTAAAGCCGGGCGGGCACTGGTGGAGCAGGAAGCCGGGCCAGGGGAATCTGCAGGAGGAGGGAGCCCCCTCCCCACAGTGCCCTGCCCGTCCCCCATGGGGCAGATTTTTCGGAGCCTGTGCAGCTCCCATTGACTTGGGTGCTCGGCGCGTCTGACAATCCGGTCAGAGGGAGAGTGTAGGGGAAGCGTCCTTGGGGGTGGGGGGTGGAAAGCCGCGGGCGGTCGGGTGCTGGCCTTTGGCCGTCCCAATGTTGGCCAACCCCGTATACCTTCCTGGTTCCACCCCCGCCAAACTCCACAGCCGGTTCTTCTAAAATAGTTTATTAGGAGACGAAAACTCAGGCTTAAAAAAAAACAATCCACACCCCCTGCCCCCAAACACAGAGAAACACCAAATATCCCAGCATCCCCCGCTGGGCCCCCCCCCCCGGCCATGCGGGGCCCCCCTGGAGAGAATCGCAGCGTGTGCCCCACTCTAGCCAGGGACACAGGCTGCCCTAGCACCAGCTGGATTTCGCCAGGGCCGCCCAGAGGATTTAGGGGGCCTGGGCAAAGCAATTTCGGGGGCCCCTTCCATAAAAAAAGGTTGCAATACTAGAGAATACTATATTCTCATGGGGGCCCCGGCGGGGCCCGGGGTCTGGGGCAAATTGCCCCACTTACCCCCCCCCCCCGCTGGGCGGCCTTGGATTTCGCAGGCCTCCCTCTGGGGAAGGGCTCTGAGACCCTAGGCGGGGTCAGTCGCCACCACCTCAGGGGTTCTCCCTATGCCTCCCCCGCAGGATATTAGCCTGGGGACTAGGCTCCCCGAGGGAAGTGGGGGAGACACCCAGGCGGGGCTCACGCTGCCTTGCTTAGGTGGTTCAGTTCCAGCATCTTAGCCCTGGCGTCCCATCGAACTGCGCGGCCGGGGGCCCTGTGCACATGACCAACAGCAGCGTCTCTCTCACACTCACACACACGCGCAGCTCCTGACGCTTTCCCTCTGCCTGGCGGCTAAGCCGGATCCCAGCACCGGGCCTGGCGCATCACAGCTGCCAGGTGCGGTCAGCGCTGCTTTGCTGAACTCAGGAGCAAGCTCTTGGCTCCTAAGGGGTTGTGCCCCCCGGGCTGTGCCTGGCCATTTCACCTCCCCACCCCATCCCCTCCGTGCCCCCCAGGAGAGGCAGTGCTAGGCGCAGGCAGAGCCCGAGCCCCGACTCGCTTGCACTCCAGCCCCCTAGCCAATGTCCGCGGGGCCTTCCTTGAGTATTAACCAGCTCCCCACACACTGGGGAGAGCAACCCGCGGTTTTCCAGCCCGTCCCCCGCCATTTTCACAAAGGGCCCCGCTCCCCCTTGCGCCTCTCTCCGACAGGATCGGCTCCCATTTGGAAACTGCCCGGTCCCCTTCCCCACTGCCTCTGGATCCCCCTCCACCCCCCCAGCCGCTCCAGGCTGCCCAGAAGCCTGCAAAGTGGAGCTGCAGGGCGGCCCGGTTTCTGCCCACCTCCCCGGGCCTTTGAGGGGATTTGGGGGCTATGCACCCAGAGGCCACATGCCATGGGGCCGGGAGGGGACCGACCTGTCCCTTTCCTGGGCCGCTCTGTGCAGGTCCCCACCTCCCCTCCCCAAGCTGCGGGAGCACAGAGAAGAGACACAAATGTGGGGCTGGGACGGACGGGCAGCGCTGGGATAAACATCTGCAATCCCCAACGGGCGTCACCGAAAGGGGGGAAGGGGCAGTAGAGGAAGGGGAAATGTCAGACAATTCGCAGGGAAACCTCCCAGCCCATGGAATCTCCAGGGGACCTGGCGGTGACCGTGCCCCAGCCCAGGGGGGTGGAAGGCTGGATGGGGGCCGGAGAGTCTTGTTCCCCTGCAGGTCTGGGCTGGGTGAAATGGCAGCTGCCCAGGGGCCAGGCTCCCCTCCCCGGCGATTGCTGGAGTCTCCAAGGAGCCAGCTGCCCCCCCTCTTTTGACCCCCTTTCTCTCTCACTCTCACCACACGCCACACCCCACCCCAGGCAGCCCCCAAGGGCAGCACTCCCATCAGTGCCCCCTCCCCGGCCAGAGTCCTGGCCAGTGGCTCCCGGCCCTCCCGCTCACGCCGTCGCTGGCCGGGCACGGGGGAGGCAGCCGGGGGCGTTCACAGCTCCTCGGCCGGCTCCAGCCGCACCTGGCTGGGCTCTGTCCAGGCCAGCGAGGCCGCCATGGGGCCGTCGTGACTCAGCCCCTCCAAGTCCGAGTGTCCGTCCCGCGGCAGGGCCCCGGTCCCGTTGGCCTGTGGAGCCTCTGCCCGGGGCTTGCCGAGCGCCTGGCTGCTGAGGAATTTGCGGAGGACTCCCCGGGGCTCGCCCTGGGCCTCGCCGGCGTACTCCGTCCACACGGGATTCTCCGGCTCCTGGGGGCTCTCGGCGCCGTCCTTCATCAGGGCATAGACCACCCGGGAGGAGGCAGCGTTATGGAGAGACCTGGAGAATACTGCCACGGGGGGGCGGAGGGGGCACAAGCCCAATCAGTGGGGCGTCTCCCAGCGCCAGCCGGCCAACACCATTCAGCAGTGCCCCTCCCCCCCGCCCTTCCCCCACAAGTTGTGAGAATCATTCTGCACCCCATGGTTCTTTACAGGGCACGGAAATTGCTCCACCCAGCACTACCATGCAGCCACCTCTGGGGTGGAACCGGACAGCTGCATAACAGTATACGGCAATGCTGCCTCGGGATCGCGTTCCCTCCAGTGCTGAAATGCAGCCACTTCTGGGGTGGAACCAGACAGCGTAATAGCATACGGCAATGCTGCCCCGGGATCGCGTTCTCCCGGCGCTGAAATACAGCCACCTCTGGGGTGGAACCGGACATCTGCATAACAGTATACGGCAGTGCTGCCTCGGGATCGTGTTCCCTCCAGTGCTGAAATGCAGCCACTTCTGGGGTGGAACGCGGCGACTGCTTAACAGCTCGCAGCAACCCCGCAGTGCTCTGCGGCCCCAGGAATTAAAAAGAACCAATGTCTAGTGAAAGCTCCATGGGGCATTTAGGAAGGCAGTGCTACCCAGGTTGGCATTCAGACTGCAAAAAAAAGTGCCAGGGGAATTTTTATTAAACCAAATTTTAATGTAAAGCCCTTGGGTTTTACTTTGATTGGGAAGACGGCAGCTTCCCAGCCTAGCATCTGAATGGCGGGGGTGGGGGTACTGCCTGTGGACAAGGGCTTAGCTTCAGCCCTGCTTACCCCACCACCGATGTCATCTCACATCAGTATCCTCCTGGTGGTACATACTGGGAAACTGAGGCACGGACCTGGGTCAGTGCCTTGGTCACCCAGCGAGTCATGGCAGAGCCGGGCTTGAAAGGCAGCTGTCCTGTCTCCCAGACCTTAACCACAACACCGTCCATTGCCAGCAGGTCTGTGCAGGACCCCTCAGCTCCCAGGGAGCTGCCGGCATGTTGTGGACCCCTGAACTCCCCCTGCATTCTGCACATTACCAGCACGTACCTCTCACCGGCCCAAAGTCACCTTCCGGCTCCGCTTTATTGGGGGCAAAGGGGCTGATGGAGGGGAAGACGATCAGGGCGAAGGAGAGCAGCAGCACCTGCGAGTCGGAGGGAGAGAGACGTCAGCTGGTCCCTCCGATAGTCATGGTCTCCTGCCCCACCCGTCCGTGGGTTGGGGGGGCAAGAGGAGGGGAACTTGGGTACCAGCCAGAGGACCTACTTCAACTTCCTAGGGACACTGGGAGCAGGTCATGAGTCTGTGTCTGTCTGTCTTCCATCGCCATTCATACCACAAAGTCTGTCTATCCATCCGTCCATCCATCTCCATCCATACCCCCCTGTCTGTCCATCCATCCCCATTCATACCCCTCTGTCTGTCTGTCCGTCCGTCCATCCCCATCCTCTGTCTGTCTGTCTGTCCGTCCGTCCATCTCCATCCATACCCCTCTGTCTGTCCGTCCATCCATCCCCATTCATACTCCAGTGTCTATCTGTCAATCCATCCATATCCCCAATGTCTATCTGTCCATCCAGCCCCATTCATACCTCTCTGTCTGTCTCGCTCTCTTTCCATCCCCCTTCATCTCACTTCTCTCTGACTCTCTATCCGGCCCCATACACGCTGTGATGTTTGTCTGCCCGCCTGTCCATCTACCCTTCCTTGCCTGTGCCCGTTCCCGTGGTATCAGAGCGCCATCCTGTGGTCAGCAGCAGTATGTGTGTGTGTGTGGGGGGCAAAGCTCCTCAGAGCCAGACCATGACAGAGCCCACCCCCAACACAGAGGAAATGGCAGAGCCGGGGGTGCTGGTGCAGCCCCCAGCTGCTGCTGGGCCGTACCCCTGCACAGGAATAGGGGTCTCGTGGCTACATGGAGGCAGTGGGGGGAAAGGAGATGGAGGGGGTCCAGGAAATCTTGCCCAGCAGAGCCCCCCGCTCCCCTAAAGCTAGGCCCAGCCCCCCTTGGGGGCATCAGCACAGAAGGGGGCAAATGGTGAGAGATCTCCACGCACCGCGATGCAGGTCCCTGTCTGGGCGGCTTTGTTAGTCGACTGCACCACGAGGGTCTGGAGTTTCCTCAGTTGCTCCAGGAGGGACCTGGATGCGGAAAAGACCCGGTCAGAGGCAGGGGCTGAAGGGGGGAGCACTGCCCCCCGTGGGGCCCCAGGGGCAGACCCATCCCTCGGGGCAAGTTAGAACTAGATCAAAGCCCCCTGCCAGGCACCAGGGGGCGGCAGGGCTGAAGTGGGCGACTTGGGCCCATCTCTGTTTGCAGCCCCGGGGCCAAGTGCAGGGAGCCAGCCTGCCCCGATGGCCGAGGTGGGAGCTAGCAGGGCCATCTCCAGAGGGGCTCTGGGTAACTTTCACTTCCAGGGGGCCTGGGGGAGGCATCCCCTGGGCTCTCTTTGCAGCCGGATCACCCGGTTATTCAGGTTAAGGGGGAGACAGCCAGTGCCCCCATCCCCCCGGCAGCAGGGAGCTGGGACTCACGAGTTCTGCTTCTCCAGGTGCAGCACTTTTCTTTGCAGTTCCTGGTTCTGCGCCGTGCAGGCCGACATCCTGGGGGGAGAAGCGGGAGGAGGCGTGAGCCGCTGGGGGGCTGAGATGGGAAAGGCGGGGGCAGAGATGGGACATGGGGAAGCAGGGCTGAGATAGGAACTGGGGTGGGGGCAGAGATGGCTCCGTGGGGCAGCGCTGGGTGGGAACTAGGTAGGGGCATGAGGCAGGTTCTCGTCTAGAGAGAGGACCCGAGCCTGCACCGCCAACAGCCCAGCCCAGGGGCATTGTGCCCCCGTGGGCCAGCGGTAAATGACTGCACGAGGGGCAGGGCACCGGGGAGTGGGGCCCAGAGCCAGCCGGCTCCCGCCTGAGGCCGGCAGCTCCTGCTCGGATGTGCGGCGAGAGCGGCCGGGATCTCACCGGCTCTCCAGCCCGTCGATATATTCCTTCTTCTTCTTCCGGCTTTCCTGAGCCGACTGCTTATTCCGGATCTTCCGGCGGATCTTCTTCAGCACTCGCTCCTCGTACTGCCGGAGAGAAGGGCAGAGCCCGGACCATGGCGCTGGGGCGGGGACTCCCTGACTGGAGTCCTTCCCAGCCCCACAGCCCATCACCCTGTGACCCCGGAGAATAGATACTACTGTGCGCCTCTCACTGGGGGGCTGGAATGCTTTGCAGGGAGCAGTTACCTGACCCCCCCGCAGATGAGAAACTGAGGCACCAAGAGGGGAGGGGACCTGCTTAAGGCCCCCCAGTGGATAGGACCCAGGAGTTCTGACACTAACCAAACTCACTCGGCTGAGATGGCCCAGCGGGGAGCATAGGTTCTGGGGATGGCGAACAACCCAGCCCCGCTGCTCTCCCTCCTCTAGCCCCCAAGGGCTGATCTCTCCTGTGTGAACAACCCGCTTCCCCCAGGGCCTGGGCATCCACCAAGACCTGTCCTACAAGCCACCCCTGTGGCCCATTCACTGTCCCTCACTCCCACCCAGGCTCCTCCGCTGGGGTCCAATTCAACCCTGGGGTGAGCGAGTACCACCACACCCCTGGAGTCAGTGGCACCGCCGTGGCCTAGATCTGCTCCAGAAGCCAACAGCAGACCAGAACCTACAGCTGAGTCCACAATGAGCCCAGCAGGGACCCCCATCCCATGGGCCCTCCACGCCCCCAACCCCCTCCACGCCTACCCCGCTGGCTCTCCATGCACTGGAAGGATAAGACTCAGCTGTAAAGGTGACCCGGGGGGATCCCGTCCCTTGGCCTCTCCTTACCTTGGTGAGGGGCAGCTGGGTGGGCAGCGTGACCCCCTCCTTGGCCAGCAGCTTCTTCTCGTCCTCCGTCAGCACCAGCTCCTGGCAGTGCCCATGACTTTGTCTCAACAGCACTGGGGTCATCAGCTGCTGCTGCTGCTGTGTCAATGGCACCAATGTGTTATCCCTGGAAGCGCCTTGGCCCCTGCCCCCCCGGTTCTGCTCCGAGAGCCCGGCCACATGGCCATCCTCCCAGCTGGGGGGACCATCCCAGGGGGCAGGGCAAGCCCACCTGACCCCTCTGCAGACCTCAAAGTGAACCAGAGATTTTGGGAGGGTCAGAAAAGTCCCAAGGCTGCAAGGTCAGGATTGAGGGGCGCTGTTGGGGGTGGGGGGCAGGCCTGGAATAGCAGAGATATGACGGGAATGGACTCAGGTCCTCAGGCACTGCCCCCTAGTGGAGGACGCTTTTCACAGTCCCTGCTTGTCATCTGCCCAGCCCCTACCAGGGTTATCTATGCCGAACTTTCAAACCCTAATTAACACACGCTTGGCCCAGTTTGCCACTGCCCTGCAGCTCATGCTGTTGTGTACAACAGGGCACAGGGGCTGTAAAATGCCCCGCTCTGCTCTGGGGACATTTTACATCCCTTTGCACGGGTGCCAATGACTGCGCAAGGTGCAGGGCAAGAGAGAATCGGACTCTTTGGACCTGACCTTCTGCAATCCAGTAATTACAGAGCAAATGGGGAAGGATGGATGGAGAGTGGATGGGAATGGATGGATGGATGGACGGGGGACAGGTGGATGGATGGAGGATATAGAGAGGTGGACGGATGGATACAATAAGATTGGGGAGGATGGATGGATGGAGAGCGGATGGGAATGGATGGATGGACGGATAGGGTGGCAGGGGGACAGGTGGATGGATAGTGGGTGGGGATGGGTAGACAGGAGAATGGATGGACGGGGGGGACAGGTGGATGGATGGGGGATGGATAGTGGGTTGGGATGGGTGGACAGGTGGGTGGATGGGAATGGATGGGGAGATGGATAGTGGGTGGTGACGGGTGGACAGATGGATGGATGGATGGATGGATGGATGGATGGATGGATGGATGGACGGAAGGACGGGGGAACAGGTGGATGGATGGGGGGATGGATAGTGGGTTGGGATGGGTGGACAGGTGGATGGATGGGACTGGATGGATGGATGAGGGGATGGATAGTGGGTGGGGACGGGTGGACAGATGGATGGTCGGATGGATGGATGGATGGATGGATGGATGGATGGATGGATGGATGGAAGGACGGGGGATGGGGGGATAGATGGGGGGATGGATAGTGGGTTGGGATGGGTGGACAGGTGGATGGATGGATGGATGGATGGACAGGGGGACAGTGGATGGATGGGGGACTGGATAGTGGGTTGGGATGGGTGGACAGGTGGATGGATGGAGGGAAGGATGGGGGAACAGGTGGATGGATGGGGGGATGGATAGTGGGTTGGGATGGGTGGACAGGTGGATGGATGGGGAGTTCCTGGGGATGGGCAGGTGGAATGCAAGGCCCTCACCATCTCACAGTTGCTGGACAGCAGCAGGTCCTTCACCGTCAGGGTGCAGGAAGTGGCGATCTGAGTGGGAGCAGGCAAGTCGCCACTCTTCTCCGAGAAAAAACCAGGATTCCACATGTCTGGGATGAAGGACAAGGGGAGACGGGGGGTCAGTGTGATCAATGCCCTAGGCCAGCTGACCGGCTTCTTGCTCGGGGCGTTAGCCCTGGTGTCCGGGCCCCAATTCACTCCACCTCCTGAGTCTCCTGCAGGATCTCCCTCGCTGGAGTCCTGTGGGCCTGACGCCACCTGCTTGGCACCCGGGTTCATCGCCGCCCCCGAGCCGGGCTACTCCCGCGCCCAGTGGGAGCGAGTCACCAGACAACACAGGGTGGGGGCTGACGGAGCATCAGGCCCTGAGTGTGGAGCTGAGCCTGGGACTTGGGGCTCCAGCTGCCAGACCCCCAACCAGGGCCGCCCAGAGGATTCAGGGGGCCTGGGGCAAAGCAATTTCGGGGGCCCCTTCCATAAAAAATGTTGCAGCACTACAGAATGCTATATTCTCGTGGGGACCCCTGCGGGGCCCGGGGCACATTGCCCCACTTGCCCCCCGGGCGGCCCTGCCCCCAACCTGCTCTGGCTGCAGGTTCCTCGCTGTGCCAGGGCTGGCTGCAACCAGCGGGATTTACCGCCATCTGCTGGTGACTCGGGGTGTTACCGGCAAGATCCACTCGCGCTGCAGTTCCACGCCGGACGGGCTGGTGTGCTCGGGAAGGACCGCTCAGGCCCCGCGCACAGGCTGCGTGCGCACCCGTCTGGGCCCCCCCCCCTTCGCTCCCCCCCCCAGTTCTGCACCCCAGGCTCCCTGCTGAGTCCCCCTCCCAGCTCCCTTCACCCCAGGCTCCCCGCTGAGCCCCCCCAGCTCTGCACCCTGAGCCCCCCCACCCAGCTCTGCACCCCGGGCTCCCCGCTGAGCCCCCCCCAGCTCTGCACCCTGAGCCCCCCCACCCAGCTCTGCACCCCGGGCTCCCCACTGACCCCCCCAGCTCCCATCATCTGAGCTCCCCGCTGACCCCCTCAGCTCTGCACCCCAAGCTCCCTGCTGAGCCCCCCAGCTCTGCACCCCGGGCTCCCCACTGACCCCCCCCCAGCTCTACACCCCGGGCTCCCTGATGACCCCCCCCCAGTGCTGCATCCCGGGCTCCCACTGACCCCCCCAGCTCTCTTCACCCCGGGCTTCCCACTGACCCCCCAGCTCCCATCACCCGAGCTCCCTGCTGACCCCCCCCCAGCTCTGCACCCCAGGCTCCCCGCTGACCCCCCAGCTCTGCACCCTGGGCTCCCCACTGACCCCCCCCTCCCAGCTCTACACCCTGGGCTCCCTGATGACCCCCCCCAGCTCTGCACCCCGGGCTCCCCACTGACCCCCCCTCCCAGCTCTACACCCTGGGCTCCCTGATGACCCCCCCCCCAGCGCTGCACCCCGGGCTTCCCACTGACCCCCCAGCTCCCATCACCCGAGCTCCCTGCTGACCCCCCCAGCACTGCACCCCAGGCTCCCCGCTGAGCCCCCCAGCTCCCTTCATCCTGGGCTCCCCAATGAGGCTCCTCTTTCCCCCCACTCCAGCTCCACACCTGAACTCACCGAGGTCTATGGAGACTTCGGCCTCCCGCAGGTCAGCCCCAGGCAGGCTGGGAGCGGGCTGGGCCTGGGAGGACTCCTGGTAGGGGTACGCCGGCTCACCGGGCCCCCCATCCGAGTAGCCCCCCGGGCTGCCTGTGGGCACGTAGTGCTGGGGGCTGTCGAGCTGGTCCGAGTTCGGGTCCTCAGAGATGCCGCTGTCGCTGGCTGCAGGGGACCAGATCGGGGAGTCAGAGCTGGAGTCCCCCGAGCCCAGGATGGAGCTGAGGAAATCCTCGTTCTCCTGGGCACCGGGCAGCTGCTGGAGAAGAGACGGAAATGAGACCAGAAGACGAGTCACCCACGGGAGGGGGAAGCAGGGCATGGATGGAGCCGGGCATTGGCCTGCCCATGGACACGCCCTGCCAGAGCGTGAGCCAGCCGGGGGCGGGGGTGGGGCTGGGACTGGGGTTCCCGGCACTAGTGCATGGGGTGGGGATCCCAATGCACCCAGGGGTGGGGAGGGGCTCCTGGCACTAGTGCATGGAGTGGGGATCCCAGTGAACCCAGGGGAGGGGGTGGGGCTCCCAGTGCACTGAGTAGCACGGTGGGGATCCTTGTGCACCCAGGGGAGGGGACCCCAGTGCACCCAGGGGAGGAGGTGGGGTCAGCCTCCCCCTCCCCACCCCCGGCACTAGTGCTCTGCACTGGGCGGATCAGTCAGTGACTTGTTGGCCTCCCAGGCAGAGGGGTCCCTAGGGAAAGCCTGGTTGGGAGACCAGGCTGGTGTTTCCCTCGTGTGCCCCTGCCTCCCCCGCTGGCCCCGGCTCTGGGGGAGGGGAACTCACACTCTGCTCTGGCCCGGGCCAGCCGGCCGTGTGGCCCCCGAACTCCACGTTCCGGAGGATCCCGTCCTGTCGGTCAAAGAGCAGGTCCAGCAGCTCCAGGCTGTCAATGCTGCCCATTTGGCAGCTGGAGGCCATGTCTGCTGGGGAAGAGACAGTGCCGTAAGGCCAGGCCAGCTCCCTGGGCACCCCGGGTGCAGAGCTGGGGATGGGCTCAGCGGAGAGCTTGGGGTGCAGAGACCTGCGGGGGGCTCAGCGGGGAGCCTGGGGTGCAGAGCTGGGAGGGGGGCTCAGTGGGGAGCCCAGGGTGCAGAGCGGGGGGGTCAGTGGGGAGCTTGGGGTGCAGAGGTGGGGGCTCAGCGAGGAGCTTGGGGTGCAGAGCTGGGGAGGGCTCAGGGATATAGTGAGAACTGGGATGGGAGAGCAAATCCCTCCTGCCCTGCTGTGACAAAGTGGGACTGTTCTTAATGTTTCCTCTGAATAGTGTGCGGGTGCCTCAGTTTCCCCTATGCATTTCTTAAGTCTCTAGGGGGTGAGATTGTTGCAGAGCAAAGGGCCAGTGTGCATAAATCACCGACACTCTGTCTCCTGGCAACAAATGGCCGGGGCCCTCCCCCCCCCTGCAAGGGGATGGCTAAAGGTGAACAAAGAGATCAGGTGACCTCCTGGCCCGGGAAAGGGACAAAGCCCAGAGGAGGAGGGGCTGGAGGGGGTTTCAGTTTGGAGCTGGCTGGGGACGGGGAGTGAGTGCAGACGTGGGTGTCTGGCTTGCTGGGCCCCATAATGGACCCGGCCGAGGGGTCCCGTTCGCTGGACCTACAAGCTCTGTTTTAGACTGTGTTCCTGTCATCTAATAAACCTCTGTTTTACTGGCTGGCTGAGAGTCACGTCTGACGGCGAAGTGGGGGTGCAGGACCCTCTGGCTTCCCCAGGACCCGGCCTGGGTGGACTCGCTGTGGGAAGCGCACGGACGGGCATATGCTGAATGCTCCAAGGTCAGTCCCAGGAAGGTGAAGCCATGGGAACTTCTTGCCCTGAAGACAGTCTGCTCCATGGGAGAGGAGGCTCTCCGAAGTCCTGACTGGCTTTGTGGGGAGCAGTTCCAGAGCATCGCCCGGGGACTCCGTGACACCTGCCTCCCCTGGGGAATCATCTCCCCACCAGCTCCTCTTCTCTCTGTTTCTTCAGCTCGTTGCCTGGCATGTGCCGTGTCCCCCCCAGCCTTGGGATGGGGATCCTCTTCCCCGCCGGCTCTGCCCCCAGGCCTGGGAGTGGGGACGGAGTCCAAGGGGAGTGGGGAACATTCAGGTTCGTTCCCCTTCCCTCAGCATTGGCCATGGAGCCTAACCAGGCCTCACGGCTGGGTTTATTGCCTCTTCCTAGAATCTCCCCCCCGCCCCCGCCCCCGCTCCCGCTCAGCCTGACTGGAGCCACATTTACTGCTGGACTCTGAACCTCCAACTTTTCTCCCCGTCTGACTCTCTGCGTCTGCCTTGGCTGTCTCCAGCAGCACCTCCAACTGGAAGGGAACAACATTGCAGCGTTTCCCCAGCGTAGCATAGGCAGGGGCTGGCCCTGGGCGGCTCCCTCGAGGCCCGCGCTTAGGGAAAGACAGGCCACTATTTCCCAAGGGGATGAGTGATCCTGGGGGGCTGACTTAAGTCACCGTAAAGGGGGCTGCTTTTCACCTGCCCCTCCGACTGTCGGGCCCTTTAAAGTGTCTCAGGTTGGGCACCCAAAGTTGCTAGTCACTGCTGAAAATCTTGGCTGTGGTGTAGACACAAAGAAGTGTGTGGGGCGGTGTCTTTGTCTTTGTGTGCCTGCGTGCATATGTGTGCACCAATACTCTCTAATGGAGGGAATCCAAACACCTAGCCTGTGTTTCATAGCCCCTATACTGCCAGCACCTAAGGGAGATTCTCCATTAGTTTAAGAGACAGGAAATGTCGTTGCACAGCCGAGTTCTCTCCCCGTTGCTGTGCTGGAGTTCCCAGGGGCGGTGGGGAGCAGAGCAGGGACACCCAATAAGTCTTAAGTGGCTAGGGTCCGTTCTATTGTTTTGCACCGCTCTGTTGGGCAGGGGTTGGCATTTTGATAGCTCTGAGCCTCCCCGCTCCCCCCATCTCTGACATGCAGGAGGGAGGCTCCTGGGCCAAGCTGGTGACTAATAAAGGTCCCTCCAAACTGCTCCAAGCACGAGGGCTTCACCCCGTTGGGTCCCCGGAGATCAGCAATTCTCCTCCATACAGCAGGTCTCTGGAAATGGGCTGATGCCAGACTCCCTCCTGCATGTGCCAACCCCACCTTGCTGAGCCCCTGGAGATGAGGAAATGGTGCTGGCAAACCCCCAAAGGCCGGTTGTCAGGACGCACCGCCAACGTAGTGGAGGTGGCCGTCCCAGCCACGGGGAGAGGGCCCTTGGCTGGAGAGAAGTGTCCAAAGCACCCAAATATCCCCCCCCTCCTGCCTCACGTAGGTGAGAACTTGGCTGGGCTCAGAGAGGCAAAGCAAGAGGACCTGAAACCTGGAGCATCCTTGCTACATCCCAGGCCCTGGCTTGCGCCCGTAGGATAGTCCTCGGCCTGCAGAGCCCTTTCTGGTGGCCCCTGAGGCGGATAGAGCCGATGGAGGCGGATCGAGGACTGGGAGTGGGAGGTGTTAGCGGCTGCCTTTGGCAGGTTAAGAGGGGAGGTGACTGGGTGATGGGCTCACTTGGTGCCCACCTGAAATAATGAGCAACTAATTGTTTCCTGGCAACCAGGAACCTCTGAGCTGACCCCTGCCTGGGACTCACTCCGCAGCTACAGAGCCGGGGTGATTTCATGGCTGTCCATTTTCTCCTGCCCCATAGCGTGGCCCTCCACAGGGTTCTGGGGCCTCTGAGTTCTGAGTGCCTCTCAGCTCTCTTTTTTAGGCTCTCCACAGAGAGGCAGAAAACAGCTACTTGACTTTGGGTCCTTCCCCCTCCAGGGGCAGGAGCTGGCTGACCTGGGGGAGGGCACAGTGGATGCAAAACTGAGTTTGATTTCTTACATCTGCCCCTATCTTGGGCTCCCGTTTCCCCGGTGCAAACCCAGCACCGAGGGGCTCTCTTGTGTCGTACACCGGGAGGAATCGGAAATCTGTGGCTAGCACAAGGCCAAGGAGGATCAGGCGCACTGCAGAGCTCCTCCCAGTCTACCCCAGGCTAAAGCAAACTGTGGCCCGTTAATTATTTCTGCAAACACAACCCTTGGGCTCTGGAGTAACGGCGATGATGTTTTTCATTCCAAACGTTTTTTCGGTGCCAAACAGCTTTTCCTCGGGCAAGGGCCAATTTTGAAGAAATTTGGGGGCCTTTGTTGAAAAACCTGAAAAGGTTTCCCTCTTCAGACACTGAATCATTTTGCTTGGCCACAAACCCAACGGTTTTTTGGTTGGAGTTTGGCTGGCCAAAATGTTTCAGTTTGGCGAAAAATTCGGGCGGCAAATCTTGACAAAGTCTTGTTTTGTTTTCATCGAAATCTTTTGCAGGTACCCAACAAATCGGTTCCCAGCCAGCCGCGCTCTGTAGCTATGAAGCCAGATTTTCAAAAGAGCTCAGCTCCCGTCTAGGTACTTAACTACAGTACAGATACTCCAGATCTTAATCCCCAGCTGCCCCGTTGTGCTACAAAGCTCTTGTGAAAATCTGGATACTTATTTGGCAGCCCAAATGAGGAGTGGTGATGATTCATTTGTATCATACCACCTAGGACCCATTTCTTGTGAAAATTCTGGCCCTAAGAAACAAACAGGTACCAGCATGAATCACATTTTATAGGCATCAGACGAATATTCAGTGACCGGATCTGGACTCAATGCTTATAATGGAGATGCCAAATACTAATGGTTGATGGTAAGTTTGAAAAATATAATGAAAAAAAAAAAAACACACCCCAACCCAAGGCAGACTTTCTAAGGTAGCTGCTTGAGTCTGCGTGGGAAATTGCTAATTAATATGCTATTAACAGCAATCGGTTGTTATTAAATCACTCTTTGGCCAGTGGACTTTTCTGTCCCCCTGTCCCGACCTTTGTCCTGTTGTTTGTGTGGCACTGATAGCCAAACTCAGGGCGGCTAGGAAAAGACACCAAAAGGACAGATTTCTGGAGGAATTAGCCCATGGACTCACCTCTGTCTATAGCCAAGTCCCACTCCAAGAGCCTCTGCTGATGTGGACTGGGGGTTCCCGGCGAACCCCGGGAAGCACTGGTGGCTGGAATGAGTCTTCTCTCTCTCTCTGCTTCTCCCCAAAGTTTCTTTCACTCAGTGGCAAAGTTTAAACTCCAACGGAGCAGAAATAGCCTCAAGGATTGCAAAACCCTCCCCGGTTCTGATTGGACAGTGGGGCAAAGGGCTCTATGCTGATTGACGGCTAGAGGGGAGCGGTAATGGCTGAGGGGAGCTGGGTAACTATTACCGAGATGTTTTTGTTGTTCTCCAAGCCAGGGTGGGCCCTGGGCCCGGCGGTGCAAAGTCCCAGCCCGCCCCATCTCTCTGTGAACTCTCACCCACTTTCAGGAACGATTTCCCTTTTGCTAGACCAACGCATCAGCATTAATCACATTTTCTGGGTGTCAGAAATAATCCCGGGGCATTTGGAAGATGTTGCCTTGGACTCGCGCCCTTATCTTATCCCATAAACACATGAGCTGCCTTTCCGGCCTTCTGAGGCCAGGGCACATGGCAGGACACCTGGATTCCTAGGTCCTACCCCCAGCTCTGGCCCTGACTTGCTGTGTGACATTGGTCCAAGCCACCTAACCTCCGTGCTTTGGTTTCTCCACCTGTGAAATGGGGATAATGGTACTTACCTTCTTAAGCACTTTGAGATCGATGAATGTAAACCTCTAAGGAGTAGAAGGTTTGGTGCTTTGGTTTCTCCACCTGTGAAATGGGGATAATGGTACTTACCTTCTTAAGCACTTTGAGATCGATGGATGTAAACCTCTAAGGAGTAGAAGGTTATTATCCTGGTCTGTCTTCTTCCTCCCTCGTTATTATCCTGCTCTGTCTTCTTCCTCCCTCAGTGGGCAGAATTCCCATATGGGACCAGGTGATGGAATGGGTGGAACTAACATCCTGAGGTCTGACCTGGCTCTCACTTGGACTACCTGGACATTGACTTTAATGGAGTCACTCCAGATTTACACCAGCATCAGTGACAACCCAGTCAGGCCTCTTGGCTCTGGCCTGCCAGGTGCCTATGGGGCGATAGCACTGCCGGAGCAGCTCCCCTGTAGCTTCTTCAAGCACATGAGTTGTTCTCCCCAGTAGTGCAGCAGCTGAGCTTATCATGTTGCCCAGATACTAAGGTGATGGGCACACTGGAAATCAGAGGGGACAGGCCACACGTCCTGAACTTCATAGACCAGTCCAGTTTTGATGGGTCTGTTCCATGGCTGGCTGTTAGGCGAAGAGCCCTACGGCTAACCTCACCAGACAGGCAGCCATCCACACCAGGTAAGGCCTCTGGGAAGACTTTGAGAGTACTCCCATGTAGAGCGCACTGCAGTGATGCAGGCCTGGATGACAGCAGCGAGGCCTGGATTGGAGTGAAGCGGTCCCGAACGCCCAGCTGCAGTTAATGTAAAACATAGTCATCCAACAGCTACAAATTGCCCAGAGAAATTCAAATGAGAATTATGGCACAAATGTTTAACAGCAAAGGTGGTTGACCAATGGACCGAGCTCCCAAGGGAAGGGCGGATTCTCCATTTCTTGATGTCTTCGGATCAAGATTAGCTGCTTCTCCGGAAGTTGTACTTTAGCGGTTCGCTAGTTAGCAGGCCCAGGACAGGGCTAGCGGTGAAATCTACGGCCTGTGACATACAGGAAGTCAGACCAGATGATCTAAAGGTGTATTCTGCCCTTAAACTCTACGAATCATTGTAATGGTGAAGACGTTGCCAATTTCTATTATAACCCTTCTGGGGAGGGCTCTATAACTTGACTGTTCGAAGGAATTGCTTCTATGATCCTAAGGAGACGAACAGTGTTGCGGCTGGCGGATAAACAGAGCACAAAGATGGTAGCAGATGAGGTCCGAGGTGCAGACTGGGATGAGCCTGTTGAGGGGAAGGCTGGGCTTGTGGACTTGGGTTCCGGAGAATCAAGGTTCAAATCCTGGTGCTACCACAGACTTCCGGGGTGACCGTGGACAAGTCACGGCATCCCTCTGAGTAGCTCCTCCTGTGTAAGGTGGAGATAATGATACAGATTTGCCAGGGGAGCTGGGAGAATGAACGATTGTCAGGTGCCTGTTTACTGCAGCCACGGGGGCCAGAGAAGCTCCTGGACTTACGGAGGACATTGATGGCTGGTGCGGTGGGCAATGGGAGGAGCGATGTGGCCCGGAAGGTGATTTTCTCAGTGCAGATTGTGGGAGCTGTTCACTCTGCGTTATTGCACGGGGCCGGTTTGCCCTTCGGGCGGAAAATGCCTGTTTCAGAGGCTTTTCCAATAACCATGCACGGAAACCTCTGAATCTGGGCAAGTGGATGCTTTGGGCTGTGGCTACGGTGCTTCCCGTCTGGCGCTAGGACAGCGAAGGTCGGATCCTGCTCTCAGTCACGTGGGGCAAGTCAGAGAAGGGCCATGGAAGCCCAGGCCCGAGATGTAGTAGCCAGTTGCCAGGCCAGCCCAGCTCCAGGCTGTCACAGGGGAATGGTAGGCTTGGCAATCGATCCTGATTGTGCCTCTGGGGCCGGGAATGCTGGGAAGGGAGCAAGGTGGGAAATATACAAGCATCCCCTCTGCCTGAGGCCCAGCCGTCCCCTCCAGCAGTGGGAGGCCTAGGCGGATTTTCCCCCTAGCAGAGGGATCCCGAAGCCCAGATGAGTAAGAAACCTTGTGACTGCGGCGTGGTGCAAGGGGCCGGGGCGAGGGGCAAGGCCATGAGTGAGATGCAAGGTCAGCGTCTAGCACTGTTATCTCATTGCACAACATCTTCTGATTAACAATCAATGGCCTGATCCTAGGAGGCGTTGGGGGCCCTCAGCATCTGCTGATGTCCCCGGGAGTTGCAGATGCCCAGCACCTCATGGGAGATGCGGAGCGGTGCACAGAATCGGGCCTTAAGGGAGCGGGGCGCCGTTAGGGATTGAAGCCCAGCGGCCAAGCTCAGGTGAACACAGTGGAGACTGGCCACTAGGCACCTGCTTGGCAGATCTGGAGGGTGAGTTTAGCAGATCGCCTCCCCCCCAAAGCCCACTGACCCCATCTCAGAGGTACGCTCCAGTCTGCCTCTGCTCAGAAGCAGGTTCCAGTCAAAATCGACAGGGAAGGCGTAAGACTAAACAGGGTCTATCAAAATTCAGGGCCCGTTAGATCGCTCCCAAGAGGGAATGTGGAGCTGCTCTCTTGGGCAACAGTCCAGGCGATACACAGAGCTCCCCCACTGCCGAAGAGAGACAGAACTCTAATGCTGCTTAGTGGGTGCATACAGGTTCATACACACCCCCCCCACCACCTCCAGAGGAAGTTGTGATTTTTTTAATCCTGTTCCCCAGGTGCTGTCAGCTCCAATAGCATCGGGGCAGGAGCCTGCATTGGGCAATGTCCTCAGGTGTGTGATTTTATTGCCGGGTTATCCATGGCACTTGGTGCAAAGGTCGCAAGTTTCAGCTTCACGTTCTGCAGGAGGCAGCTTGGGGAATAACTGACAATTATCAGCAGAACCTGGAGCATAACGGCAGCAGAGAGCAGCTAACTCCAGGCTGCTGGGGGCATCCTCTCCTGGCCTCCAAGCAGGACGGTGGAAAAGCCAACAAAGAGACTGCCTCCCCCTAGGGTGGCCAGATATCAAGTGTGAAAAATCGGGACAGAGGGTAGGGGGGTAATAGGCACCCATGTAAGGAAAAGCCCCAAATATCGGGACTGTCCCTATAAAATCGGGACATCTGGTCACCCTACCTCCCCCTTCCATCCTGGGTTTGATGCTGAGGTGGCACGTGCTGGGCCAGGACTTCGGGCGCATAGCCTGTGCCGCGGGGATGCCCATGCAGAGCAGTCCGTGTCGATTAAAGCTCAGTTATACAGCTCACTAGAGAACCTTCGATAGCATCCCTCGCCCATAGCAGAGAATCTGGGAGAAGGAAGAAAGAAAAAAGGCTTGGGGCATTTCGAAAGTATGGCTGGCCAGCCTCCAACTCCCATACACCTTAAACTTCATGCCGTAAGACACTGGGAGTGGAAAGGTCTTTCAGCTGAAATGCAAAACCGAAGGCCTGCGAGCTTTGTGATTAGAGCCCATGACACTTTTTGCAAGATTTGTACTGTTAAAGGCAGCCTCCTAGCCACAGGCCATTCTATTCTGTCTCCCTACATACCGCATCAAGTGATTACTGTATTCTCCTTCACTTCCTGTCCTGAGCTGTTGTGTAGCATTGCTGTGTGCTGTTATACAGCAGCTGCGTCCCACCCCAGAGGTGGCTGCATTTCAGTGGGTTTTCGGTAGTTTGCACAACACCCTGAGCACAGTGGAAAGGCCGTCTGACTACCCAGCAGGCTGAAAAGCTGAGCGAACTCAGGCAGACGCAGCTGTATTACGCTTCCCCAATTCACCAAGCTCCTGATTTTCCAAAGGTTTATGTCATTCCCCCAACAAATAAGCAGGGCTCTGTTGTAACACATTTTAATTTTTGCAGCCCCCTCTAGCTACAAAAGTATCCAAGGTGCTTTGTAGTAAAGAGACCTAAAGGTAAAATAAACATCTGTATCAAACCAGATGGGAAACCAAGGGGCTGTGCCAAAGGCCTGAAGTAAAATTTTTCATCAAAAGGGGCTGACATCCTGGGACTTCTGGGACTAAAAGGGAGGATTTTATTGAGTGGTTCATCCCCGGTCATCCAGTCCCAGTTTCTGGCAGTCAGAGGTTTAGGGACACCCAGAGCATGGGGTTGCATTGCTGACCATCTTGGCTAAGAGCCATTGATGGACCTATCCTCCATGAACTTATCTAATTCTTTTTTGAACCCAGTCATACTTTTGGCCTTCACAACATCCCCTGGCAACGAGTTCCCCAGGTTAACTGTGTCTTGTGCGAAGTAGCACTTCTTTATGTTTGTTTTAAGCCTACTGCCAAGTGATTTCATTGGGTGACCCCTGGTTCTTGTGTCATGTGAAGGGGTAAATAACACTTCCTTATTTGCTTTCTCTGCAGCATTCATGATCTTATAGACCTCTATCATATCCCTCCCCGCTTAATCATCTCTTTTCTAAACTGAACAGTCCCACTCCTTTTAATCTCTCCTCATACAGAAGCTGTTCCATACTCCTATCATTTTCGTTGCCCTTTTCTGGACTTTTTTCAATTCTAATGTATCTTTTTTGAGATGGGGCAACCAGAACTGCAGGCAGTATTCAAGATATGGACGTACCATGGATTTATATAGTGGCATTGTGATATGTTCTGTCTTATCGATCCCTTTCCTAATGGTTCCTAACATTGTTAGCTTCTTTGGCTGCTGGTGCACATTGACCAGGTTTTCAGAGAACTATCCACAATGACTCCAAGATCTCTTTCTTGAGTGGTAACAACTAATTTTGACCCCATCATTTTGTATGTTCAGTTGGGATTATGTTTTCCAATGTGCCTCACTTTACATTTATCACCACTGAATTTCATCTGCTATTTTGTTGGAGTCAGAAGCTCACAGAGGGGATGTTATAGCATTAATTGGAAGAGGAGAAATGTGAAAGTGGCTTGGGCTGGGGTTTGGGGTTTTTTGGTCACAACCTGTCTGTCAAAACTGATGCTGGCAATTCACCCACTTGGCGCTGGTACCAACGTTCAGTTATCAGGGTTTGCCGGGATCAGGAGTGCACTTGATTTTAATTGCCTGCATGTAATTATGCAACTGAACATTGCCCTTTGATCAATGAAGCAATGCCATCTCATCAGCTTCACAACCAAGCCCACAGGGGGGGTTCCAATTGATTAGCCCAGGTCTGGGTGGCAACCAGGGGGATGACCCGGGAAGAGGGGAGGAAGAACAACTTGGTGACACAAGACTGTGATTTGAGGCATGAGCGGATCACTAGAGAGTGTGTCATGAGGGAATCTATCCTTGGTTATGATTCATTGATAATGATTAGTTCTTTTATCATGTATTTATTACCTAGATTTCTAATTCAGCCAACACCCTGGTACCGGTACCCGACTGGGATATAATCACACACCTGGGACGGGAGAGTTACCCGTCTTCTGCAGCATCTGGGACCAGCCAAGATCAGTGGCAGAATACTGCTCTACAAGGAGCACGATCCCTGAGTCCACATGATGCTCAGAGGCAGAACTAAAAGCAGTATCATCTCTTTGCCCTCACTCTCTCACACACCCATATGAATTATAAGCGAATGCAGTTAGTTCTCCTATGGGCTGGGGAGGAAGGAAGAGAGTGTTATTGTTCTTTCTGTTTTAAAACCCGTAGGAAGTGCTCAGATGCTCTGGAGGCAGGGAGCCATCTGAGTCGCTAGGCAGGCAGATGGCTGATAGACAGAACGGTGGGTCTGACTGCATCCTTCCAACTTCTCCAAAAAGTCTAAGATTTATTATTGATGAGAACA
This sequence comes from Chrysemys picta bellii, assembly GCF_011386835.1. Classification (NCBI taxonomy): domain Eukaryota; kingdom Metazoa; phylum Chordata; order Testudines; family Emydidae; genus Chrysemys; species Chrysemys picta. Next base: position 8,366,195 of record NC_088815.1, on the reverse strand, counting down.
CCTGGAAATCTGCATGATGAAAACTAAAGTTACAGAAATTGTTATTCCCAGCTAATAACTCCGTAAAAGCCCAGACCTTCCACTCCCACCATCCTTCTGTTCACCCAGTCCTATTCACTCATCCCCAGCTCCCCAACCCTCCATCCCCCACTCCCCTCATCCCTACCCCACCTCACCATCCACCCTATCCCATCCCTCTATCCCTCACCCCCTCATTCCCACCCATCTCTGATTCCTCCTTCCCCCTCATCCCTCCATCCTCCACCCTACCCCACCCCATCTCTCCTTCCCCCTTATCCCTCCACCCTATCTCATCCCTTTACCCCACAACCTACCCCCACCTCTCCTCCCCATCCCCCTCCCTACCCGCATCCCTCCATCCTCCACCCTACCCCCACCCTATCCCTCCTTCCCCCCTCATCCCTCCATCCTCTACCCCATCCCCTCATCCCTCCACCCCATCCCTCACCACCTCATCCCTCGACCCTCAGCCCCATCATCCCTCCCACCTTACTCCATCCCCTTATCCCTCCACCCTATCCCTCCTCCTTCCCCCCTCATCCCTCCACCCCCTACCCCATCCCCTCATCCCTCCATCCCCCACTCTACCCCCACCCCATCTCTCCTTCCCCTCCTCCCTCCATCCTCCACCCTACCCCACCCCATCTCTCCTTCCCCCTTATCCCTCCACCCTATCTCATCCCTTCACCCCACAACCTACCCCCACCTCTCCTCCCCATCCCCCTCCCTATCCCCATCCCTCCATCCTCCAACCTATCCCCACCCCTCTACCCCATCCCCTCATCCCTCCATCCCCCACCCTACACCCACCCCATCTCTCCTTCCCCCCTCATCCTTCCATCCCCCTCCCTACCCCAAACCCTCTGACCCATCCCCTTATCCCTCCACCCTCATCCCCATCATCCCTCCCACCTTACTCCATCCCCTTATCCCTCCACCCTATCCCTCCTCCTTCCCCCCTCATCCCTCCACCCCCTACCCCATCCCCTCATCCCTCCATCCCCCACTCTACCCCCACCCCATCCCTCCTTCCCCCCTCCCCCCTCCATCCTCCACCCTACCCCACCCCATCTCTCCTTCCCCCCTCATCCTTCCATCCCCCTCCCTACCCCCACCCCTCTACCCCATCCCCTCATCCCTCCACTCCACCCCATCCCTCACCATCTCATCCCTCGACCCTCAGCCCCATCATCCCTCCCACCTTACTCCATCCCCTTATCCCTCCACCCTATCCCTCCTCCTTCCCCCCTCATCCCTTCACCCCCTACCCCATCCCCTCATCCCTCCATCCCCCACCCTACCCCCACCCCATCTCCCCTTCCCCCGTCATCCCTCCATCCCCCTCCCTACCCCAACCCCTCTGCCCCATCCCCTCATCCCTCCATCCCCCACCCTACACCCACCCCATCTCTCCTTCCCCTCCCCGCTTTCCATCCCTCTCCCTGCGCGTCCCCGCTGGCGCGCACGCGGCGAGCGCTGCCTTGGCCGGGGCCGCGCCTCGCAGCCGGGAGCGCGCTCTCGCGAGACTCCCGCGGCCCCCCCCCCTCCCCTGCCGGGAGTGCCCGCCCCTCCCCGCCTGGCTCGCTCCGGTGCGGCCCCGCCTGCGATGCAGCCCGGCCCCGCGCACTGACTCCCTCCGGCCTCCGCTGCCCCCTCCCCGGCCAGGCCGCAAAGCCCCGGCCTCGCGTAGCGCGGCTCGCCGAGCCCCGCGGGGGGTAGGGCGGCCCCGGGCCGGGCCATGCGGCGGGGCCCCCGCTAGGCTCCGCGGGACAGGAGGGAGGCCCCGGCCCGGCCATGCCGGCCAAGAGGAAGCCGGTGCTGCCGGCCCTGACAATCACCCCGACCATCGCCGAGGGCCCGAGCCCGGACGGCTCCTCCGAGTGAGTGCGGGGGCGGGGGGGCGAAGGGGGGCCGGGGTGGGAGGCCAGAGTGGGGGGCTGGGGAGGTGGGGGTTGGGGAGCCCAGAGTGGGGGGTGGGAGCCCAGAGTGGGGGGCTGGGGAGGGGGAGCCTGGCCTGGGGGGAGTCTGGGGCAGGGGAGCCCAGAGTGGGGGGCGGGGGAGGTGGGGGGAGCCCAGAGTGGGGGGTTGGGGAGGTGGGGGGAGCCCAGAGTGGGGGGTTGGGGAGGTGGGGGGAGCCCAGAGTGGGGGGCTGGGAACTGTGAGTGGGGCTCTGTGGGGCTGGGGGCATGGGGGGGAGCCGGGGCAGGAGGTGCCCCCCCGGAGGGAACGGCGGGGGTGGGGGCAGGAGCTCCAGTGGAAATGGGGTGATGAGAGGGGTCGCCCCCAGGGGGCCAAGGGAAGGGCAGGGAGGTGGCCGGGGTTAGGACGGGAGGCCCCAGGGCCCGAGACAAAGGCACCTAGCTGGGCCTCTCACACTGGCTGGTGTCGTGGGCGTGGGGGGAGAGAGGTGACGCTGGGGGTACAGGGGATGTTGGGACAGTTGTGCTGGGGGGGGTGGATTGGAGAGAGAAGGGGGGCTCAGAGATGATGAGGGCTGTATAGTTTACGGGGAGTACCTGTAAAGAGTCACCTGTCCTAAGTGCTTGGAGCTCTGCCCAGTTCTTCACCGTAAACATTTACCTGTGAAACAAAGCTGGGGGGATGGGGTGCTATTGCCAGGGAAGAGGGGGTGGGCTCTAGGTGTGAGGGTTGGCAGGTGATCGTAAAAAGCACCCGCTGAAAAAAAGACGTTTTAGGGTGGTGGATTAAAATTGTGGATTAAAGGGCTGGGATGAATTTCAAAGGGGAAATAGCTCCACACTGTTGGGCCTATCACAGTGACAGTCCAGTCTTCTCCTGACCAAAGATATCCCAACAGGAGCACCAAAAGGCAGATGGCGTCAGAGCATAAATGCCCCATTGTGCATGGATAATAGATAGGCATCGTGTTTGGGCAGGATGGTGAGGGGTGTAGTGTTTTAAGCTGGGGGATTTGCATGACTTCATGGAAAGTCCCTCTCATGTTACTTAGTGGACTGCCTAGATGTATCCCTGGATTCAGAAAGGGGAGCGGCTGCTGGCACAGTTTGCTCCTTTCCCGGCAGTGAGCAGCACTGCTGCTGGAGCGCCTTTAAGGTTTTAATGATTCCCCCTGGTTTTGCTTAAATGGCTGATTGTAAAAAAAAAAAAAAAAAAAAAAAATGCATCTCTGTAAGGGATCTGTGCTTCTGGGAAGATGTTGCATCATTTATCTCCAATATGGCAATTCCCTATCAGTAACATTCCAGGGTTCGTGCCTTTGTAATAAGGCGTCATTTGTTTATCTTACTGCCATATCAAGATTTGAATCTGAATACACATAGCTTTGGAGAAGGCTTTCCTCTTAGCTGCCTTCTCCCTACCGGCAGTGCTGAAGGGATCCAACATAAACTATGTATGGGACTTGTATTATGCTGGGCCTTTTGGCTCTTTGTGTACCTAGCAAACAGACAGAGTTCCAGTTTTGCCATCTCCTCTGGAGGAAGGGACGTCAAATTCTCTGTCTTTAGCAGAGACCTAACCGGCTCTAACAGTTTGTTCTGCTCCTCCCTGTTTCTCTTCAGGGCAAACCTGGTAGATCTTCAGAAGAAGCTGGAAGAATTGGAATTGGATGAGCAGCAAAAGAAGAGGCTAGAGGCTTTCCTCACCCAGAAAGCCAAGGTTGGGGAGCTGAAGGATGACGACTTTGAGAGGATCTCCGAGCTGGGAGCTGGCAACGGTGGGGTGGTCACCAAAGTACAGCACAAACCCTCAGGACTCATTATGGCACGAAAGGTAAAAGAGAGGTGGCAAGTGAATTGTCCTTCTTGTGCTTGTGTTGGCCTATTGTGCCACGCAGGAGAGAGGTTGTAATAGCAGAAAACCCTGTTAGACAAGCAGAACTTTGCCTATCCTAACCCTTCTGCTTCCTTAAATGAATTCCATACTGGTAAAGGGTGCCTGGTTATGGGCCCTGGAGACCAAGTCTCCTTGGTATCCTTAGAACAGGTATTGCCCCGGCAGCAGCAGTGTTCTTTTCTCTGTGCTTCAACCCTGACCTGGAGCATCCCCCCTTGGGGTGAGAAGAGAGTTTAGTCTCCTTGTCCTTTCTGCTGAAACTACCAGCAATGGTGGCTCTTGTGATGTGGACACTAGCAAATGGATTGAGGTTCCTCAAACTTGTTATGCATGATCCACCAGTCGTCAGTTGATCCTGACTTTCTGCCACTGTTGACCTGAGCTGGATTTGATACAGTGGCACAAAGATGAGTTTCTTCCATAATTAATTCTCTGAGAAATCTTCTGTCCCCTTCTTCAGTGTCTTCTTCTCCATGTCTAGTTGGCAGCCGGTTTCAAGCGGAGTGCCCCAAGGGTCGGTCTTGGGGCCAGTTTTGTTTAATATCTTTATTAATGATCTGGAAGATGGTGTGGACTGCACTCTCAGCAAGTTTGCAGATGACACTAAACTAGGAGGCATGGTAGATACACTAGAGGGTAGGGATCGGATACAGAGGGACCTAGACAAATTAGAGGATTGGGCCAAAAAAAACCTGATGAGGTTCAACAAGGACAAGTGCAGAGTCCTGCACTTAGGACGGAAGAATCCCATGCACTGCTACAGACTAGGGACCGAATGGTTAGGTAGCAGTTCTGCAGAAAAGGACCTAGGGGTCACAGTGGACGAGAAGCTGGATTTGAGTCAACAGTGTGCTCTTGTTGCCAAGAAGGCTAACGGCATTTTGGTCTGTATAAGTAGGGGCATTGCCAGCAGATCGAGGAACGTGATCGTTCCCCTTTATTCGACATTGGTGAGGCCTCATCTGGAGTACTGTGTCCAGTTTTGGGCCCCACACTACAAGAAGGATGTGGAAAAATTGGAAAGAGTCCAGCGGAGGGCAACAAAAATGATTAGGGGTCTGGAGCACATGACTTATAAGGAGAGGCTGAGGGAACTGGGATTGTTTAGTCTCCAGAAGAGAAGAATGAGGGGGGATTTGATAGCAGCCTTCAACTACCTGAAGCGGGGTTCCAAAGAGGATGGAGCTCGGCTGTTCTCAATGGTGGCAGATGACAGAACAAGGAGCAATGGTCTCAAGTTGCAGTGGGGGAGGTCTAGTTTGGATATTAGGAAACACTGTGGAGGGTGGTGAAGCACTGGAATGCGTTACCTAGGGAGGTGGTGGAGTCTCCTCCACCTCGGAGGTTTTTAAGGCCCGGCTTGACGAAGCCCTGGCTGGGATGATTTAGTTGGGAATTGGTCCTGCTTTGAGCAGGGGGTTGGACTACATGACCTCCTGAGGTCCCTTCCTACCCTGATATTCTATGATTCTATTAGGCCATGGAACATGAGTTGTACTATGTCAAATCCTATGTACTGTTTAGAGCACGTTCATGCTTTATCTTTCCATTAGAGCAGCTCTTAATCAACTCGACTAAATTGGATGAGGTTTGTGGGAAAGTTATACAGTTTTCAGGGGCAAGGTGTAGCTAACAAGGAGAGAAAATGTGTGGCTTAACCTGCAGAAAGAAGTGCACTTTGCTAGCAGAGGACAGGTCAGTTAAAGTGGTTCCTGGACTGTTTGCCACTCGCTGTGAATTAGATCATACGCAGCAATAAAGTCCCAGACATCCTTGTGCCTTGAGACGTCCTTTCTCAACCTCCAACTTAATATCTTTGTTAATGCTAGAATAGTTCTGTGAAGAGCCTTGTGAATTTGTCACGAAAACGTACTGTCCCAGACACACAATTTGTTCATCCACCTAATGATGCCTAATAATGGAAATAAATAATTTACCCGCCTGTCAGAAAAATGGCTAGCCTTCCGCGAGAGAACACGTAAGATTTCTGACGGTTGTTCAAATCCACAGTGTGACTTAACTTGAAACTCCGGTCTCTTGTCTTATAGGGATGAATTTTAAAAGCAACAGGTAAAATTCTATGGGTCTGATGAGCAAATATGTCCCACTGACTGGCTTCCCCTGGAAAGCAGTATCTGTAAAGCCTTCCACATTAGCATCTAGCTTGGGAGTACTGGAGCTGGAAGGGCGTCAGCGGGATGCTGTGTGTGTGAAAACTGATGGAAACCTGTGTTCAGAGCCTGGTTTGAGATTTTGAGCATGGTCAAACATAGGGCTGTACGTTGTTGGTCCAAACCTTCCCTGTCTCCCCATGTAGAATGATCGAAGTCCCAGGAGACTCTGAAGCGTGTAATGGTGATCACTGTTTGAGAATTACTTGCTTTTTCTAGCGGCTGCAGCTTCCCTTCCTGCGAGGTATTCCTTGCACATCGATAAACTGGTCCTACATGGAGCCCAAGGAATAATTCAGCTGCTCGTCAACTTTCAAACAACTCCCTCTTAGTGACCATGTTTTAGTTCTTCTCTGGTTTCTTTGGTATTCAAACACCCTTTACAGTGCCTGTAGAGATGACTTTTTTTGTGATAAACGTTTACTATGTTGGGTGTCGTCTCTGCACCCAGTTTGCTACATTGGTTTTCTGCCCTGTACCCTGTATTGTCAGCCGGGGGGTGACTAGTGTGCTCCGTTGCATTCTGTGCAGCATGCAGAAATCAAGAGTAGTTGTCCAGAAAGTCTCACCGCTTAGAGTGGTAACTATAGGGCGACCAGCTGTCACCAGCACAGGACAAAGTGGAGCTCTTTCAAACCCCTCTTCCGCTTCTCCCTTCCCTTACTTCCAGGCTACATCTGTATGTTCTCGTAGCTGCTCCTTGATTCTGTTGTTTGATTTTTCTCTCTTTGCAGCTGATTCATTTAGAAATTAAACCCGCCATTCGTAATCAAATTATCCGAGAGCTGCAGGTCCTGCACGAGTGTAACTCTCCGTACATTGTGGGTTTCTATGGAGCGTTCTACAGCGATGGGGAGATCAGCATCTGCATGGAGCATATGGTGAGCCTAAACTCCCTCCTTTTAAGCAGCTGCTGCTGCTCTCCAGTGCTGTATGCTGGGCAGATCCCTCTGGGTTGTAGATGCAAAGGAGTAAGTGATGCTAGAGGTTTTTCTGACAGCAAAAGGCTTGTTGCTCAGTGCATGGGTGGTGGAGCTGGGACATCAAACTCTGTCTAGGAGCAACACAGCCCTACATGGGCAGCTAAAATACAGAGAAATTGACTTTCTGGAAAGCGGAAGTGGTGGTTTTGGGGTCCAGCCAAGAGGAAATGTTGCAAACCCTCCACTGAACAGAATTCACTGAACTGCAATGTGCGTCTTCCGCTGTATCTGGCGGGGAGGGTGTGTTGTATCCCCTCCACATTGGTGCAGTCAGCACTGCCTTTGCATTGACAGTGTGTAGGGGAAACCGTGCGGAAAGCCTGTGACATTAATATGTTAGACGAGGCCATTAAAATGGCATTTCCTATGATAGCAAAGTTTAATCATGAAGTGCTTAGCAAGAGATGGGCGTATCCTCGGAACACCCATCTGTGGTGATTACCAGAGAGATCTTCCTTAATCTGTGAACAGTCTGATCTAGTGTTACTGACTAGTGAACCCAAATGTGTTATGCTGTTTACACCGCCCAGTCCTCATAGGTATGTAAATATAGAGCCTAGAGTTGGAAAACATTTTTCAGGCCGTTTATCTTATTTTATTTTCCTGCTAGTGCTCAGTTAACTTCTCTGCTCTGAATTTAGGATGGAGGCTCTCTGGATCAAGTGTTGAAAGAAGCCAAAAGGATTCCTGAGGAGATCTTGGGGAAAGTCAGCATAGCGGTGAGTATCCCTCTCCCAGAGCTCACTCAAAACCCAAAGGGAAGAGGAGAGGCTTCAGGCTTTCAGAATAGGGTGGCCAGATGTCCTGATTTTATAGGGACAGCCCCAGTATTTGAGGCTTTGTCTTATACAGGTGCCTATTACCTGCCACCCCCATCCCAACTTTTCACGCTTGCTATTTGGTCTTATCAGAAGTTACTGTCTCTCAGGGTGTACTGGGAGCAAACACTGTCTGAGTCTTGACCCTTTGCCGGTTTGTTTCCCAACCCTTCCTGAAATCCATTCTGTACCCCAGGACTCTCTTATTTCCTTGGAGCTGGAGCTCCTGTTGGTAGATACACCTACTAATTCAAGTTGCAAACGAAGGTTTTCTCTCCACCCCGTATATCGTTATTGTATCATCAACTAGGAGTCAAAAGAATAACCGTATGGGCTGTGAAGTTAGTATATTTCAGACCATTTACTGCAGCCCCAGCTGGGAGGGTAGAAACTGGTGTAGGAGCCTCATGGAAAGCTTCCATCGAGCCAATGAACCAGTGACTTCATATCTAACACTGTGGGATTTTCAATTGTCTGAAAGTTTTATCTCCTTAAGCTGAGTGGATCTAAAGTGCAGCCAACATTTGCTCGGCTGTGTGCCGGTTACTCCCTAAAGCTGAAGCCCTTAGTTGCTACAGGGAGGCTTTACTGGTGATGTTGCAGTATTACAGCATCTTAAGTCTGTGCAGGATCTCTCTCTCCAAAGGGAAAGACTTTTCCTTCCCAGCTTTTACCTCTTTCTGTCCTTTGGTTTCCTTCTAGGTTCTGCGAGGTTTGGCCTATCTAAGAGAGAAGCATCAGATCATGCACAGAGGTGAGAGGGGAGAACCTAAAAATAGCTTCTCATGACAACAAGAGATCTGGATTGTTCTTACCTAGCATTGCGCATACATTTATCTCTCTCTCTCTTCTATTCTCAGATGTGAAACCTTCTAATATCCTGGTCAATTCCCGGGGAGAGATAAAGCTATGTGACTTTGGGGTTAGCGGTCAGCTCATTGACTCCATGGCAAACTCCTTTGTGGGGACTCGATCCTACATGTCTGTAAGCCCCTTTATTCTTATGCAAACCTTTGGGTGTATTCTACAAGGGAGAGGGATTTACCACTCTCGGGAACCAGACAGAGCGTTAGCATCGTGTCCAGGATCACTCACAACTCCGCCAGGCACTCTTAGCCTGGCCTGTAGTATCCTGCTGTTACACCCTTCTATGCCGAAACTAGCAACCTGGCCAGCCAGAGAGGTAGTTGTAATATATGGACAAATCACTGAGGGCTAGATCAAGACCTCACTTCACTTCTGTCTCCAGCCTGATTTATTTTTTAGATGTACAAAGAACACCTAAGTGCACTTACATAAACATGCTCCTTTTACAGGAATGCCGTCAACCTTAAAACGGGTCAGTTTAAAAAAAGAATTAAAAGTAGTTTGAAGTCCTATATGTGCTCCTGAGTTCCCCTGCCAATATTTGTGGGCTTAGAGTTGCACTTGAACTTCTAAGTCGTTTTGCTCCTCTCCACTTCTCCCCCCCCCCCCCCCCCTCCGCTCTTGTTTCTGCGTGGAAAGAACCAAGTCACCTAAGGGATATTGGCTTATTCCGGTGAAAACTCTGAAATGGACTCCATAAAACACTTCATTCTCCATTGCCTTGTGCAGTCATTCACACCAGCTGCAAAGTGAAAGCCAGAATGGTAACATGTTCCATTCGCTTCACACTGATGCAGATATTCCACACGGTGCAGGGCAATGGGGTGTCAAGTGCCCCACGTGAACTGGAAAAAGAGAAGTGACAGTCACCTCGGGTGTTACTTGTAGCAGTAGGTAGAAGAATTTCAGACAGAGGTCTGAAGAGGTCACGGGAGGGATAGCTCAGTGGTTTGAGCATTGGCCTGCTAAACCCAGGGTTGTGAGTTCAATCCTTGACTGGGCCACCTGGGGATCTGGGGCAAAATCAGTACTTGGTCCTGCTAGTGAAGGCAGGGGGCTGGACTCGATGACCTTTCAAGGTCCCTTCCAGTTCTAGGAGATGGGATATCTCCATTAATTTTTATTTTTAGGTGAGATGTCTTAAGTTGAAGTTCCTTTAATCATTAGATGCTGTTGGGCTTTCTCTTTCTATCCACACAGTCTGGGGGCAATGTAACTTCTCTTTCTGCAATGGAATTGTTGCATATTGACTCTTATATGTCTGTGAAAACTTGCACAACTCCCATTCTAGCCAGCGTCCTTTGCTTTCATCAGCAGGAGATTTACTGACCGGTATAATTACAAAACTCTAAATCTGTGCTGACACTTGGTCCTTAGCTCGTTTGCCTCAGTGGGGTGGCGTATAATGTGCATCTCCACAGCCTGACGGCTAGGAACAAAGACGTGGATTCTTAGGGGTGCTGTCAGCCTGCACTTGTGTCCTTCCCTCTGAACTTCTTTGTATTTTGGGCACCGTTCCTCTTCAAGTGCAGTTATAGTTAGGACAGAGACTGAAAAAACAAAACAAAAAAAAGTCCTCTTCTTTCTCAGTCCCTCAGCTCTGTGTGTTTTTTGAGTCATATCTCTACTAACAGCTGTGACCCCTATTGGTTCTGCGGTGATGTAAGGAGCAGAAAACCCAGCTAGGTTTTCAGATTCTATTTGGGAGTTTGTAGTATGGGGCAGTTGTGTGGTGGGTTTTTTTTTTTTGGTTGTTGGTTTTTTTTTTACATGTATACTGAGTAAAGTAGATCTGAATACACTGAGAAAATAACCCCATGGTGTCAATCACTCTTCTGGCCATAGCAGAACTTAAAGAAGAGCGGCACTCAAGTAGCATTTAAGTATATAAAACCTGCACTACACATTCTGTGGACATGACCTTTCTAGGTAGAAGAAATCCCCCCCCACCGCCCATATTTCCTCTGAGCATATTAATGTTTCCTGCTGGTGTCAAGAGTGGCAGGTCCTCAGAGGATTCTAGTTTATAAAGAAGACTGAGTGAGTTTCCAAACAGCCTATCCCCGCAGCATTTCAGCCTCGAAACAGAAAAACTGCATTAAGCCAGAGCCACTTTAGCCTGAAGGTGTGGGAGGCGGGGGCTGGGGGAAAGAGAGAGAGTCATGTCTATTTCATTGAAATGTATAATTAGTGGGGAGTGTTTTGTATCCTTCCAGGTGAGGCAGAATTTCTCTGCAGTAATGTGCCATAGCCACAGATGACTTCCAGTCAATGGAGTCTCTTCCATGTGGTGACCTCTCTTCTGTTGGGAAGTACAGTTTTACTGAGGCACATCTGTGACTTTTCATTACAGCCTGAGCGGTTGCAGGGCACTCATTACTCAGTTCAATCCGACATCTGGAGCATGGGTCTCTCCCTGGTGGAGCTGTCTATCGGAAGGTACCCAATCCCCCCACCAGACTCCAAGGAACTGGAAGCGATATTTGGCCGTCCCATGGTCGATGGGGCAGAGGGAGAACCTCACAGCATCTCACCGCGGCCCAGACCCCCAGGGCGCCCTGTCAGTGGTAGGGGCTGAAATTGACACCTGTCTGCTGGGATGGTTTTTTGGTTTATGGGGCTGGGTTAGAAGTATGAAACAATCCAGGACCATTAATTGGCTTTCATCATTTCTCTGCGTTTGGACGTGGAATGGAAGCGAGGCAAATACATAAGGGTTCTAATGGGAACTTGTTCTGCAGAAGACTGGCCTATACCCAAACACTGGAAGCAGAACCAGCACTCACTCTTGCTTCTCTGGTTTTTACAGAATACGTGTGTAAAATCAGTCTCCCCTAAAGGCAGCATACGCATGAAGGCCAAGATGTTCCAAAATGACTAGTGATTTGGGGTGCTCAACTTGAGGCACTTTGAAAGGAGCCTGATTTTCAGGGGCCTGGTGTTTAGCGCTTTGAAAATCAGGTCCCTTTAAGGAGTGTCAAGTTGGGGGCCCACAGAATCATTGGAAAATCTTGGCCTAACTGTGCAGAACTTGAATGGAAATTGGTATCTCTAGCAATGTGAGATTGCTTTGCTGACTAACTTTGTTGGTGAGAAGCGACAGCCCTAGAGGCTAGTGCCGTTACCCACAGGTCAGGTACGGCATTTGTATCGGCAGAGCCAGCTTCCTGCTAGCGTGCCTGAGTCCTGGCCTGGGGTAAGGGCTAGTTCAGTTTCAGCAGCCCATTGGCTCCTTGGCCTCTGATTAGACTGATCCCAAAGGGGCCAAATATGTGCCAGTTGTGGTGTATTTGAGAGCTGGACTGAGGCCACCAAGTTCATCTCGTGTAGGCCTCTGAACAGCCATTAGATGGTAATTATTGAGTGGCTGGATTTGAACTGCTGATCTAAAGGCAAAAGGCTTCTTGGTCCACTTCCAGCCCTCCAAGCTCTATGATCTTGTGCTTCCCAAATGCTCCCAGCTATTAAATGGATCCGTGATTTGGTAGCATCAACCATAAAGCTCAAAACGGGCTTTTAAAAAAATCCATCCCCATTGTCTTGTTTTTGCTTCCATCAGAGTCTGAATTCCACTGTGCAGGTTCTGTTACCTCCGTCCCTGTGCAGTTTCTTACTCTGCCTTTGTCCTCTTAACTACACAGGCCACGGAATGGACAGTCGGCCTGCGATGGCCATCTTCGAACTGCTGGACTATATTGTTAATGAGGTTGGTATTTGAAATCACCTTTCATCTCCTTTCCCTCTGTTTGTTGGAGTCTCTGGACTTGGAATAGATCGAAAATCCTCATTTGCTCATCAATTAAAGGGGTAACAAGAACTGAAAGCTTCACTAAAATCTCCTTCTCTCCTACTCACTCTATTTGTATCGGATCCCAGCCCGTCTCTCCCACTTGTTCTTCCTGTCTCTTGGGATTAAAGTCTACAACGCTAAACTGCCTCTAGCTCTGGAATAAGACCCTGCAGACAAGGGCTTATAATATCTTTGAAGGAACTGTGAGAAGAGTAGAAAGGGGAGCCCTGAGGGTTAATGAACTATTTGTTCAGTAATCAGCCATTTAGAACAAACTCCTCCATAGACTTGTGAAGGATAAACAATCCCTCTGCCAGGAGCCAGATCACCCCAGTGTTCTCAGCCTGGGGCGAACGCCTGGTCTCTTTTTGAAAAACCTTAAGGTAAATTACAATCTGGGGTCTTAAAGTGAGCATATCCCAGTACGGAGGCAGGACTAGTCTGTGGGAGGAACAGCTTCCCCTGTAAGGTGACATGATGAGTTGTTACCTAACCGCAGTTGTACCTGTTGAGTTAGTTCCATCTGCTGTAGGGTTTCAGGTATGTGGGATTTGCTGTGTCTTATCCGAACACTGATCTGGGATGTTGAACTCCAACCTTTTGGCAGCGACTAATGCCTAATGCTTCAAAAGTAGGCAGCTCTGCTTCCCCTGTGCACCTAGCCAAATGGGCAGTGCTTTACCTAGGGTGGGGGGCAAGGCTTTCCTTCGGACGCCTTGAATGGTATAGCTGGCAGAAGATATGCACTGATGGGAGGCTATTGGCTATAAAGGGAAGCAGTGGTTCTGAGGTTTAAAGGGAAAAACGTATGAACAGTCAGGTCTTCGGGCTGCAGGTTTTCAGTGACTGCTTCTTCCTGACCCATTGATGCAGAAAACCCTTCTTCTTTTCCCAGCCTCCTCCTAAGCTGCCGAATGGAGTTTTCACACAAGACTTCCAGGAGTTTGTAAATAAATGGTAAGGATCTCTTTCTACAAGTGAACATAAAGGCTGTGCACGGGGTTGGTTCGGCAGCCCTAGAGAGTGAAACTTTCCATCCCATAACAAGGCTGGCAGGGGCAGCACACGTTTTCCCATGTGCCCCTGCCAGCGTGCCTCCACTCTGACCTGGAGGGACCACCGTCAGTCAGTCCTTGTGATCCATTCAATCTGTGATCCCTGTGAGCTCTTAAATGGGCGCTTGTTCTACTAAGACCACCGGCCCATTTCGTATAGGCTACAAAAATGGCTGCTGGGTAATGGCTTGGAGTTGCTACCAGTGTGGGTTGGTCACTTGAGTCATCCAGTCCTCCAGTCTGTCTTTGTATTTATTATAAGCCTTTTGGTGGATGCCTAGATAAACTCAGCAGCCCATGCTGGTTTATTGGCAGCCTTCTCCATGATGTGGTATCCTTCCAAACACTCACCCAGAGGAAGCTTGCCTAGAATGTTTTCTAGGCGCATGAGACCTTCTCTCTTAATCTCTTGCCCGTCTCCTCACTCAGGGCACGTCTTCACTACCCGCCGGATTGGCGGGTAGCAGTCGATCTATTGGGGATCGACTTATCGCGTCTAGTGAAGACGCGATAAAATCGATCCCCAATGGCTCTGCCGTCGACTCCGGAACTCCACCGTGGCAAGAGGCGGAAGCGGAGTCGACGGCGGTGCGGCAGCGGTCGACTTGCCGCTGTCCACACAGCCAGGTAAGTCGACCTAAAATACGCAACTTGCGTATCTTAGGTCGACACCCCCACCCCCCCACCCCGCAGTGTAGACCTAGCCTTAGAAGGGATTGTTTTTCTTCAGTTTGGGGCTTCATGCTCTGATGACACTGCCAGCTCAGCTACCTCTGCTTACGAGTCATGTTCAGAAGAGCCTGTCATTAATGTAGACTGTGTACTTGGGAAGGAGGGGTTGGTTGTATTTAGACGTTACAGTGCCAATTTTCAACATTAATGGATGCTGTCGGCCCCCATATTAGATACACCTAATGAGGCAGCAGCATGACTTGTGGGCCTGAACTGAGACCCGCCCGCTTTGCTTTGGTTCATGGATGCACTGCCGTCTCAGATATGGGTTGATCTTTTGCAGCTTTCTAGGCCTAAATTTTCCACGGTGACTAATGACTTTGAGAGCCTCAATTTTGGGGTGCCCAACTTGAAACTCCTCGAAGAAGCCTGATTTTCAGAAATGTAGAACAGCAGCTCCATCTCAAAATAAGGTGTCTTTCTGGTGTTTCAGAGCTGGGCTCCTAAAATGGCTGGTCACTGCTGGAAACTTACGCTCTCATCTTTATTTTCAAATGAGGGTGGGAGTGGTTTAGCAGCAGCCTCTGCTAGACTCTTCCTTGAGAATCAGGTTTCCCCGAAGTTTTTCTATGATGCTTATCTCCTAAGCCTGCTGCAGGTTTTGGTAAGTGCATGGATACTGCGGTATGGCATGAGAACCTGGATAGACCTGATATTAAGGTCTGACTGTTCAAGGGAGTCCTGCTCTCCAGGAATCTGCTAGGATAGACTTGGAGAGTGTCCCTCAGCAGTGGGTCCACAAAGCCACTTTTAGAGTTGTGATAGAAGTGACCAGGTCTAAGATTCTCTGGCTTCCAAATAAACCAGACACCTGACTGGGTAGCCTGCCTGGCCAAATAAGGAGCTTTTCACAAGAGGGGTCTGACAGAGCTTTCCTTCCTTTTCTTCTGTTCTCAGCTTAATTAAAAATCCAGCAGAACGGGCAGATCTGAAGATGCTGATGGTGAGTGGGGAGCTGCAAGTTGTTTTGTACTGGGGGCAGCTCGGGCCTCGGGCTTGCATTGTGGGCGGGATTTTCCTCCATTCCTTTCCCAGAAGCGGATGCTATTGGATGTGGTTTCCTCCTCTTGAGACACTGGAAGCTCCAAGGCGACATTAAGGATGAACTGAGTGGGAGGTGAGGGAAAAGCTGCAGGAAAATGCCAGTCAGATTGATGGCATTTACAGTCTTCCAGAACCGGGCCCAATACACGTAGGTCCTGCAGCCCATCCTGCTAACCAAGCCCAGGGCAGGCACCCGGCCTTCCTAACATGATTCCTCAGAGAAGTCTTTGGGAAGGAAAACAGTAGTTTCTGTCAGAGAAATTTCCATGTCTTCCCAGGCGGTTTGGGAGAGCAATTTTCCCTGGTAAGGTCCAGATCCTCTCCCCACTGCGCACTGGTTTCCTCAGCTGCTGTGGCCTGGGATGGGGAGACTGTGCCCCCTCCCCCCAATACCTCTTGGAGCTGGTGCTCTGGGCTTCATCACCTGCCTCCCCCCTCCTCCGGGTGCAATGGCTGGCAGTTCCGTGGAGTGGCAGATCCTTTACATGCCGTCTCCCAGTGTGACAGCCAAGTCTGGGGTGCAGGCTCCTCAGATCCTGCCCGCTCTGGGTCAGTTCTGCATCTAAGGCTCCCCGCCCCGGGGGGTGGAGTACATGATTTGCAGCTCTGGAGTTTTGCTGAGCCAATTCTGAGATCACACACCGCTCTGCCTGTGCGCCTGGAGCTGCATACCCTCCCCCCCCAGCTCCCCATGCTAGGTGTCCTCCCACGAGGCTTGCCAGCTGGGCCACAGTGGGGATGCATGCGTTTTCTTGTTCACTGGGACTGTCGCCAGTGTCTGTTCATTCTATCCTATGCAGTGCATCAGCCAATTAGATAGCAGTATGGCTGTCATCCCCTCCCCTACTGATAAACTGTCTGAAAACCAAAAAAAACCCAGCCCCACACTTGAAAATAACAGCTAGTTGGTCATCTATCTAAAAAGCTGGGTTTGTTGGCTGGAGAACAGAACGAGCCGGTCCTCCAGCTCCATCAGAACAGTGCTGGCAGTACAGCATGACTCCAGCAAGAAGCTGTCACTGCAGCACAAGCGTCTGTCAGACCAAACCATTAGCAACATGATGAGTCATTGGGTGATATAGACCCCGTCACTGGGTTAGAACTGCTTTGGGGAGACAGATCTCCTGGCTTTTATCTAGTATAGCGGCAGCAGCAGACACCATTACCCTGTGGCAGCCCTTCGTCCTCCCATTCATGTCCTGTAAAGCACTGCCGGGGGAGCCCTTGTTACATCAGCGCTGGCTCTCAGATGGCAGCATTAGACCTGAGAGGGGCTGGCTGCAGCTAGCCAAGTGCACCTGCCGTCTCAGGTTAGGTAATTGCTCCAGAATCCTGACCTTGGGTGCCGCTGTCCCTTGTCTGATCTGAGTGACCCTCCTACACTGATTTCGGGAGGCAGCGCTGCCCGCCAAATTGACATCCGCACAGCTGCAGCGTTTTAATGCGTCTGGAGAAGACGCTCTGAGGCAGGTCTACACTACGGGGCTAGGTCGACCTAAGTTACGCAACTCCAGCTACGTGAATAACTCCAGCTACGTGAATAACGTAGCTGGAGTTGATGTAGCTTAGGTCGACTTTTGCAGCATTTGCACCGCCGGGGTCGACTTACCTTATGCTTGTCGTTCCGGTGGAGTACCGGAGAGGCGGGA
The DNA here is from genome assembly GCF_011386835.1 of Chrysemys picta bellii. Taxonomy (NCBI): domain Eukaryota; kingdom Metazoa; phylum Chordata; order Testudines; family Emydidae; genus Chrysemys; species Chrysemys picta. Next base: position 8,349,249 of record NC_088815.1, on the reverse strand, counting down.
GAGAGATCGGCAGTCGATTTAGTGGGTCTTCACTAGACCCACTAAATTGCCCCCCCCCCCCTCCCGGTGGATCAGTCGCCGCACATGAATCCCCGGTAAGTGGAGATAAGTCCTAAGCCAACAGGAGAGCGCTCTCCCTTCGGATTAATAACTCCCCCTCCGAGAGGCAGTAGCTACGTCAGCCAGAGAAGCTCTCCCAGGACATAGCGCTGCCTACACGGGGGGTTACGGTTGGTATAACTGTCACTCAGGGTTGTGGATTTTTTCACACCCCTGAGCAATGTTGTTATACCGAAGTAAGTGTGTAGTGTAGACCGAGCGAGGACTTTGTGGTAGGGAAGTACGGAGTGTCCTGTGAGCTGTGCTAGACTAAAGCGATGCATGTGCTTTACTCTCTCTTTTCCCCTTTCAGAATCACGCCTTTATCAAGCGCTCTGAAGTGGAAGAGGTGGATTTTGCAGGCTGGCTATGTAAAACGCTGCGGTTAAACCAGCCCAGCACTCCCACCCGCACCGCCATGTGACGGCAAAGCAAACTGCCTTGTGTCCATACATCTGCCTGTCTGCCACCGTTTCCTGCCCTTCAGTAGAAGACAGAACCGCCCTCCTTCCCCCCCCATCCCCTTCCCAAAACGGCGAAGCACCATCATTTTGGGAAATACCCATCATCCAACAAACGTGCAGAAACGGGCTTGCTTTCTTTGTTTTGTTTTTTCATGCCTGCGTTCAAGCGCGGCTCAGTCTTTGACGTTTCTGACATTTGGGAAATGTGCTGCTGCTTATGTTGTCTCTTTTGAAACCTGTTCCCTTGGGTTAAAAAAATATGGTGTGTGTGCGGGGGGGGGGGGGGGGGAGATCACATGCTTTGTACACTTCCTTTTGGTGTGGGCTTGAAAATGGCTAGTGTCGAAAGTTGTAGCACTGGACACAGAGAAACCTATCAATGCGGAATGGCTGGGGTGAGGGCAGGGACAGTTGCCAGATGGTACAGCTCTTGCATATGTGTTGGCAGAGAGCAAGAAGGGGAAGTGAAGGTGTTGAGACTAGTAGATTCCTTGAGCTTGCTTGGGGAAATGAGCAGGGGTACTGCGAGAACAAAGAGATGGTTCGTGGGTAATATTTTTAGCCTAGTTGGGGAAAGAGGAGTGGCAACTAAATTCTCTCCCACGTTTCCTTAACAGGGAAGCCTTTCTTAGCTCCCCTTGTCCTGTTCCTCTTTGTGTCCAGCCAGGGCTCTGCCCTAACCCAGAAGATGGAGAAAGGACTGACTAGGGAATCCTGTTTTTCTTCATGTAGCTTTGAGGTCCTTTTGCATTACTGTGCGTTGGAAAGTTGATTTCTAGTAGCCCAACTTCCTTCCCTGCTGATCTTCCAGGTGTAGCGAGGAAAAGTTTCTGCTTTTAAAACGTGGGGTTTTTTAGTATGTTCCAGGCACGCACTGCGTGTTCGGTGATCGTCTTGGGCTATAAGTCGCCACATTGGGCGGTTAGCCTGCTAAGAAAGGGAAAGGCGTCTGAGCCAGTTAATAACAGACTGCAGGGCAATACTGGCTATTCTTCCGGTCAATGTGACGGTCAGGGCAAGAAGCTTTTTGTGGTAAGCGTGGGCCTCCCAGAATTGTGATGGAGGAGACAGTACCCTCCAGCGACTGCAGCAGCATTACTGCCCAACTGCCCCGCCACACTCTGAAGGGAAGACACCCGACAGTTGGCGATACAAAGGGAAAGCGGGCATTTCTCTGCAGATCCAGCGCGTTCTGCCGCCAGTCAGAGATGCTGTGTTGGGAATTGAATCCCTAGCGACTGGCCCAGGGAAGAAAAGTCCTGATCTTCCTTCGGATCTACTCACAGCACTGACCAGGCTGATCTAGCAGCCATCCAGGAGTGTGGTGCAAACGCCAAAGGCTCTTGTGGTGTAGCTGATCCTTTGCACGTTTTCTGTGCTGCTCCACAGTCCAGTGAGACCCATCTCCCATGAGGGCTGTGGCAGATGCAAGCGTTTTTAGAAACTTTCTTTGGAGAGGCAGGGAGAGGATGGGTGAGATGCCTCAAATCCTACAGGATGCCAAACAGCAGATTTCCACCCAGGGTTCTTTACCTGTTTGAAAGGGTCTCCACGCTGCCTGCTAGTGGTCAGGATTGTTTTGTTTTTCCTCCAGCACTGATGTTTTCCCCCCACCCCCAGCTCCTACCAGAGTGTTTCAAACCTGTGATCTCCCCCGGAATATACCTAGTCTTTCTAAGTTCATTCTCTTCCCTCCCCTCCCCTGCTTGGCCTCACTGTGTTAGAGTGGCTGGTTTTTAACTGTATAACTGCACATTCAACCGGCAGCCTTTAGACAACCACGTAAGGCAGAAGACCAGGGCGAGGTAGCTGTGACTCCAGCCATCTTATGACCAGCTGGCGAGATGCTGTACAAGGCCACTGGAGGAATGAAACCACACATCGGAACTAGTTTTGTGACGTAACTAGCCAAAAGCAATCAAGTCTCTGGGGGACACTTCCCCAAGGACCATTAGGTGCCTAATTCCTATTGGCATTAATGGGAGCTGGGTGTCTTAGGCTGTCCTCTTTGCCTGGGCAAAATCTCCCCCCTGCCAGTTTGATGGCACATGCTCCTTGGGTAGGGGAAAGACCTGTCAAGGCCACCCAGACATGGTGCACGTCTCTTCGCTCTTCTGATAGGTAAGGATGCCATCGCACGGTGGCTGAACTGTTACACAGAGCTGCCTGCACCATTGCAGTACCTTTCCCAGGCCCCCTCCGTCTTCAGCTCCGGTAGTTAGGAGTCCTGTCCAGTTTTAGCCTCTTCCATTGGGGAAGCTCTGCTACTTCGAGTTATGACCGCTTCCCCCATTGCTCGGCGTTCCCCGCCGAAGGCCAGTACAAATCCATAATTGTGATAGGTGGGGTGGTAACTCCAAACGTGCTTCATCTAACGACAGTCCTGCTGGCAACCTCTGAACCATGAAGATCTCCATCATGCTTCCCTAGAAGGGGGACACCAGTCGTACGCTCTCTTTTCTGCTGCCGAGCTAGGAGTAGAGTCTTGCCCCGACCCCACTGCCTTGGGCAAGCGGATCTTGCTTTCTGCCTTTTCCCGTGAGCTGCCTGGTTCTCAGAAACGTTTTTCTGGGCAGGGAGACCCGGATGGCGAAGTGAAAGTGGCTAACTGAGGTAGCTGTTTGCTCTGCTGATCCAGACACGAAGTCTGAGAAAGCCTCTTTTGGGACTGTACTCGCTTGCTTTGTGTGACCGGCAGTAGTGTGTATGGAATTTGCCAAGTGTATTATCTCCTCTTTCTCAGGGGGGATCCGGTTCTTCATTTCCTTGAGGGAAAGGAATAAGAGGTTAAACAATGGTTAACCAGAAGGGCCTGCTCACCTTTGGTGGAATCTTGCTTCTCTCAAGCTACCTCTCTAGTTTAGGGAATGATAGGTACGTACCTTGCCGTTACGGGAGCAAGGAAGGGCCTTGATCTGTGGTAACGGTTGAGTCTCATGAGGTGGGAAGATAGCCTGCATGGATCACATGGACAGGGTCTCTTCAAAGAGCCTTTTATGCTTTTTTTTTTTTTTTTAAATATACCCTTTCTTTTCCTGCCTGCTGTAGAAATACAAGCCATAGGAATGACTCATTCCCTTGCCCTCTTGGCTTTGGGAGGGTGTGATGTGCGAGTTCCATTTGGCTAGAGTCTAGAAATCTTGTCTTTGTCGGGTCTCTTAAGGCACGATGTCTTGGCTTAACGGGCAGAGGCTGTCTGCGTCCTCAGCCCTAGCATTCTTGTGCTACTGTTTAAGGAACAACCTGAACCAGCCCTCGGTGGCTGCGAAGGTCAATTGTGAACCTGTAAATTCGGGGGAGGGGGGAAGAGGGGGCATGATTTGTGAGGGGGCGTGATTTGTGAGGCTTGGAAAGCTTGGCTACCGCTGCTTTCTAAGGGACAGTCCCGTTATTGGGTAGGCAGCAGACATATCCGTGCCCCTCCCCCAAAACCCATACATTCTTTTCCTGTAACCGCGTTCCACTGGGTAATGTATCGAATGTACCTGAAAAGGAAAGGGTGTCGGGCGGAACCTGATCACTCATGAAGCACTTGCCGTGTCTGTATGGTGTCGGTTTCACCCCCTTGATGAAGGGCAAGATGCCAGCCAGTGTTGAGTAAAGTCTTTCAACTAGCATGTCGACAGTGTAATAATTTAACGGGGGGGGGGGGCGGGGGATTCCCTCCCTACCCATAGATGCATTTCATGCTGCTGATTGTGGTTCAGATATGCTGGGTGTTTAAAACAACACACACACACACACACACACACACACAAATATAGTGGATTGTGCTTATTTTTTCAAATAGTACCAGTGGCTCAAGCACTGATGTCATTTTTACATTTTTGAAGGCCTTTATTTTTACCCCCGAGTTACCCTATTTGATCAGATTATCAGGTGCTCTCATGCCTGGGTTCTAGTTAATCAGACGAATAGGACACTAATGCAGAGACGCAGCTGAGAGAGCTGGAAGAATGTGGATCTCTCACTCCATTCGGGGGAACGTCTGCCAAGCTTTTACCATCTCCTGATGTCCAGAAGAAGGGGAGACAGGTTCCACTGCTGCTCCAAACCAAAACTTATGCTGCAGGCTTCAGATTTCACTCTAATATGCCTCTCTCCGTCCATTTGCCACAGTGTCCCGTAATATTTATATCGCAGGAAGAAAATGGGTAGAGTTTAATAGCCCGAGGGAAGACTGGAGAGCTAGCAAAGATTTGAGAGCTAGAATCTGAAGCATCATTCCTGAGTGGCAGTTGTATGTTTTCCAACAACCCATTAATTTTTTTTTTCCTAGAGTGCACTTATATTCCATCAAATCTGGTAACTCTTGAGGATTGAATGTATTATACAAAGTGTTTGGGTTAATTAAAAAAAAAAATCTAATTGCAATGGTGAGATCATGTGCTCTGAATGACTATGTACTGTTTTTTGGTCATGTATATGAACCATGAGGCTCTGGGGTGGGGGGGGGTGTATCTTTTTTGCCTCTAATTTAACTAAAAAATGGTAGGGAGGTCTACGATTCGAAAGCTTTAGGATATTTTTGTTTTGCTTTTGCGCTTGGTTTTGGAGGTGAAGGGGAAAGTGTATTGAGCGTTTTGTTGGTGCAATTTTTTTTAACTATTTTCATCATGGAAAAAAAATAAATAAATGGCACTTTACATTAAAAGGCCCTTTTCCTCTTTAATTTCATCACAGGTGGTTTTTAAACATGAATTTTTAAACTGAAACATGAATTTTGACCTTCATAAAAAATGGTGGGTCTAAATTAGCGATTTCCACTCAAGAAAGAGATCTTGGAGGCATTGTGGATAGTCTCTGAAAATATCTGTTCAAGGTGCAGCGGCAGTCAAAAAAGCTAACAATGTTATGAACCACTAGGAAAGGGATAGATAATAAGACAAAAAATATCATAATGCCACTATATAAATCCATGGTATGCCCACATCTGGAATACTGCGTGCAGCTGTGGTCGCCCCATCTCAAAAGAGATATTAGAATTGGAAAAGGTACAAAGAAGGCCAACAAAAATTATACAGGGATGAGGAACAGCTTCTAGACAAAGAGATTAAAAAAAATGGGCCTGTTCATCGGAGATAAGAGATGATGGAGGGTGAGGGATATGATAGAGGTTTATAAAATCATGAATGGGGTGGAGAAAGTGAATAGGGAAGTGTTGTTTACCCCTTCGCATAACACAAGAATCATGAAATTAATAGGTTTAAAACAAACCAGGAAGTATGTCACACAACACACAGTCAACCTGTGGAACATGTTGCCAGGGGATGTTATGAAGGCCAAAAGTATGACTGGGTTCAAAAAAGGATTAGATCCATTCATGGAGGATAGGTCCATCTGTGGCTAGTAGCCAAGATGGTCAAGGATACAGCCCATGCTCTGGGCGTCCCTAAACCTGTGACTGCCGGAAGCTCAGACTGGACAATGGGGGATGGATCACTCAACAATTGCCCTGTTCTGTTCATTCCCTCTGAAGCATCTGGCACCGGCCACTGTCAGAAGACAGGATCCTGGGCTAGACGGACCATTGGTCTGACCCAGTGTGGCCGTTCTTATGCTTCAAGAAGGTAGAGGATGAAGAATTATTTCAGCACTGTGGATCTCGGACCCTAGTAGCAATCCATAGTATGTCGAAGAAAGAGGCACTTCTCATTACCCTGAATTCTGCCTCCAGAACATTGTGTGCGTGCTGGGGATCATGGATGCTAGTGGGGAAAGAATACCCTCTGTCTCCCTAGCTGTAGAGGAGGAGCATACATAAGAACGGCCGTACTGGGTCAGACCAAAGGTCCATCTAGCCCAGTCTCCTGTCTCCTGACAGTGGCCAATGCCAGGTGCCCCAGCGGGAGTGAACCTAACAGGTAATGATCAAGTGATCTCTCTCCTGCTATCCATCTCCACCGTCTGACAAACAGAGGCTAGGGACACCATTCCTTACCCAGCCTGGCTAATTGCCATTAAGCATAGAATTTGCCTGTACAATATTGTTTTGGAGAAATCCACAATTAAAAGGGGGATGGGTGCTGAGTGAAAAATGGGACACGGTCCCCCGGCCGTCACAGAGAGAAGAGGACGCATTTGACATCACTCTTCTTCCAAAGAGAAATCCGCCCAGTTTAGGACCCAAATGTAGGTGTTTAAAAAAAAAAAAAAATCACGTGACTAAAAAAATAGTTTCCCTTAGTTGTAAAGTGAAACTGACCCAAACAGCACAGATGCTTGGAAAGCAGATATGAATAATCAGTTGCTGTTAGCAAAATACACAAGAGTCCTGCATTCATTTTTGATCCTCTGGACAGAGCAAACGCTGGGCGAAATGGCACCCTCCGATGAAAGGAGTGAGCAGTGTGGCACATGACGTAGCAGTGAAGCGGATCTGGCTTATGCACCTGGCAGCCTGAAACACTTAAAATAATGGCACTCGAGCAGCAAGAAGCTAATTAAAGAAAAAGCTCTCCCGTGCTCTGGACGGTTGTGTGTTAGAAATGGAAGGTGAAATCCTGGCCCCATTGAAGTCAACCGGAGTTTTGCTGTTGACATGAACGTGACCAGGAGAATCGGCTCCTGGGGGTACTGTAACTGGAGCTAGGCGGGGAAAAATTCAGATGAAACCTTTTTCGGTCAGAATTTGCCAATGCAAAAGTGAAAAGTTTTGCAGCGAGAGTTTGATTTTGATGATGATTTGATGGAACGCAGCGCTGTTCCTGCCTGCTTGGGTATGTCTACACTGCAAGGAAATATCCGCAGCTGACCCACGAGCAGCAAGGGTCCCAAAACCTGGGCTTCAGTCTGAGCCCAAATGTCAGCACTGCAGTTTTGTAGCTCCACGAGACTTCAGGGCTTCCAGGATACCTGGTTTCCATCCCCTTCCACGGAACATTTTGATCCGTTTGGATTTCTCTCTGAATTGGAATGAAACAAAACAGAATTTCCTTTCTCAGCCCAGCTCTGTGGTTCAGATGTTAGTTTGGCCTGCTCCGTTGCGTGGTGGCCTGCCTGTCAGGAATTGGCTATGGTCATAACACTACTTCTTTTTTCTTGCCACTTCCCTGTTGGGGTCGGTGACTTTAATAGCCTTCTTCCAAAACTCATGATTTTACGCCTGACTCTCATGCAGATTGGTGTCTCTACAGTCCACTGATATCTGGTCCATGTACCAGGTCTTTGGCCTCCCCTTTGGTCATCTTGCAGCCATGATCCTTGCAAGGGCTGGCTATGGTTATAATACACTTCTCAATATTCAAAGAATTTGTTTAGATGCTAACAGGCCCCTTGGGAAGCACTTGTTTAAGATCCCAGGTCAGTAGTTGGATAGATGTACAGATAAATCAAAGGCATTAACACAGCAACGTTGTGGAGCCAAACACAGCTTTGGGAGCCAAACACAGGCGCCTGACTCCCTTAGGCGTCTTTGAAAATCCCAGTCCGGGTTTCTGAGGTTCAGCTTCCACCAATGGCACCGAAAGCAGAACGAGACGCTGTGCTGGTATTTTTCTTGAGGTGCCCTGACAGTGGCAGGTTAGAACATTCCTACGTGCTTCTTTCAGGCACAAGTCTGGCCCAAAATTTAGATTTTTTTTTTTAAAAGATATTTTCAAAACCTAATATCCCTGGAAACATCTTCATCAACGGAGACGTGTGGGGGTGATGGGCAGGTGCAAGGGAAGAGTCTTTAACCAAACGCTCGCCAGCCACCAGTAATACTAGCTCGATGGATGGATGGATTTTCATTATCCAAGCTCGGAAATGGAAACCGGTCAGGACTGCAGAGGGAATTGAATTTTAAAAATTCTCTCCATCTCTAACAATCGACGGGGACGGTGGTAATACAGGTAAGGAAAAGTTGTTGTTATAAAGCTTGCGTAGAACGCTGACTTAACATCCCCTTGGAACTGGGCCACCAGAACCCCTGAGGCAGATGCAAGCGAGTACCGTGGAGAGTGTTGATGAGTTGTCTGCCGAGGCTGCAAGCAGAATTCAAATGGTCACAGGAAATTGAACGTTCTCTCACCGATAGGTCTCACCACCTCCTATGTGAAATCCATGTCTCGCTTATGGATGCAAAAACTCACTCTCCATCAGTGCGTGGCGGGGTGCGTCCCCCTGACCCTACCTGGCAGGATTGAGCCAGATCTGGGAGCTACACTACACGATGTCTGGTGCAACAGCATCAACCATAGTCCCTCTGACTGGTGCAATGGTCCTTAATAGACTATGCGTGTTTGATGAAATTCACACGGGGTTTTGCAGAACATAGGGCAGGATGCTGCCCTGAAATGCTTGATCTCAGTGTTGTCAGTAGACAGCGCTCCATTATTTACTTGGGAGATTGGCATCATAGTGTGTCAGGTGCTGTACACAGGCATAACAAGACAGTTGTGTACCAAAGAGGCCCTAATTCTGCCATTTCCTCCATGGGGACGTCAGTGGGGCTCTGGGAAGGTTCAGAGGTCGCCCTGTGCAGATCCGGGTGCAGGACTGGGGGCTTGAGACGAAAGAAAAGATTGTCCCCATTTTGCACAGGTGCAGATAATGGGACTTGCCCAAACTCTGCTCCTACGTGCTACAGGAATACAAATAATCAAGTCACCTGGGAAATCTCTGGTGCAGGTGGGAATTGAGCGTACAGCAACTCAGCCTGAATGCATTTCTTTGGAGATCGGTGCTTTCTGTCTCCAGAAAGATTTACCTGGACCGGCTCTTCCTCTGAAGAGTCTAGAATAAGTTTAACAAGTAGCTTCCAAGACATCTCAGGGATGCGTCCGTCCTCTTTCTGCCTGGCCCTGCTTGCCATGTGGAACCAGCTAATTGCAAAGGCTGACAATTGTGAGGTGAATGCGTTCACGCTCATGGAGCACAATGATGCCTTCATTCCCAGCTCTCTGTCCCTGTGTTATCCGGGGGGTGTACTGCCTAGAGACATGACCATCTCCATACTGGCCGGCGCCCTGCTAGGCTGCCCCCAAGCTATCTGTCTGTGCCCTGATGCAGCAGGGACCCGTTGGCTGATGGAGACCAGGGGAATACCTGGTAGTGGGCAGGGAATTCTTGGTGGCACCTGTGTCTGAGTCTGAGATTAAATGGAGTCAGTCCTGCCGGCTTCTGAGCAGGGTGTTTAAACTCCTCGCTTGTCCGTAGTGGAGCAGCACAATTGTCCTGCCCTTGCTGGGCGTCTATGCTTGGAGAAAGCAGAGATCTGTAAAATCAAAGAGGAAGCCGTGCTCTCTCCTCCCCTTCAGTGCTTGAGTGAATTGTAGGCGAATATGGTTCCCCGTTTTTGAGAGGGGGAAACTGAGGCACAACGAAGGGATGTGACATTCATGGAAGTGGCCCCATCACCGTGTGTGACAATCTCACCACAGTTGTTGGGGGCCCTACTACCTTCCTCACCCACCTTATGTGAAAACCGTTCTCCATTTGCACGCTGTTGCCTTGAGTAACTGCAGCATTGTGCTTGCCCTGAAACGAAACTCTGGGCAACTTAAGAGTACCTAGCTCTTATACAGAGATTTTCATTTTTAGAGCTAAATCACTTTGCAAAGGAGAGTAGCAGTATGCGCCCCATTTTACAGATGGGGAAACTGAGGCACCTAATATGACTTGTCCATGGTCACTCAACAAGCCAGGGCTAGAGGCTGGGACTAGAACCCAGCTCTCCTGACTCCAGGCCAGTGCGCCAGCCACAAAGCCACGTTGCCTCCGTCCCGCAGTGGACCGTAGCTGATGCAGCATCAGTCCTCTCTCCCACGATGGGAATGGCTTAGTACCAGACAGGGAGAGGAGGGGAAATCCTCTTGATCACTTTAATCCTTTAAGGAGTCTGTCCTGTGAATGCAGCAGTGGTGGAAAAGCACTGGCTTGGCTGCCCTGGAGGGCAGAGCATTGTGACTACCACTAGCACAGGGACAATGGTAGGCAGCAGCCGTGGTGGCACGTAGCGACATGGACAGCGAGCATGGAGTTTGGTCTCTGTGGTCTTGGCTGAAGCTACCATGAAAGAGGCCAGTTACCATCAGTGCTGGTGGAATAATTCTGCTTTCGGTGCACTGGATTGTCTGCCTACAATGGGGCTGCACCGATCTACGCCAGCTGAGGATCCGTCTCGGAGGGAGGAGGTTGGGAGGGAGTTGCCCATCTGCTACCGGACCCGTCGCACTGAGGTTACAAGCCCTCCACCTCCTGCCGTTCCTTATGTGGGATGCCATCAGCCTGTGCACGCACCACACGAAAACGCCCATCGGCCGGTTTTACTGCCTGCCCCCTAACTCAGATCCTCTCCCCCCATGGGCTATGAAAATGTGCCTGGTGCTTTAAAGTAACCGTATCCCGTCTTTATTGGCTGTAGAGGGTGGATGGCATTGTATTAACACAGAACACTGCCCGACTCCCAGTCTTCTGCCTGCACGGCTCTAGGCCTTGCTTTCCCCAAAGAAAGGGGAAATAAAATACCAACCAACCAACCAAACCCCAACCCCACCTTCTTGCATGTCGTTAGAGACCGTAAAGAGCTAGGTAGTTTAGAGAGAAAGGAAGGTCTGGTGGACATGGGTCTCAGGTAGGGTGACCAGACAGCAAGTGTGAAAAATCAGGACCGGGGGTGGGAGGTAATAGGAGCCCATATAAAAAAAAGCCGCAAATATCAGGATTGTCCCTATAAAATCGGGATATCTGGTCACCCTAGTGTCATGACTTATGGCTCTGCCATAGACTTTCTGTAGCACCTAGGAGGTCTAACTGTTAGCGGGGCCCTATTCTGCTCTGGTTCTGATACCATGGCCTTCCCCAGGGCACTACACACATAGAGTAGGAGAGAATTCTTGCTCTGGGAAGCTCACAATGTAAATAGACAAGGCCGACAAAGGATGGCAGAAAGAAAATCGTGTTTAATCTCTCCCGACCTCCATTGCTCATCTGGACAATGGTAATAGCACTTCCGTTTAGGGTGACCAGACAGCAAGGGTGAAAAAGCGGGACGGGGGTGGGGGGTAATAGGAGCCCCATATAAAAAAAAGCCCCAAATATCGGGACTGTCCCTATAAAATTGGGACACCTGGTAACCCTACTTCCGTTGTCTATCATGGCTATTTAGATTCGAAGGTCTTTGGGGCAGGGACTGTCTCGTACCATGTGTCTGTGCAGCGCCCAACGCAACGGGGCCCTGATCTCAGCTGGGGCCACCTGGCGTACCACAATACGAACCATATTTCTGGCGTTCTCCCTGGGCGAGCTCAGGGAAGAGGTTGGGTGTTTCCATCGCTCGGTCTGTGAAAAGTCTCCGGTTTGGGGCTGAGATTGAAATCTATATAGTCCTATAGCCCCAAATAAGTTCCCACGTGACCTTGGGCAAGTCACATGCCCGCTCTGTGCCTCGGTTTCCCCACCTGTAGATTAGAATGCCTACCATGCCAAGGTGTTGGGAAGGTCAGCTCAGTAATGTTCGTAACGTGCTTTGGGATCTGTGCCTGGAAGTATTGCTATGGATGTACCTAGTGCACGGTACCTCTGCACAGCTTCCAAGCTCTGCCAGCTTAAGCAGCAAGGGGGACATGCTTTGTTCTAAGCCTACGAGTGCAGTTTCATGAACCAGGCGGGAGCGGGGCAGCGAATCCTGACTCTAGTACTGCGCTCTAACCACTAGGCTGCATTGCCATGTGCCAAATGAGCTAGGTTCCCAGCATGCTTTGAAATGGGATCCCAGCTTCTGTTCCTTAGAAAGAATCCCTAATCATACCTCATTAAAGTTAGAAGATCTCTGTGCACAGCACAGTTTGGCCTGCCTACGTTATGGTGTCTCCCCATTGGCATTATTACTTTATGATTTGTATTGTGGTAGAATGCAGGAGCCCGGGTCCCGGACCATTGTGCTAACAGGTGCTGTACAAACCCAGCATGTTGTTTTACCTGGGAACACACCTTCTGAGAGTTCTGATTAAAGGCACATTATGGGTTTGCCAACTCCAAGCATTCAAAAATCACCAGGTTGCCTGAACATTCATGTGGGTTTTTTCAAACAATAAATGTTGGGTTCTTCTTTTTTCGCTTTCTGGTCTTTGAACCTTCAGGGGTCACATTTTCAAGCCTTTCTTTGCAGTCAGGAAGGCCAGAAATTTAAGAAAGTGGAAGCTGAGAATCACCTAACTCAGGAAACTGGGACTTTCAAACAAACAACATGTTAAATAGGGAGTGTTGGCAAAACTGCACTGGCCTCTCCATTTAGGCCCCAAATGGACCTTTCTGTTTTTAAAAAAGAGTTAATGCGAAACTGCCCAATAATAGGGATATTTTGGAGGTTTTCTTTCTTTGCTTCCTTAATTGCAGCAAAAAGGCTTCTGTGGGTGGAATGATTTTAACCTTTCACCTGCTGCTATGGAAACTCAAAGGGAACAGCCTAGGGCTAGAGAACAAAACTGACCAGTAATAGAAAGTGAAACTGACCTGGCTAGTGTATTTCAGTCTTTGCTGAGTGAGCGGCAAAGAAACAAATGGTGTCACCGAGGTGAAGTGATTACAGTTCTTCATAATACTCCGACGTGGTGTGGGTCTAGTTGTGTGTAAGGCAGGTGGGGTATGAATCAGGACACCTGGATTCCATCTCCAACGGGGCCCTCCGCTCGATGTGTAACTTCACTTCCTCTCTCCGGGACAGGTCCAAAGTCTTTCACTGGGCACAGGTTGGATCAGGGCTTCTATGCTTTGCTCTGGCAGTGTGTAAAAAGGAGGCTGAGGCTACGTACCCATTTGTAAAGTGCTTTGAGATCCTCATGTGAAAAGTACGGGAAATAAAGGCAGGGTATTATTATTATTAGTCGCAATCCAGGTACTGAATGATAAACAGGCTATCAGTTTTTATCTTAAGTGTCCCAATGAGTCAGAAGAACATAAGAACGGCCATACTGGGTCAGACCAAAGGTCCATCTAGCCCAGTCTCCTGTCTACCGACAGTGACCAATGCCAGGTGCCCCAGAGGGAGTGAACCTAACAGGCAATGATCAAGTGATCTCTCTCCTGCCATCCACCTCCACCTTCTGACAAACAGAGGCTAGGGACACCATTCCTTACCCAGGCTGGCTAATAGCCATTAATGGACTTAACCTCCATGAATTTATCTAGATCGCGCTGCAAATCTGTTGATTAGTCCTCACTGGGGTGGTGGGGGAGCTGTTTATTATTTATCCCTTTGGGTTTTGTTTTGCTCTCTACATGTTGATTTCTTCCCTTTGTGAGTTTATACACTGAAAAAAAAATCTGGGATGCTTTAAAAGCAAACAACCCCCCGCCCAGCCCCCTCTTTGCTTCTCCCCAATTGGTTGCCAAATGTTTAAGCTGAAACGCTCTAGAAAAGCGTGGGAGCGTGTGGGGATGTGTGTGGGTGGGTGCATACACACTCGTGTGCACATTTGCATGGATGTTGTGTAGTCTAGCGGATTGAGTACTGCATGGTGGGTCCCAGGAGCCCTGGATTCTGTTTCCAGCTCTGCTACTAGCCTGCTGGGTGCCCTTGGGCAAGTCATTTGCCCCCTCTCTGCGCCTCAGGTTCCCTGCCTGCAAAATGGGGATAATGATACTGACCGCCTTTGTGAAGTGCTTTGAGATTGACTGATGAAAAGTGCTATTACAGGAGCTAGGGATTATTGGGTGGGTGGGTGCATTGCTCATTGGTGGTATGTGGGCATTTATGCTTGTGGGGCTGTGCGAATGCAAGGAAGCTTTGTTTGGGCTTGCCACATGTCAGCTCCCTGATGCCGAAGTATTGGAAACAAAGGGTTACCCACAAAGAAAAATCATAACACACATTCTAGAACCTTATTTAACTAGATACTTTCACGTCTTACAGGCCCGAGCTCATCCCAAAGTCCTGACAGCGATTTACAGCTGGGCCCGGCTGAGATCCCTCGGTCATGAGACGAAACACACCTCCAGCTTGTCTCCTAGGTGAAGGAATCCTGGATGTCTCTTTCTGCAACCCCAGATATATCAAAACAGTCCTTCTGCCTTCATTCATAAACCAGACATCCTCTTGCTGATTATTCCTTTCTGTAGATTTTGCAATCTCTTGTCGATTTCACAATCTTGATTAGCTTGTGGCTCAGTTGCAAATAAGTGTCCATTATGAAGCAGTCAATACAGATATGACCAGACAGAGAGATAAGCATCTGTTACCCCCTACCTGAAAGGAACATGCGTGAGACACGCCACCTCCTAATTGCCTGCCTTAAGAACATAATTTTCAGTATAGACACATAACTCCTTAAATATTATCCAGACATACATTTTGCGATGGTTCTGACAGTCAGCAGGTTACTAGCCTGATAGAGACCTTACATGCCATCCTTTGGTGAACTAATATGCCTCTATGTGGACCAGGGGATCTCTGTAAAACTCTCTGCATCCCCTGTGCCCTCTGCCAGTCAGCATCAACAAGTCCCTGGGTCACAGCGCGTGTGCGCACAATTTTAAACGTGCCCACTTTCCCCTCCTATGAAACCCAACGTTCCCATAAAAAAAGTTGAGGCCCACGCAGGTGAGATCTTTCAGGTGAGATCTGGAAAGCCAAGGTACCCCCCATATATTCTGTGGTGACATTAAAGTACCCAGGATACTGTTTATAGAAGCAAAGGTCCTCACCAGGGTCCTTGGCCAAAATTCACACACAACACCCCGCCATGCTCTCTTGTATGGTGTGATGTGCAGCCCACCCACCAATAGTGGCGACAGTCCAGCAGCGCCATGGGGAGCTATGTTGTGGGACTCTTCTCTATGACACATGCTATAGAAATGTAACATAGTTAAAGGGGTATTGCTTGTAACCAGGCTTGCCAGGAATTGATTTTTTTTTCTAATTTCAACAGATAACATTGATGTTTGGTTTTTAAACATTTATTTTGATCTATTTAAATTTTCACAGTTGCATAAAATTATGAGTTTTAAACATCTTCCCCCCCCTCCCGATTTTCGTCTATTTAAATTTGCACAGTTGTGGGGAAATCGGACACTAAGTATTTAATAACAATCGATGTTGGGATTCAAAAAGTTAAAGCCTTATAAATGTTAAAGCACAAAACTGTCAACATCACATGTCAAAACATACCAAATAAATAGCCTTAAATCAAACTCTAAGAAGTTTGCGGGCAGCTTTGTCCTAACGTTGCCTGTCTGTACAGTTCTATTGTTATTGATGGAAACATTCCGTGCGCGTGCGGTGAAATGGACGTTTATTGACATTTACTGATAAACATCTAATCCTTCCAGACCCACCTGTAACAGCTAGGGAGGTCTGTGCTCAGCTGGATTCTCCAAAGGGGCAGAATCCCACATTTTAGGGCTTTCACAGCAGAAAGTCGACCCCCTACCTTAGTCTTAAAGGGCTTTTTGCCCTAAAGTGCTTGGGTGGAATCCAGGGGTGATCAGACTATGGAGACAAGCAACAAGCTTACATACCAGCTCGTTATGCCCCTGTCCTGAGCGATTATCATGCTACTCTGTGCTGTACCCAAGCAAGGCCAAAAGCCATCTGTGGGCTCATCTGTTCCTGCCCCCTTCCACTTGATCTGCACTGATGAGCATTTCTATACTGGTAGCACTGCCAACACCAAACATTCAAAAATCACCCCTCCCCCCCAAAAATGAGACAACAATAAGATATTTGAGCTTCTATTTTTTTTGGGGGGGGTAATAGGGAAGTCGTGTTATCAAGCTTTTTCTTGCAACCACCAGAGCTAGAAACTTACTTTAAAATGAAAGGTGAGATTCTCCCCCAATCACATGACTCCGGGAGCTGGGGCGTTAAGTGAAACACCAAATAGTGGCAGCACTGAGCGTGAGGACTCGCACCTGCAGATCTCCTCCTCCGTTGCCAAACCGCACGCCTAGCCAGCCGCGCAAGCAGGCTTTCCCAAAAAGGCCTTTTGGCGTCCCCAGTGAAAGGTGATTGAATAATGAATTTGACAAATGTGATGCTTTTTTTCTAAGGGCAGTGGTTTTCAACCTTCTTTCATTTGTGGGCCGCTAAAAAATTTCAATCCCTTTGGAAATCTTAGACATAGTCTGCAGACCACAGGTTGAAAACTACTAGTTTAAGGATTTGATTTATATTTCCTCCCCCCCTGTGTACAGAGCTGGGGCAACCATTCAGGCATAGGCATCAAATAGTTCCTATGCCAGATTTCATGCCATTTTCCAGCTTTCCAAGGCTTGTGGTGGTTCCTTCATCATTGGCCATTTTAAAATCAGGATTGGGTGTTTTTCTCAATGATCTGCTGTAACTCAAACAGGAATTATTTTGGGGTAAGTTCTATGGCCTATGGCATACAAGAGATGAACCAAGATAATTGCAATGACTCCTTCTGGCCTTAGAATCCATCAACTATTTGCCCAAGGCCAAGATTTGTAATAGTGTTGGGTGATTTTGAGCCCCTGAATTTTTGGGATGCCCACTTAGAGATGCCTTACGTAGGCCTGATTTTCAGAGGGGCGAGTGCTAAGCGTTTTCTCAAAATCACAAGGAAGAGGGGGTGATCATAGTGTGACCATCTGCACAAGCTGCTGTGTGAGGCGTCTCACTTTGGCATCAAGTGAGAGCCACCGGTTAATTATTTCCAGTCTGAGCTTTGGGTACAGATTATACAGGGTGGGTTGTTCTGATTTCATTGAAGGGGGTGAGATAGTATACAGTTTCTTGAATGCAGACTGAAAATTTATACCGGAACCTCCTAACAGGGGAAGAATATATTGAGGTCAATTAAC
The DNA here is from genome assembly GCF_011386835.1 of Chrysemys picta bellii. Lineage (NCBI taxonomy): Eukaryota > Metazoa > Chordata > Testudines > Emydidae > Chrysemys > Chrysemys picta. Next base: position 8,331,940 of record NC_088815.1, on the reverse strand, counting down.
TGGGCTGACACACAGGTGATCTTGAATCTATTCTGTCCACTAGGTTCTTATACCGTGCCCACCACCGTAGTATTTGAGCATCTTCTTGCAGAGCATTAAGCGACATGAGCAACATGTGTCAGGACCTACATCCTGGCTCTGCCACAGACTTCCTGTGTGGGTAACTCAGGCTCTGTTCTGGGGGTGCTAATACCAAAGAGCTGTTCTAAGGATACTGGTTAATGTTTGTCAGCCACTCAGATATGATGGCACTGAGTACTACAGAAAACCCTGCGAGTAAATAAAACGTAATTGGGCAGGGTATGGGGCTAGGTAGCACAACAGGACTTTCCCATCTCTCGTTTTTAGGAGCTGGACTGTTTGCTTGAGGCTACCTCATGGGCGTGACTGATTTTCTGTGGACCACTCACTGTGTCAACCCCCAAAATGACACTTACTAGGAGACAGTCCCCACCCCAAAGAGTTTGCCGTCTAAATAGACAAGACAGACAAAGGGTGGGAGGGGAAACTGAGGCATAGAGCAGGAAAGTGACTTATTCAAGGTCACTCAGTAGTTCAGCCCGGAGGAGAACCCAGGTGTCCTGATTCTAGGGTGACCAGATGTCCCGATTTTATAGGAACAGTCCCGATTTTGGGGTCTTTTTCTTATATAGGCTCCTATTACCCCCCATCCCCGTCCCAATTTTTCACACTTGCTGTCTGGTCACCCTACCTGATTCCTAGCCCTCCACTCTAGCCACTAAAGGGGAAATCTTAGTAACAGTCCAATTGTACTTGGCGGTCTCCAACGCTTTCCAATGATGTCTCTCCGGGCTCTTTACAAATATCGTCACTCCTGTGGTACCCAGGGGAAAACTGAGGCACGGAGCGGTCGCTGCGACTTGGCGAAGGTGGCCTGGGAAGCATGAGGCAGAGATGGGGACCCGGAACCCACCTCTCCCATACCTCTAGCCATGGGACCCGCGTTGCCTGTTTTAAGTGAAAATGACCCAACTTCCCCAGGGGATGTTCTGTAGCAGCTGAGAACAAACAAACTGCTTCCACGTGTGAGCACGTGCGCGTGTGTCCAGGAACACAACAGCTCCCTTCTCCCAAGGGTGCTCTGGGTTAGATAACATGGACGGCAGCCAGGGAGGGAGGCAGGGGAATGGTGCAGCTCCCCTCTCCCGGCTGGGGGGGGAGGGGGGTGGGACTGTATCTCTGGGGGAGCCGGTGCAGGAGAAGCGAAGGGCGAGCCGGGGCAGGAGGGTGTCCTGCCCTCCCTCTCTCTCTCTGCTGGGACTTGCCGAGCCTGTTTCCGTCGCCCTTGCGCGGAGGCTCGCCGCCTGGGGAGGGAGAGGGGAGGCTGCTGCACCTTTAAGAGAAGGGAGGACCCCTTTGCCCTTAGAGAAACCAGGAAGCATCATACGGGGCTTTGCATATACAGTTACAGTAGGGGCAGTAACACCAGAGAGAGAGGGAGAGCTGGCCGGGAACTGACTCCAAACTCCAGGCAGGCCCCCCCCCCACCCCCAGCCCCGCCACCCCCAGGACCAGCAAGGTAAGACTGGGGGGGATCGGGCTGTCTCGGGGGAGGGGAGGTGCTGAATCAAGGGGATATTTCACCCCCCCCTTGCCGCCCCCCCCCACCTCGATCAGGGAGGCTGCCTTGGAAGGAGGAAAGTCCCCGCTCCCCCTGGCGTGTGCTTTACTTTATCCCCACCCCAACTTTATAAACCTCGGGATTTTTTTTGACATGGGGGGGCTTGTCCGAGAATTTATAGCAGCTGAGGGGAGAGGGGGGTTGCAAAGGGAGGGGGCAGAGGGTGAGCAGCGCGCGCGTGTGCGGGGGGTGGGGGGGATTCATTTTCTTCTCCATGTTCCAGGGAGGGTGTTTTTAATCTGCCTGCCTGTCTCTTTGCATTTGGCAGTTGCAAGGCTGGTCCAGGGTGCTGGGGTTGCACTGAGGCCGGGGGTAGTTGCAATATGGTCGGGGGGGGGCAGCTTGGGGGGGTTGCAAATAACTTTGCGGCCATGCAGTTAATGCAGTCCCCCCCCCCCCCCCCCTCTATTCTCTGCTGCGTGCATACGTTGTACTTGGCTGGGCTGGTGCTTCCTGGGGGGGGGAGTTTTTTGAGGGGGGGCTTGCAAGCAAATGGGGGGGGAGACTCGCAAAGAGGGGTGGGAAAGGAGGCTCATGGGAGTTGTAGTTTCCCCGCCCCGCTCGGCCTTGCAGGTGCAATGGGGCCTCGGACTACAACTCCCAGGTTGCCCCGCGCAAGGCCGGCCGCCTCCAAACCAACCCTGGCCGGGAGGTGTGTTGATGGGCGGGCGGCCGAGCCAATGGGAAGAGGACCTCCGCCCCTCCTTCCCGCCCGGCTCCGCCTGGCCAATGGCGGACCGAGGGCGCTGCGAGAGTGGGGGGCGGGATGCGGAGGCGCCGCCGAGAGTAGCTCGGCCAGCGGGGCAGCGCCCTCCCTCCCCGGCACTTCCGGGCCCCCCCTCCGGCCCCTTCCCGGGCAGCCCGGCCCGGGGCGGAGGCGGGGTCCTCGGCGCCGGCGCCCAGGAAAGGCCGCGGATGCGGGGCCTAGTGTAGGCCCAAGCCTGGGTGGTGTCCGCAGGGCTCAGGCCCGGCCTCCTGCCCCCACCCCCAGCTCAGGCCTCCATTGGTCGCTGGCAGCCCGGGGAGGGGTGGGGTGTGGCAGGCGGCCAGGCTCCCGCGGGGAGGGGGCCGGATTGCGGTGGGGCTTGGCGCCCTGCGGAGAGGGGGAGGGGTGGGGCCGGGCCTCTCCGCCCAGCCGCGGGCAGGGCGCGGGGGGGGGGCTTGCCAGGGTGGGGGGCTGGGTCCAAGGTCGCCCGCAAGCACAAGGCCGCCCCAGTGGGGGGGAGGGGAGCCTGCTGGCCGGCTCTCCCCTCCCTTGGCGGCCACAGCAGACGTGGGGAGGCAGCTCCCAGTGGCACCAGGCTGCAACTTGCAGCTGGATAATCCCCCCCCCCTTGGCGTGTTAAAGGGGGGAACCCTGGGGGGGGGAACACGACGACACCCCATCAGACTGGCTGTGCACAGATTCATCCAGGAAATGGCACCGAGAGGAGAGGAGAAATCGCTCTGCCAGCCCCCTTGGAGCTGTGGAAGTCTCTAAGCTGGCAAGTTGCTGCAGAGGCTGGAATGTGGAGACCAAGCCAGTATCGTAAAGGCTTCAGCATCACTAGCTCGGGCTAGTAGGACCGAGGGGCTCCTCTACCCCGGCCCGGGTTCAGGGCCTTCCGCCTCCTCTGAAACCACAGCTAATCCTTGAGTTGGGGATCAGAGAGCTAGAAATCAAGGCCATGCTTTGGGCCCCGAGCCAGTCTAAAAAGCTCTCCCATAGAGGCCAGGGAATATAGCTGAAGGTCATTGCACGCTGCCCATCGTGAACCACCGGCTCTTGTGGGGCTGATCCGTTAGATAACAAGTGGGTGAGTTGTGGTGACCACGGTTCGGAGCTGGTGGTTGGTTCCTAGCTAGCTAGCTGGGGAATGGAAGTGCTGCTGTCTGTTCTCGGTCGGTAAAGGTTTATACTGAGACCATGGAAAAAGGTTGAATGTGAATGTGTTGAACTTGTATGTAGCTTACAGTTCACAAGATGTCGGACCTTTCTGTCATTCTTCTCAGGGATCTTTCTGCTCCCAAAGTTTGTGCGTTAGCTCCTGCTGGGTCTAATAAAATGCATCACATTGAGGACCAATATGGCTACCTACATCTCCTCCTTACTACAGCATTTTTAGCAGACTTCCCAGTGGTTCCCTGGAGGGTCCATTATTTCCAAGCCGCAGCCTGGACAGCGAATAGTCCTGATTCCCTGTAATGGCCATTTGGCAGGATTTACAGCTGGTTCCTGAGTTAAACTAACAAGATTACCCACCTCTCTGCTAACTTTCTGCTATTAAATGTATTATTTATATTGTTCCCAAAGTGTATTAGGCACTATATGGACAAATAGAGAAGATGCCTGCACTGAAGGGTTTCCAGTCCAAGTCGGTAGAAGGATGAGGATTGGGGGTTGTGTGCGGTGCAACAGCAGAGAAGTGGTTAATTCCATGATTTTTGTTAGTACTTTGGTTGAGGAGATGTGACCGAATATTACAGTTTGTTTTGGATTGAAGAAACAACCTCTGGTCATTTATGAGGGTTGATTTGGAGAAAGCGGCAGGTTTACGAATTCCAGCAGTTTGCTTACGGATGTTGTTTTTAAACTTTTTTTTTTTTAAGTCTATGAATGGGTTATTGGAGAGGCGCCATTGCTGTTTAATATTCGTTCTGGTCATTGTTCAGGCTTGCTCTGGGAAAAGGAGGAGTGCAGCGGCACAACCCAAATGTGGATGAGGTGGTGGGATTTTTCCACCATGCCTTAGTTGTGCCTAGGAAGAGTTTTGCAGTGCTGGAGTTCTAATAAATTAGTGGATCAAAGTAGTTCTGTGCTTTATGCTGAGCTGTGGGTCTTCGTGTGGCCTTTTTTGAGCTCAGAAATGCACCCTGTTGTGTTGTGGTACAGGGAACTGATAATACTTAACCATACTCTATACTTATTTTTCTTTAGGGGGGAGGGATAGCTCAGTGGTTTGAGCATTGGCCGGCTAAACCCAGGGTTGTGAGTTCAATCCTTGAGGGGCCATTTAGGGATTGGGGGCAAAAATCTGTCTGGCGATTGGTCCTGCTTTGAGCATGCATTTGGATTAGATGATCTCCTGAGGTCCCTTCTAACACTGATATTAAGGGCATGGTTTTCAGGGGTGCTGAGCACTGGAAGATCCCATTGACTTTAGTTGGACTTGGGGCTACCCATAACCTCTGAATGTCAGGCCCATAGTACCTTACAACTCCAGTACTGTACTAATCTGTATGAATGTGAATTGAAGACTGAAAGTTTTTTTTTTTTCCTTATGGCTATGCTTTTGCAGCCGTAAGTAACTGCATTTTGTTAATGAACCCCAAAGCTCATTAATAAGTTAGAAAGTTTAAAGTTGAGGCACCTTGGCCCAGATCCTCAAAGGTATTTAGCTCCTAACTCCCACTGATTTCAGTAGAAGTTAGGAGCCTATGTACCTTTGAAGATCTGGGCCAGTGTTACCGTTGAGCTGTTAAATTAACATTTTGTTTACCTAAGTGGTTATTTGGGTGCCAAAGTACGCATTTTAGAACCCAGTTGTAAATTGAACATCAGAAACACAGTGCCCGTGTTTGAAATTTAGGCCCCCAATCTTGAAAATCAAACCCAGACATTTGAGACGTGCAGTTGAATCTTGATTAAAAGTGACAGTCTTAGGATGCTCCATTTATTGAACGTAAAGTCATCTGTGACAGACGATTAGACTTCCACTTGTTATCTTGCTAATCAAAACAATAAACAGTCTCCCTCAACTTTGGAGAGACCAGCATGTCTTTGTAATTAAAAGCCTTTTGATGAGCAATATTTGAGAGAGACAGAAAATTAACATCTTGGATGGTGAGAAGTATTTGTGCCAAATCCCATGACCTTTTGATCCGAAATAGGATTTTTTTTTCTGTTCAGAACTCTCTTCTGATTGGTCACATCGCCAGCCAGCCAGTAGTGTGTCCATGCCTTCACTACCTGGACTCAGAGCATCCCGCGAATCTTGGACCAGCTCCAGTAAGGTGTCAGAACAGGAGTAAATGAGGTCAGACAGGCATTGGGATTCTATACAAATACCTGAGACAATTATTTTGTTTCTCCTCATACTCCCATATAGTATCTTGATGGTGCACATAGTCTTGCATCACATTGTCGAAAGCCCAAACGTTGCAGCTGGATTCTGGAGAAAGGACTGGATAATGTTCTTAGCTGTCCAAAAGGCAATAGTCTGTTCTTGTGGAGCAGGGCATAGGGTGATCCCTTGTGGATTCAAAGAAGAATTTCCCTCCGAAGACCCGGTGCATGATGTGATTTTTCACTTTCCTCTGAAGCATTAGGCTTTGGCCTCTGTTGTATTTGGGAGACAGGACCGTAAGTGGGTTCTGCTCTGATATGATAGGGAGTGGAACACTCTACTAAAGGGACTGCTCTGGTATGGCTTTAGGTAGGAGACAAGACTAGATTAGGGGAGCTAGTGGTCTGCTCTTATATGGCAAGGAGTGGGAGACGGACTCATGATGTGTTCTAGCATAGCTGCAGGTGGCAGACAGGACTTGTAAATCCTCGTTCCCTAATGGCAAAATGCCCCGGAGTTCCCGGTGGGTGTTTAGCACTTCCATTACTTCTTTTCTTTTTCATTTTTTCTTTCCATGCCTACTGTTCTTTAAAGCCCATCAGAGTCATGGTCTGAAATTCCACAAAGTTATACCTCGGTCTCTGGAAGGGCATGTAACACTCCTTTCACAGGTTTCAGAGTAGCAGCCGTGTTAGTCTGTATCCGCAAAAAGAACAACAGGAGTACTTGTGGCACCTTAGAGACTAACAAATTTATTAGAGCATAAGCTTTCGTGGACTACAGCATCCGAAGAAGTGGGCTGTAGTCCACGAAAGCTTATGCTCTAATAAATTTGTTAGTCTCTAAGGTGCCACAAGTACTCCTGTACTCCTTTCACAGCAGATCATGCATGTGGAGCAGTGCCGCCCAATGTATTTTAACACCATCTATTGTTCTGATTGTGCTCTTAAAGTCCTGATTGACATACCCAGCTATTCCCCACTGGAAACCAGGAAGTAGACAATTCCCCCCCCCCCCCCCCCCCCTTCCTGTTTCTGAATGCATCTCCAGTCCAGTGCTTTGCAAGTCACTGGAGCTTGGGCTTGTAGCTACAGGTAGGTGTTCTCTCCTTACCCAAAGTCTCCTGCCTCAACAGGTAGAGAGGACAGGAGGTCCTGTTCAGCATTCCCTTCTTTTGTAGCTATACAATCAAGTATTTTGCTGGAGGAAAAAAAAGTTAATGGCAGGACCCCGTTCCTAGGAATTTATTTTATGGCATGCTTACGCCTGGGATTCGTTTTTGCACTACTAGTAATGAGCAATAAGACAAGAACTATTTGCTTATCCACAAACCAGGCATTACATAAGTGCCGATCCTGCCTTGTGTGCTTTGCTTTGTCAGTAAACCTAAACCTTCGTCTTTTTATTTTTTTCCTTCCTGGTGTGGAAAAGATTATTGGCCTTTGAGGCAATCAAAATAACGTGAGACCTTTAAACTCTAAAGCCAGAGAGAGCAGGAAAGGAAACGGCATGCGTATTTGAGGGAGGGGTTTGGTCCAGGTGGAGGGGAGTAGAGACGATAAAATGGTTGCAGTTTTGAAGATGATTGATTGGGCCTCGCAACCCGAGGACAGTGGGGAAACTGGGTATCAAAGTATATTCAAAGCAAGCCTTAATATGTCTGTTTGCAAGACAATAGTAAATGTGTGTGAGATCACGTGGGGGTGAGAAGGGAGGGTTGTGTGAATTGAAAAGATAATTTGATTAATTTGTAGACAAAACAATAAAGGATGGAACTGCAAAGAAGTGATTCGGGAGTGAAGGGGACGAGTCCTGAGGTGCCCAGTTCTGCAGGTTGCTCGAGGTTGATGCTCTGGGAGGAGGTCTGGTTGCACAATGGGAGTCTTGCTTGAGTAAGGAATGCAGGATTTGGCCTCAAAGGGCACGAGTGGACACCAGGCATATCTTCCAAGCAGTTAGAACAGAAACATGGCCTATGTCGGAGGCCGTATCCTCACCCTGTCTTTAAGTCCAGATGGAAATTTATAGACTGACGCCCCCTCTCCCTCCATGGGTCCCTGCCAGGTGAGGTCAAAGATTCCTTCCTAGGTGGTGTGCTGGGGAGTGGGTTAGCACTGGAACCGGTTTTATTTTTTTAATGGCGATTCTTCAGGCTGATGCCAAGATTATTTGGTGACGGGGCCGCGTGTTACCCGTTGAAATTTTGTTGGTTGTTTTCAGGTTTACAGAGCCATCAAGAGCCAACACTTCAACTCTGCCCTTAAAAACAGAAGCCCTCACATCGTAACCAATTCAATTCCAGGCTTTCTCCCTCGCCCCCCCACCCCACTTTGCAAAAATGGTGAAGTCTGAGGTTTCCCAAGGGAGTTAAGTGCCCAGAGACAATAAGAGTTGGACATTTCAGGAAGTAAAGCTGTCTTTGAAAATCCTATCCGAACTGTGGTTTTGTAGTGATGCATTCTGGTCACTTTAAATGTTTCCCTCTTAAAAATAAGTAATCTTAAAATCACCACAATCTGTTTGTTTCTTTATGGCAATACCAGAGCAACTTAGGGGGAGGAGAAAGCCCATTGGACTGTGCTAGGCATGCCGATAAATTTGCTCTTGGCCTTGAGAGTTTGATCCAGCAGTGAAAAAAAGACCTTCCATTAAACCATGTGTATGGGGGGAGACCGTCATTGATGTCTGACTGTTTGAATAGTGTACTATTGTAGTGTACCAGCAAACATACCCCCCCAGGTTTGGTACACACACAGGTCTTGACTGTATTACTGCATATATACATGTATCAAGACACATTCCTGTGAGATTAAATGTGGTCCCTGATGACACAGGAGATAATTGGCAAGGAGGTCTGGGTGGAATAACCAGTTAAGACAAACCTTGCAACACAGAAGTTTGCCCTAGTTTTTAACGTCAGTGGTTAAAACAGCCGTGTGTTGACATAGCGTAGAATCATCCCCGTGTGTCTCCTGTGCTGCCCTTCGGTAGGTTAGCTGGCTGGGCTGGGTTGTATTTAGCCGTGCTTAGGGCTTGCTCCTTCTGCTATCCCTTAACCGAAGGGTTTTCTTGTCTTAATGTGTGATGTGCCATACTGGGTCAGACCACTGTTATCTAATCACTGTCCTGCTTCCGATGTTAACCAATACCTGACGTCTCAACAGAAAGTGAGCTGCCCCAATGCTTCACTGTAACACATGTGGGTACTTCCTGACCCCCACAGTAATCAGTATGTGCCATAAAGCAGGAGGATTTGATTACCCCATGTTAGTTTGCATGGCCACAGATGCTGACTCTTATAGCCAGTCCTTTAATAATCAACTATAGTATTTTTCTCGTTCCTATGGCAAAACATTCTAACCATGTAGGCCTTGTGCTGAGATACATGGAGCACCTGCAACTCCTCTAGAAGAGTTCAGAACATCTCGGGGTGAGGCCCCACATCGAGCGATATTGCTTCTTAGTCTGAATTTGCTTGTTGTCATTGTCAGGGGTCCCCTTGCCATGGCCTTGTGGCACAGCCAGAAAAAGGAGTGGATCAGCTTTCACTTTACCATCCACAGTCTTAATTCTCACACTCCTCCCTTCTGTTGTTGTTCATTATTATTTGTATTATGGTAATACCTAGAGGCCGGAGGGGCTGGGCATTGTGCAAACACACAGAAAGAGATAGTCCCTGGTCCCCCTCCCCCAAAGAACTCAATTTAAATAGAGGAGGCAGACAAAGGGAGGACAACAAAGGCACAAAGAAGTGAGGTGATTTGCCCAAGGTCACACAAGAGTCAGTGGCAGAGCTGGGAATAGATCCCAAGTCTCCTAACTCCCAGTCCAGGGCCTCTACCAGTTAGATCACACTGCCTCTGATTTTTCTAGTCTCTAAACTAAATCCTAGTGGTTTTTGTCCCTCTCATCAGATGATGAATCCAGTCTGTTTAGCTTAACAAAGAGAATGTTAAGGGGTGGCTTGATCATAGTCTGTAAATACCAACATGGGGAACAAATATTTAATAATGAGCTATTACATTCCATCTAGCAGAGAAAGGTCTAACACGGGGGTTCTCAAACGGGGGGTCAGGACCCCTCAGGGGGTCGTGAGGTTATTACAGGGGGGTCGCGAGCTGTCAGCCTCCACCCCAGACCCCGTGTTTCCTCCAGCATTTATAACGGTGTTAAATATATAAATGTGTTTTTAATTTATAAGGGGGGATTGCGTTCGGAGGCTTGCTATGTGAAAGGGGTCACCAGTACAAAAGTTTGAGAACCACTGGTCTAACATGACCCTGTGGCTGGAAGCTGAAGCTAGACAAATTCAGACTAGAAATAAGGCGGACATATTTAATGGTGAGAGTAATTAACCATTGGAACAATTTACCAAGGGTCATGGTGAATTCTCCATCACTGACAATTTTTCAGTCAAGATTGGATGCCTTTTTAAAAGTATGCTCTAGGCATTATTTTGGAGGAGTTCCCTGGCCTGTTTTATTCAGGAGGTCAGACTGAATGATCACAATGATCTCTTCTGGCCTTGAAGTCTCTGACTATCTCGCTCATCTTCTACATCCATATGACTAGGGCCCTACCAAATTCACAGTCCATTTTGGTCAATTTCACAGTCATGGGGTTTCAAAATAGTAAATTTCATGATTTCAGCGATTTAAATCTGAAATTTCACGGTGTTGTAACTGTAGGGGTTCAGACCCAACTCTGAAGGCAGTAGCGCAGAAGTAAAGGTGGCCTGGGATGGTATTGCCACTTTTACTTCTGCGCTGCTGCTGGCCGGGTGCTGCGTGCCTGGCCAGCAGCTGCCACTCTCCAGCCTCAGCTCTGAAGGCAGCACAAAAGTAAGGGTGGCAATACTGTGCCTCAAATACAATAACCTTGCAGACCCCCCCCCCTCCCTCCCATGACCCTCTTTTGGTTCGGGACCCCCCCATCTGAGAAGCGCTGGTCTCCCCTGTGAAATCTGTATAGTATAAGGTAAAAGTGCACAAAAGACCAGATTTCCTTGTCTGTGATGTGTTTTTCATGGCCGTGAATTTGGTAGGGCCCTACATATGACTGAAGGAATTATCCCCTTTTATAGAGGCTTTCTCTGTTGAGTTGTCATGTGATGTGTATTTACATTTTCCCGGTGCCAAAAACTGAAGGACGAGTAATGAATCTCTTTGCTGGTGGGCTGCAGTGTCCCTAATAATCTCCTCGCTTACAATGAGGAATCCGAGCCCTATAACATCTTATTACGTTCAAACAGAACCATTGATACCAGGGAGTCAGTTCAATTTGGGTAGCAATTATCTCCCTGTTTCATCCCAGCTCTATGCAGGGGGAGGTACGGATCCGGGTCGCTGTTTAGTCAGGGAGAGGAAGATAGACATTCTTTCTTGTGGAAGTCTCAGTGATTTGGGGGAGAGCGTGGCTGGAGGAGGGTTGGCCCTAATCTTAATAGAGCTTTTGACGTGAGTATCTCAAAGAGCTTTGCACGCAATTGTGTGTCAGAGGTAGCTGAGTGGTGGGGTGCCTGTCTGATAGATGAGGTACAGAGGGTAGAAGTGACTTAGGGTATGTCTACACTGCCATTCAACCCCTGCGGCTGGCCTCTGTCAGCTGACTTGGGCTTGCGCTGCGGGGGGGTGTAAAAGTGGTGGAGATATTTGGGCTTGGACGGGAGCCCAAGCCCTGAGCCCAAACGTTTACACCACAATTTTACAGCCCTGCGAGTTGGTGTGGGCCAGTGTTATAGACACCCTCCGTGACAGAGCTGGGAGTAGGAGGCCCTGATTCCCAATTCTCTGCTTTAACCACTCAGTTGCACTGCCTCTCCAGCACAAACGGCTGGTCAGCATGTCCCAGAGTAGGGCGGTAAATGATATCCATTTAGCTGGAACTTTGCTAAGTCATCCTTCAGCTGTTTTCATCTTTGACACAACAATAAAAGGGGGGAAAAAAATGTGAATGCTAAACTTGTAAACCGGCTGGCTTGTAAAATTCAAATCAGTGTCTGGGGATGCCTTCTCTCAGCTCTCCGGAACTTACCCGGCTGATGAGGCATTGCCGAATTACCTCCTAATGCCATGTGTTTCCAGGAGCTCCAAGAAACTGGGTGATGCTCGGTATTTGCCTAATGCTAGAGGTGCTTTTGATGATGGTTTTTACCTAGTGCTGGGAATTGGCCGAGAGCTGTCTGCCTCCTGAGTTGAAGTTCTAAATCGAAAGAATTCAGATACCAAAACAACAGACTGGAGTTTTTTGCGGGTGCCGATTTTAGATGCAAATGTCCCTGACCAATTCAGATGCTCTGCCAAATATATCAGCCCTAGACTGGCTTCTCTGAAGGCACACACAGGATGCAGCCGTTTCTGATCTAGGAAATGGTTGACGATTTAAGGAGGTTTTTCCTTGTTGCATTGGCTCTGTAGATCTGCCCCTTTTTTGGTCAATGCTCGGAGAGGAGAGCTCCGAGGAAAACCTACCATTTCACTTGGCATCACTGGAACTTCTGCACGGTACTGCGTTGTTGGAGGTGGTGTATTTTTTTTTCATAGGAAGTAAAACCAAGGTTCTTTATCACTTGCGGTCAAGCGTCCCACGACACTTGTTGGAAAAGCAGTGGGCATTAATTCAACTTCTGTCCAAACTTCAGATTGAGTAATTACTATATTATCTTCCTGTCTAACACCACCAGGGGAATTTAATGGGATGTGAGAGTCGTCTTTTCATTTTGTAAACTATTGTGTGCTGTGTACGTCCCACCCCAGAGGTGGCTGCATTTCAGTGGTGGGTATAGTTCCTGCATGCTGAGTATATGGTTTGTAAAGTACTTTGGGGTAAGAAGTGACCTATAAATACAAATGGGGAGCAAGCAAAACTCTTTGTAGTTACAGGCTGGAGAATTGGTGGTAGAAAAATCCAAAATGTTTTTTTTTATTTTTACCCTTGGGCGAGTACCTGGTATAAAAAGCAGAGTCATAAAATGGGGATCTGGCATCCCTATACGCCTTGCTGTTGCTTCTACCCTGACGTGCTTTTCTGCGCAGCAGTAAGAAGCAGATCTCACCCAGGTCTGACCTGGGTCTGGCAGGTGAATGGGAGCAGGTGATGTGATGGACCCTAGGAGAAGTTCAGGTCACCTAATGATTTGATTGCAATTGGGCTGTTTTTTGCCATAATCTAGATAAGCTGGTGCCTTCTCCAGCATCTCGTCCATTTCAGCCTTAATCCATAGTTAACAAATCTGGGGTTTGTGGCCCTAGAGCCGTAGTCCCGTAGATCCAAACATGGCCGGGGTTTGTAAGGAGAAGAAACCACAAAATGCACCTTTTGGGTTCAGTAATAGCCCGTGTGGCATTTTGCCTTTAGATTCGCAAGTCGGTCTCCGGGGGGTGGCTGAAAGTCATTCTCGTCTGACATCTGTTCAGACGACATGGGGGTGAGTTTGGATCCCTAGTAGGGAAGCGTTCACGTCACAAAAGCCACCACCACCCTAGGCACTAATTGCCCCCTACTAATGGCCTTAGCAGAGTGCCAAAGCCCAGCTTTCCTAGGGCTGGTTCCTCCAGAATGGGGGGCATTCTGGGGTACCCACGATAAAAAGGGGGGTAATGTAATCAGGTGACTGTGGCATGAGGCGTCAGGAAACGTGGGTTCTGTTCCTGGCTCACTGACCTTGGCCAAGTCACTTACCCTCTCTCTGTGTCTGTTACCCCAGCTGTGAAACCAAACTGAGGCATACCCCCCCATTGAGATCCATGGATGGAACAGTTCTCTCATTGCGAAGGAGGTACCATTTATCTGTTAAACAGAGCGCGTTTCATCCTCCTACACTGTCAATCCAGTGCTTGTCACCAGCTCTGAATTGCCTTTTAATATTCGAAACCATGTCATTGGTTTCTATTGACATCCAGGATCTTCCTCTCAAGAGCATGCTTTTGTTTTGCAGGTCCACATAATTCAGATGCTTTGATGGCACTACGTTGCCAACAGCACATTCCTTTTGGGAAGCGGTTGAATTTTAATAGCGACATGGCAGAGGTGAAACGGGTTGCTACTAAGTAGGCAAACACCCTACTTTAGGAATGCTTCATTTCCTCCTGACTGCCATCTTCCCACTGTTGGCTCTGGGCTGCGCTTCTCGAGGCCTCTGTAGAGTTTAGGGAGGATCCGAGGCAGAAAGAGACCTGCTCAGGCTTGCCCTGTAATGCTGCAGAAATTGGTGTCAGCAGAGATGGCTCATGCTCCGAATGGCCCAAGAGCTGCGTTTCTCTCAAGAGATCGAGGGCTGCAGACATCGAGTGGGAAGGGGGAACTAGGACGACTGTTCCCTTAATATAAATGGAACAGACACGGACTTGCGTTGGGTGAGCTCTTCGTAGTGGGGGGCGTGCCCAGTTCTCCAGCTGGTGGTGAGGGAGGGAGGCAGTAATGTTTGGGCTTTGGGCAGCAAACGGCTGAATTTTATTTTTAATAGCAATGTCATTCTAATAATCCTCGGCCGCACTCCTGGTGCTGATAGCATGGCTGGACCTTGAGCAATAGGACATAAGTGGTGGCCTTGTGTGCCACCTTGAGCACGTTGTGACAGCTGGGGGCAAGCACCTTCAGCTCTCCCAGGTGGTTATTCCCATGAAGCCTTGCTCCTTAAAACCAAGTGACAATGGTGCCCTGAAGCCGTCCGTCCCGCTCATCAATGAGCGAGATGATTTAGCCCTAAACTGTTGTGTAACGTTGTTATTAAACAGCGGATGTGTTGGTGGGAGAGCTGGTGGCATTTTGGCAGTGGGGAAGGAGCTCTGTACTTGATTTATAAAGTGCTTTGGGATCTTCCGGATGAAGGATGCTTTGCAAGCATGCAGTACTCTTACTGGCTAACCAACCACCTGTGACTTATCTGCCTATACCATATGGTTCAGAGCCCTCGTTAGCCAGTTAGATTCCTCCTTTCATCCAGCTAAACTTTAAGTGCAGGGCAATAAGAGAAAAAATTAAACGAACTCTTTTCCCAGGCAAACCTGGTCATTAAACAGAACGATGTCAACAGGTTTAACTTGGACCCTGGCATGACATGGGCATGTCACTTGAATTCACAGAATTCCCATAAACTGCTGCCTCCAATGGCAACCATTTTGGAATCTGTCTTAAATAAACCAATTAAAATTTGTGAGTCGTCCAGTCATGTTTCTGCCTTTTTTAAAGAGTCATTTGTCTGCAAGCCCTGAAAGAAGTTAAAATGGCCTTTCTGTGTGACAATAACTTCCCTGCGGTCACAAGTAACGGCTCAGATTTCTGAGCTGGGAAGAGAGGTATTTCTCTTCCACTTTGTACGTTCCATATCACTTTGTGTATTGTCACTTGCCCTGGTTCCCCAGCAGCAGCCCGGCCTGTCTACATGAAGAACAGTTCGGCTGGTACGGCTTTCCTGGCAAAAACCTTTCGTGTGGAGGCAGTTAGGTTGGTATAAAAATGTTTATACCAGTATAGCTAATGCTGGTTTGGGTTCAACAGCATAAACTGTACTGACATAAACACAGGGATACCAATATAACTGTGTCTACATTAAGGCTTTTACCAGCACAGCTATGTTGAGTTAAAAAAAAAAAAACAACCCAACCACCCCCCCAACTGCTATGTCAGTAAAAAAATTTAGTGTTGACCAGGCTTCAGTTAGTTTCCCGTGTCTGGCTCTTTTGAGGGAAGGGGTACTGCGTGACACTTTTTCCAATTGACTATATTTGAAGTTGACGCTGTACCTCGATACAGGTGCTACAAATTATGCTCATGGATATAATTTTGGAACTTCTGAAATGCAGCCACCTCTGGGGTGAAATGTAGCATCTTTATAACAGCACATAGCAATGCAATCTGGGACAGTGAGCGTAGAATGTTGTATTCAATTGGAGAAAAAACTGCATGGGAGATTGAGGTCAGTTGCTGCCCTGTGGCTCATTCAGTCCTTAACGTGGCAGTTGTGCCTAGCTGGAAAGCCCTCAGCACACCTGTCCAGTCCACCGCACTCAGACCCATCAACTCATTTCATACGAGTCACTGAAAACCCCATTGCTCCATGATGCCTTACAGTGGCTACTGACCTGGGATGCTTTGCAACCTGTAAAGGTGCAAGTCTCCCTACCCCATTACTAATCCTCTGCCTGCTTTAATAACCTTGCCATTCAGAGTCCCTGAGTAAGGGAACCGCGTGTGTGATTTCTGCCAGCTGTTCAGAAGAACATAGCAAGCGGTATGCAAGGTAAAAAGCCTTTGTGCTGTTGGCCGAAGTTTTATAACCAATGCTGCTGTGAGAGAGAAGCTGTTCGCTCAAGGATAACAGAGGATGCTCGCTGGCCGGGTGGGGGAGATGTGCTAGGAAATGTATATGTTTTTTGAACTCCTTCACGTTCTCAGCGGCTGCAAATTTGAACCACAGCTCAACACAAAAGGCATTTTGTCCAACTCGAATAAGTTGTGAAGTGTATCACTTTCCATGCCAAGGCTGGGAAGTCTCATGACCCAGCCACCATTCCCGCACTATACTGTTGATTGTCCCGGCTCCCAAGTTGTGTGGGATTAACCCTTGCTTGGACGGTTGCCTCGTGCCCCAGCTATGGCTGGGCATGACAAACCCTAGTTGTGTGGGTGCTGCAGGCTGGCTGGCCAAAAGATTATCGCCCAAAGCTTCTAAATGCTTTACCCAGCTCAAATTCTCTCTAAAAGGGAAGGGGGACAGGACCTCCCTCCAGCTTCTAATCTGGGGAAATCTCTAAATTTCATTTTTAGGACCAGGCCAAAACGCACTCGCTCAGCGGGATAGCAGTCTGTCTTGCACGTTTGGCACTTCCTCTTTTCAAACACAGAATTTTGCCCGTAGTCACCCACTTGTGGGCCCCCGTCAGTCAGCGGGGTTGCATGATTGTAAATTAGGCCAATTCCATGTATTTAGGTACTCTGTAGCATTTGAACACCTTACCGTTGCTAATAAACATATCCTTGCACAGCAGCCTGAGAGGAAGGGAAGGAATTATTTACCCCCGTTTTACAGATGTGGGGGGAATATGAGGCACAGAGCAATGAAGTGATTTGCCCAAGGTCACCCAGGGAGTCTGTGGCAGAGCCAGGAATTGAACCTACATTTCCTGTGTCCCCATTCAGGGCTTTAACCACAAAACCATCTTTCCTCCTCCCTTATCACTGCACTTCGTCTCAAAAACCCATGAGCCCAGAATCTAGGTCAAATTTTGTGCTTAGTTTTAACCCCTGCAACCATATTTCATCCCTTGCAGCTGGTGTCGGTTCCTTCCAGGCCAGGAATATTTCAAACCCTGTAAAGCGTCTGCATTTTACATGCCGTGAGACACCACAGCCCAGCTGATCCGTGTTAGTGGCTACCTTCTAATGGATGTGATTAAGGGCCTGCTCCAGCAGCTCCCATCAGAGTGAATGGAGGGACTCCCAATTACTTCCTTGGATGGGTGCACTTGCACCACGCAACTCTGGGATTTTAAAGCCGGTTCCTGCCTTGCTGCTGTTCAAATCGATATGTTTCGTTAGGATTGAGCCCTTAGTGAACGTCGTCCGCGGCGAGCGCTCTCAAGCGCCAAAAACTTCCATCCAGGACCAATTTTATTTTGTCCCCCACTGACCCATGTGGGTGTAACTCAGGACCTCAGGGCGAGGTTTGAGCTGTTCTTTGAGCTATTGGAGTGAGAAAAAAGGTAGCAGGATTTTTTTTAAACGGGGAAAGTGTAGCAAAATCCCCTCCTCTGGGGCTGAGATCACTCATGGAAAGTTTCAGCTTGAAAGCGCTGCTGGGGAAGTTATGAAAAGTAGGCGTGTGCATGTCTGTCATGAAGACTGTTTTGAAACCTTACGTATTGTGCCCGGGTTGCTGCCTACCACCACTATAACATAGCGCTATCAATTGCTTCCCTGTGTAGTTAGTTCTGTGCTGGACTCTGCCACTGATTCATTATTTCATGTTGCACAGGTCACATCCCTTCTCTGTGCCTTAGTTCCCCCTGCTCGGGTGCCCCACGGCCGGCCGCGTCGGCTGCTGCTGGAACAATCTGGGGCCAGCGGCTCTGGCAGTCCCTGGGGCAACTGGCTCTGGGGACTGCCCAAGCAGCGGCCGGTGTGGCTGCTTCCGGCGAGCCACCTGACCAGCAGTCTTAGGGGTGCCCTGGGGATCGCCCGAGCAGCAGCAGTCCCAGGATGGCTGGAGCAGCGGCCCCGGGGTGCCTGGAGGCCATCCCGAGAGCGGTCCCTGGGAGCAGCCGCTGGAGGGCAGTCAACCCCAGGATTGGAGCAGGACCCCCCGGAGTAGAGTGACCAGACAGCAAGTGTGAAAAATCGGGACGGGGTGGGGGGTAATAGGAGCCTACATAAGAAAAAGACCCCAAAATCGGTTCTGTCCCTATAAAATCAGGACATCTGGTTACCCCACCCCGGAGCAGCAGGGCCCCAGAAGTAGAGATTTAGTTGGGTATTTTTGGTAAAAGTCATGGACCGGTGAATTTTCATTTATTGCCCATGCCCTGTTCATGACTTTTACCAAATAGACCCGTGACTAAAGCTTAGCCTTAATTATGATTGTTTGTATTATTATAGCACCTAGAGACCCCAACTGAGGTAGGAGCGCTATTGTAACAGGCGCTGTACGTGCTTAGCGAGAGCCGACTCCTGCCTCAAAGAGCTTTCAGTCTTAACAGGCAAGACAGACAAAGGGCGGGAGAGAGGAATTATTCCTGTCCCTGTTTTACAGCTGGCAAACTGAGGCCCAGGGAGATGAAGTGACTTGCTCAAGGTTGCCCAGGGACTCTGTGGTGGAGGTTGGAATCGAATGTGGATCTCCTGATTCCCAGCCTAGTGCCTTAACCACAAACGCTGCCGGACTCCTGGCTGGCAGATCACTTGAGAAAGTAGAAAGGGTTTGAATAGTCACAACAGGAAGTTAAGCAGAGCTGCTTTGTCTAACTAGCCTCTAATAATGCTAGAAAGAGGCATTTCGCTTGGAGAATAACGTGTGAGAGGCAGGCGGATCAGGCCTTTTATAGAGCGGAGCATGCTGCTGGCGCTTCCTGGGCGTGCAGCTGGTGAACTGGCAGAGCGGGGCTCGGGGAAAGGCGATGGGGTGGCACAGGTACAGCCTGAGGCTTTATAGGGTCCGGTGTGAGCTAAGATGGGTGGGGATCCCAGCCAGCTCCCAGCCCCTCCACTCAGGCTGCCAAGCCAGTGGAAAGGCCGCTGGGGTGTCCAGCTGGCATGTCAGGAGGGAGAGAGAGAGAGAGAGAGAGAGAGAGAGGAGAATGGGCTCCACTGAGGCACCCTGCTTCTGTTCAGTGCATGTGGGCAGAGAAGGAACAGAGAGGCGGGGCCCACGGGCACTACGAGTGGCACTCCCTTGGCAGCGCAGCTAAAGGAATGGGGGTCGCTGCTCAGCTGCACGGTGGCCCCCTGGGATAGGACGGGTGGCCCAGTGGGTCGCGCACCGGGCTGGGGACGTGCCAGGCTTGGGTTCATTTCCTGGTTCTGCCAAAGGCTTCCTGCGTGACCTCGGGCAAGTCCGTTAATCCATGCTGTGCCTCACACCCCCACCCATCAGCCAGGCTGATGCCTGCCTCCCAGAGCGGGGCAGGGTAAATCCAGCCATCACGGTGCCCACATGAGTCCCCAGCTGGAGCAGAGAGAGAGAGACTCCATGCGAGGGACGATTCATAGGGGCAAGAGGGATTCAACTTCCCCTACCCATTGAGTCCGTGGCCTTTCTGCTCACCTTGCCAGCTGCTCTTGTGGCTACTACAGGAGCTGGGCAAGGTCACCGCACTCATTTCAGCCGGGTTACAGAGGGCCGGTGCCCTTGGTTCTGCTGCATAAACTTCAGCTGCTTCCACAGCTCCTGGGGGATGCCGTGTGGTGATGGCCGGCGGCACAGGGTGGGGAGCCGGGGAGGCCCAGAGAACAACGGGGTCTGTCTGTGTCCAGCAGCCTTGATCATAGAATATCAGGGTTGGAAAGGACCTCAAGAGGTCATCTAGTCCAACCCCCAATAATGAATCCCCTTCATATCCATCGAGTCCTGTCTCTCGTCTCCCCCAGGGAACCCTCCTAATTCCACAAGCATTTAAATCCCCACTGTGCTCAGGTCTCTGACCTGGGCTCGTCATCCTGCAGTGGGAGCTTTGGCAGCAGGTTAGGAAGGTTTTGTTATTTCCCCGTCCCTACAGGCCAGTGCCGCGGCTGCCTGTGCCCTTCCCACGGGGTGGGACGTGTTGGTGCGTGTGCCCGAGGCTTGCACAAGCTGTCTCGCTCCTTCCCCAGCAAGTCCTTTGTGAATTGTTCCATGAGTTTCTCTCTCTTTTTCCAATCGCTTCCCAGACCTAGAGCGACGTAGCAGGGGATCTCTCCGAAGGAGACGGCAGGGTGGGAAGAGCAGGAGACCAACCAAGTCTGTGACCGTAGAAATGTTCAGTGCAAAGAGGACCTGGGGGCCGGGGTGGGTGCATTGGGTCTCTAGAATGAAGGCTGCATTCGTGTCTGGCACATAGATTGCCCCATGTAAAGGCCAACAGACAATAAATAGGACCCGTGGTGGGAGATGCTTTCGACAGTCCAAACGCCTGTTAGCAATAAGAGGCTCTAGAACTGATCCTGCTTTTTTTTTTTTTTTTTCTCGTCTCTTCCCAGCCCTTGGTGTTGAAAATGGCTGGTGGCGTGGACGGCCCCATCGGGATCCCGTTCCCCGATCACAGCAGCGACATCCTGAGTAGCCTGAATGAACAGAGGAACAACGGGCTGCTGTGTGACGTGGTCATCTTGGTGGACGGTCAGGAGTTCCCCACCCACCGCTCAGTCCTGGCGGCCTGCAGCCAATACTTCAAGAAGCTCTTCACCTCAGGGTTAGTGGTGGACCAGCAAAACGTATACGAGATAGACTTTGTGAGCGTGGACGCCCTGTCGGCCCTGCTCGATTTCGCGTACACCGCGACCCTGACCGTCAGCACTTCGAACGTCAACGAGATCCTCAACGCCGCCAAACTGCTGGAGATCCAGGCGGTAACGGAGGTTTGCACGGATCTCCTCGACAGGAAGATTCTGGCCAAAAATGACCAGATGGATTTAGTAGATCAAATTGATCAAAGGAACCATCTCAGAGCAAAAGAGTACCTGGAGTTCTTCCAGAGCAACCCCATCAACGGCCACCAAGGCAACTTTCCATGGACCAACGAAGACTTGAGAGACCTTCAGAGACTGAACTTCCAAGGGCAAGAGGACGAGGAGGAGCCGGATTGCAACGGCATGGACTTCTACTCACAAGCCCCCCCAAACGAAAGACCAAAGGTGAACGACGGTGACCCTGACAGCAACCATGCCATGTGGCTGAAAAGAGAGGAAGAGGAGGCCCCGGGAGCCTTATTCCCACCTTCCCAGAATGGACATTACAGTGGACACGGCCTGACGGCACAAGGAGAAGAGGAGGCAGCTCTGGACCAGCAGGAAGCCAGCAACTCTCCCAGCTTCGTTCCTGGGGGAGCGGAGGCGGAGGAGGCTGAGGCTCGAGAGGTGGACGGTCTGGCCGCCAGTGCCCTGCTGCAGCAGATGATCAGTTCCGTGGGACGGCAGCAGCTGGGTGAGGACGACCAGAAGGACGACGACGGGGTGATGGATTATTACTTGAAATACTTCAGCAGCTCTCACGAGAGCGACGTGTATCCGTCCTGGTCCCAGAAGGCGGAGAAGAAGATCAGGGCGAAAGCATTCCAGAAGTGCCCCATCTGTGACAAGGTGATCCAGGGGGCTGGCAAGTTGCCCCGCCACATCCGCACCCACACGGGCGAGAAACCCTACGAGTGCAACATCTGCAAAGTCCGATTCACCAGGTGAGGGGCAGCAAGGGTGGCGGAGGGGTATTGCCCAAGCCGGCTCGCAGCTTACGGGCATGGGTGGGCGTGGGACGGATCAGCCTTGCACAATTCCCCCCCCACCCCCCGCCTGCAGTGAGTCATTTCCTTTTTGATGGGCAAGTGACGAGTGATTTTTTTGGGTGCCCGGTTTGAGAAACCCTGACTTAGAAAGTGCTGAGTTAGCCACCCTTCTGGAAATTGGGGGGCCCTTCCGCGGTGTCAGGTGCCCCGAATCTCTATAGTCGCTGATAAATCTTGGCCACGCCTGGGATTTGCAAAGGGGGCCAATGGGGGGTGGGCATCTGGGGGAGCTTCCCATATCATTTCCATCCTTGGGGAAGTAGGCTTCTGTGGCCAGCGGGGGCTGTTTAATGTAACTAACCCTTGAGAAATGACCCCATCTAAAGACTGAGACATCCAGAGCCTGGTAACTGGAGGCAGAGTTCGGCCTGTCCTCTGCAAACGGCCCTGAGGAGAGCTCCTGCTGCACCTGCCTGGTGGTGCTGGATCCGAGGAAGGGATCGGGACTGTCTCTCTCTCCCTCCTTCCCTCCCCCCATTAAAAAAAAAAAATCAACTTTTTGTGGCCCCCTAGAGGCAT
The DNA here is from genome assembly GCF_011386835.1 of Chrysemys picta bellii. Taxonomy (NCBI): domain Eukaryota; kingdom Metazoa; phylum Chordata; order Testudines; family Emydidae; genus Chrysemys; species Chrysemys picta. The sequence goes on along the minus strand of NC_088815.1, from coordinate 8,309,765 downwards.
GGGTTGTTTCAGCCCCATTCCTAACCCGGGTCTGCCTGCGCCTCCGTCTGCCACGGGTGTGCCGAAGAAAGGGGATATTGTTCGAGTCCCTCTGGTTCACTTTAGTCCATGTGCTCCAAGGAGCCTCCTCTTTTCAGTCTGATTGCGGCGTGAGGCCGGGGGGTTCCGCCCAGATCTCTCCGCACTCTGCCAAGCGCTTGTGTGGGCTGGCTGACAAAGAAGCCAAACAGCCTCGCCCGCCCAGCCTGCTTTCTGCTTACGCAAATAGCCCCGGACTCGGGAGCACCAACGGGGTTCGAGTCCCGTGCGGAGCCTTGGGGGGGGAGGAGCGAGCCAAGAAAACGCTGAGCTCATGGGCCTGATTCTGATCTGCCCCCTGCTGGTGTAAATCAGAAGTGCCTGGGTAAGGTGGAGCAGCAGCATGGGTGAGAGCGGTAAGCGGGCGAGGGCAGAGGACGCATCACACCCAGCTCTCCTGGATTTCCATTGAGCGGGAGCGGGAGGAGGAGGTGTTGAGCCCCTGGCAGGATCGGGCCTGAGTCCCACTGAAAGCGAAGGGAGCTGCACCTGCTGGAGCGGGAGCAGATGTGGCGCGGCGACCTGCCCGGCCATGCAGCGGGGAGAGGGTCCCGCGCTTGTTAGCTGTGGCATGCTGATAATGCAGTGGCTTGCTGGGCTAGGGGACCAGCTGCATCACTGCTGTAACCCGCTGGGCCAGCTCTAGGCCTGGAGTGGGCCAGGCATTGGCCCTGACCGACAGGCAAGAGACGCCTCCTGCCCCTTCCAGTGAATCTGCCAGCAGTCATCGAAAGCAACGCGTCTGTGGTATGCATGGGGGCGTGTGCATGCAGTACGTGTACACGCGAGTGTGCGCTCACTCACCTGTGAGCAAACCCACCTCCTTCTCAGAGGTGCTGTTGAGAAGCCGGAGGATGCATCTGTCTCCTGACAGGTTGAAATGCAGACGGCCACTGTCTTGTTACTTGATCCTGCCTGCCTGCTAGCTACGGAGTGTGCGGGGGGTTGAGATTGGTGGGAACGCAGTGCCTGCGTTGCTGGGGCCAGTTTGGAGAAAGATTTGATACGGGGCAGTGCAGCCCCATTGCTTTTTGATCTTTCTGTCCTGCCACACACCTGTGTGGCTGTATCTCTCTCTCTCTCTCTCACTCACTCACACACACTCACACACACACACACACACACACACACACACACACACACCATATATAAACAAGGCTGACGCATAATGCTCTAGGCCAAGTTTCCAGACTGAAATCCAGGACGCCCGTTTGTGGCCACATCAGCCCCCGAAATCAGGACATCTCTAGCCTGGGCCGTCTCCCGGTAGCAAAGATGCCCTTTAATTGCAGACCCAATGTCACAGCTGTCCCAGGAAGACCTGCTGTTCCACTCTCTGTTTACGACTGCAGTTTGTTGACCTCAGAAATGCTAAGAAATCCTGACGTGTCGGCGCTCCCCTCCTGCTCTGCTCGTCTGACTTGTGCCTGTCGGTCTTTGCCAGACGTTTCATTGCTCAGCGTGGGGTCCCGAAGGCTGGGGGGTTGGTCCGGCCAGCCCAGGAACATTTGTGTCTCTTGGTTTTTATTGTGGTTCTTCCTTTCAAATGAAGGTGGGGAGAGCAGCTGGGTTCTGCTGCCTTCCCTTTGACCTCCTGAGTGATGCCACCTTCAGGGCTGCAGCCTGGATTTCCCATGAACCCCTATGGGTGCTGAGTCACCATGTGCTTTCCTGTGCATGCCTCCTGCAGCTTCCCCTGCGCTCCGCCCCGCCACTCCCTTCGTTAAAGAGACGGGGCAGGTTAAAGCTCATCTGTTAAAAAGAAAGGTCCTTATCTGTGCTACAGTAATAATTAATAATAACAAATTGTCCGTACTATGACAGCTGCTAACAGATCAGGGATCCGGTTATGCAGGGCCCGCTATAGACACAGGGTGAGAGACAGTCCTTAAAGAGCTCACAGTTTAAACAGGCCAGGCGGACAGAACGGGGGGGGGGGGTCAGCAGCAGAACTGTGGATACAACCCTAATCCCCTGAATGCCAGCGCCGTGCCCTACCGACTGCCTCTCTGAGAACCCCCTAGATTAATAAAACGGGCACTTGGAAATAATCTAGTTTGCTCATCACCATTTATGCTGTTTGTTTCCCTTTCTTTCAGCTTGGAGAATTGCACCGGGCTAGTCAATCTGACGTTAGTTTCTAGTCAATTTCGTTTTCTGGGTTTCCTGCACTAGCCCAGTGAGGAATGTTGGGGGGGTGGGGGGGAATCATAAAATCATTAAAAAAAATTCTATTACTATTTGGTTTTTAAGAAACCCTTTTATTTTTCAAGTGATTATTCCATTTTGGGCTTAAACAATCTTCCTTTAACTGGAGCTAAGGCAATAACCGCTTAACCCATTGCGAACCTGCAGGGTGGCCTTTTCGAAACCTCTGCCGATTTCTTCCCCTTTTGGGGCCTGTTCAAAGACCAGCTGTTGACTCATCCCGAGCCCCTCAGTTCTTCCGAAAAATGTTCGGAAAAGCTCCGCCATTGCGTTGGCTCGTTCTAGTCCGCAGCAGAATTTTCACCAGTGTATATTCCCCTCATTTATCATCGGCATGGGATAGGGCCCCGTTGTGCTAGATTGCTGTCCGACACCGCACAAACCGTGCCCCGAAGCCCCACCAGGATAAGCAGGCAGCTCCAGGAAGTTGTGTGTGTGGTTTGTTTGTGAAGATTAGCGCTGATGACGGAGGCGTCTGTCACTGCCAGACACGCTCACGCTTACCAGGGGAACGGGGATAGGCGGCGTTATAAGGACCTACGAAACATTTTCGAAGGGATCTAAATTCTGTCAGAGCCGGAGCCAGACCCTAACTAAGGGGTTGGGAGAAAATTTCCCGGGGGACTGGGTATCCCGTAGCTGTCGAGGCGGGGAAGGGGAGTTGTGGAACCATTCTCGAAAGCGGCTGATGTCGACCGCAGTAGGTGACAGGGTATTGGGCTGGATGGACCCACGCTCTGCCCCAGTCGCAGGGCCATCTCCACGGCCTTGCTGCAGGAACTGTCAGCACGTGGTTCACGTGCGGCTAACTCTAGTGGGAAGTTTGGGGACGTGGACGCTCGGCCACCAGCTCACACCAGGCGGTGGCCCCCTCTGCTAGGGGAAGGTTCCATAGCCCGTTCTCGCAGGGCTGAGTCAGCTCGCTCCCTGTGGGAAATCTCCCAGCCCTTAGCACAACCAGCCCCGAGGGATCATGGTGCTGAACGTACAGGGCTCCCCCAGTCACCATGTGTCTGGGGGTGGGAGGGTTGCTGTGTGGTGGGGTTGAAGGCTCCGCCCACCCCGCCCACCGCGTTCAGGCGCAGAATTCCCGCCCCCTCCCTGACTCCGTCTCTCTCTCCCGTGCAGGCAGGACAAGCTGAAAGTTCACATGAGGAAGCACACAGGTGAAAAGCCTTACCTGTGCCAGCAATGCGGGGCTGCTTTTGCTCACAACTACGACTTGAAGAACCACATGCGTGTGCACACTGGCTTGCGGCCTTACCAGTGCGACAGCTGTTTCAAGACTTTCGTCCGATCCGACCACTTGCACAGGCACCTTAAAAAAGATGGGTGCAACGGCATCCCATCCAGAAGGGGGCGCAAGCCCCGGGTCAGAGATGTGAGCGGCCTGCCCGCCCCCGCAGGGAACCCCGAAGACGGAAGCTTCGAAGCTGGTGGCGAGAGACAAGAATCACAGGAGGACACCGAGCAGAAAAATGGCCAGGAGCAGCACTTTGAAGATAGTTCTAACAATGAAGCACCAGGAAGATTGAATGTAGCGGAGGGGTCGTCAGAGGGTAAAACACAAGGACTCTCCTAAACCAAAAAAAAAAAAAAAAAAGTGTCACAAAATCTAGTTAGTACTTTCCTCCGATTTCTCTTTAAAATATTTCTCTCCCTTTTTAAAAGATATATATATATATATATATGTTTCCAATCTTCCCACCATAACCAGTCCCATGGGGACACCTCGAATAGCTAAGGACCTTTCGTTGGAAGGCCGATGCTTAGGAAGTGTGAGATCGGGAGGGTTGAAAGGTTGGTCTAGAACATGGAAAGAAGCGTCCATGCAAATCCAAAGCTTTATTTTGTGTCCAGACACACTTTAAAAAACGGCAGAGATGCATCTATTTAAAAAAAAACAGAACAATTCCAAGAGGTGAATAGGTTCTTCCTGGACAGTCACTACATTCCGTGCCTCCGTCTGACTGGATGGGAAAGAATTGAGTGCAGCTTTCTCTCCATTGGAAAGTGAGAGCTTCTGAGGCCTGAGACGGTCTTTTGGTGATCGGGGATTTGATTCTGCCGTAGGGAGTTCAGATCCTTTCTGGCCTGATGCTGAGCAAAGCTGGCTGAACTCGCCTGGTGCACAATTTTTATAATGATAATTGGGTGGGGGGGGGGGAACTGATGATATTTTACATATTCATTTTTTAAGAATGATTGCTCCCGCCACGTAGGTGGGCGAACAGAATTTTGCAAGGCTGCTCCGAGCTGCCTAGATGCCAGGTGAAACTGCGACTCTCCCCGGGAGGTTTAGATTGGCGCTTCATCCCCGACTGGGAGGCAGTTCAATCCTGGCTCTGCCACAGAATTGCTGGGTGACTTTGGGCCAAGTCATTTTCCCTCTCTGGGGCGCAGCTCCCTCAGCTGGAAAATGAGGCAAATGCCGTTTTGTGTGAGGTTTGGGAAGTGCTTTGAGATCTAGGGCGTGCACGTTGCGATAAAGGTGGGAACTCCTTCTCGGCAGATGAACTGGCCGGTTAGGGGTTACTACGTGAGGGTCTCTTGGACAAAAACAGCAGCCCTCTCTGCTCTGTGCAAAGATCTCTGGGGCCCTTTGCCTGAGGATGTTTGCAGAGCCCTTGGCCAACGTTCCCCCTCACCCACCCATTGGGCAGCACATGTTTATGCCTCACTCTTGTCCTCCACCCCAGAGGTGGCTGCATTTCCATGAGTGCGGCATGTATATAGTTTGTAATGTGTTGTAGCATTAAAGGCCCTGTTTTAGTAAGATAGCCTTGTGGCTACCAAACTTCTCTCTCCCCAGCACACTGCAAACCCTGCATCGGGCCGGAACCTGAGCAATCGAGTCAAATTCCAGGCAACCTCAGATGGAATGGGCTAGTTCTGTACTTTGATGACTTACTGCCTGGTCCCGTGCTTGGCAAATTGTGTCCCAATAGGAGAGGAGCGGAAGGTAGGTTTTTGCTAGATCGGACTGTTGCCTCCTGAATCCGAACCTTGCCTTTCAAGACGCAGCAATTATTCAATCCTCCCTGTTGAGTCAGACTCTCAGATACTCCCCTTCCCCAGAGCTGAAGCTGGAGCCCCCCTCTGGGATATGGTAGGATTCTTCTTTATCTTTGGGCCTGCTGGGAGTTAATGATCAGCAACTGACAAGATGGGGCGTTCAGTCTTTTGCCACCCTGACATGGAATGGACAGTGGCCATGTGACCAAGCGCTTAGCACTTGTTACAGCAACTTTCACCCCAAGATCTCAAAGCACTTCATTAGATGGTTCTATTAAGTAAAAGAATCTCTCGGAGCAGGGTAACCCCCAACATTTTAGGAATCAAATGAGAGCACCCTAAAAGCAGTTAAAACTTGAGTTTTTTGGGGATTTTTTTTAAAGGGTTATTTAAGGTCTCCCTGAAAGGCTTTGGTGTTGGGGTTTGGAATTTATCTCCTCTGGGGACCTCAGGCTGGGTCATTAAATGCACAGGCTTCTGGGAGGGGTAGTTCTCCATCAGACTGGCACCAATGTATTTACTGTCCTGCAGAGGCAAAGCGGAATGTATTTATTTGAATAGCGGGCACTGAAAGACTGGCCCGGGGGATGTGCACAGAGCTAACGTGGTGGGGTGGAGGAGACGGGCACCGGGGCTGACCGCACCTCAAGCCCCGTTGTCCTTTCCTTGCTGCGGTTACTAGGAGAGCGCCCGAAGCTTCACCCAGCGCCCGGTTTCAGTCCCAAAAAGATGCGGGCGTGACCTGTGTGTGAGATGATCAGAATCGCAGGCCACTGACTCCTTGACGTGAAGGGGTTCAGGGCCTAATGCTTGGTTACACCAAGGCCTTTACAATCGCACAAAAAGACCTTGAAAGTGGCTTTTAAATTACTCCCACTGTAATGGAGTCTTCGGTCTGGTCCACACACAGGGTTTTGTACCAGTATAACTGTTTCAGGTACGGGTGTGACTTTTGACTGAAGTAGTTATACCAGTACAATGCCTACTGTGGATACAATGATACCAGTATAAAGATATGAGAAGGGAAATAAGCAACACTGGTAAAAGCCTCTTTCTACCAGTAAACTGCATCCACATGAGAGGGTTTGTACCCCTTTAACTCTTCCGGGACAGGTAAAGGGGTCCAGTGCCCTCATGTGGACACTGAGGGTTGTTGGTGGTTGCTAGCCAGTCCCAGCCCTGTGATCTGAAACATCTTACATGGGTCAGTCTCAATCAATCCCTATTCCCCAGCTATATAGAGAGTCAAGAATACAGATATAAAGTAAATATTGGTGTGTATTACCCAGCTCCTCAGCTTAGCAGAGTCTAGAAAGGGCACCTTTCAGCCATTCTCCTGTTTTTTAAATGCACAGTTCAAAATGAAAAGAGATTCTAGTCCTTTTATTTTGAAAGCACTTTTTAGATTTTATTTTAATTTTAAAGTGAGAGCAGGTTTGGCCGAATGTAAACTGGAGAGGGAGTGAGAGGGGAGTGTGTGAACTGGGGAAGGGAGGGGAGGGTGGGGGGTGTCGGGGAGAGAAAGATGGATGTTTATTTAATGCAGAAAAAGCAATAAAAATTTAAAAAAACCATTATTAAAAAAAAAAACATAAAAAAAGACAACCAAGAAGTCTTAGCACTTTGCGATGGAACGGGTACTTCGAAATCACTTTATCTTAATTTAAAAAGCAAACGCGAAACATGTTTACAAGTTGAAACCAACTTCTATGGGAAAAAATTATTATTAAAAAAAATTCCTAAATTTATTTTTGTAAGAAAAAAAAAAGTGTATATATATATATTAAAAAACAAACCAAACCCCAACCTCGGCAGAATCCAACGTCTATTTCGTGGAATAATCCAACAAAAAGATATCCAATGAGAGGAAGGATGCTAATTAGGTTCTGTGACATGACCTGAAAACAAACCCCTCAGAAGTGATTGCACTTCACAAAACGGAAGCTTGAATATTAGGGAGGAATCATGGGTGTTTTTGTTTTTGTATTTTTTTTTCCTTCTATTTTCCCTTTTTTTTTTTTTATTTGTCTTGTTTGTTTCTTAAATGTCTTATAGCCAGTGCTAGCCCAGATGTCTCTCCCGCCTTCCCCCGTGCCCCGCCCGCCCCCGGGAGCATCTTAGCTTGTGTTGCAAGGAGGAAAGACACGGCTGGTGATGTAGTTGATCGGGGGGAAAGGACCATGGGACAGGGGCGGCCTCTGCGTTCTTCCTTGTTTCATTTCTTCAACCAGGGTCACTCAGCCAGGCTTGGGTAGAGGATGAGATACGTCTCCTGGGTAGAGCGCTTCAAGCCAAAAGCGTACTCCATCTTTGAAGTTAACCTAGCGTTTCCCAGCTCTGCCACCCCGCTGTTTGGACAGCAGTAGCCCGAAGCAGGGATTCAGGTTTGAAGTCAATTTGTTGATGTCTAATTCCGGATAGAGACTTTTGTGGCTTGATGATGCATGTAAACCCTTGGTACAAAACAAACCCTTCTCCCCCCTTGCCGTGAGCCCAGTGACTATTCCAGAATCAGATGCTCAGAGTGGAGCCGGGGGGAAACCCACCTTACAAATTAAATATAGAGAAAATAAAGTATCAAAAATCATATCCCCCATTGCTTTTCTTTGCCAACCGATTGGCTGGTGGCCAGATCTTTGCCCCACAGGAGCGCCCTCCTTCTGGCGTAATGTAAAAACCAACAAAAATTTCACAGCGAGGAATTCCCCCCCACCCGAAAGAATAAAAAGGGGACAAAACCCAGCACTCCTGAATCAGCGTTTCCCCCGGGCCATAGACCCAGCCTTACTGTCTGAACGCTGTCTCGCTCCAGGAGACACAGGGAAAACTGCTGGTGCTTTTGCTTTCAGGTTGTAGTTCCCATTTGCAGAGCACGAGGCTGGGCTCGGATGAACTGTAAGATCAGTGCCGAGGAGATAAACTGTGGGGGGAATGTGCCCTGCCCCCAAGGGGATGGAATTGACGACCTAGGAGGTCTCTTCACATTTGACTCCTCTGATCCCGGGACAGTTGAGATACAGTAGTCAGTTGCATTTAGTGCTGGAAGCAGGTCTATTAAGCTGCAGGGGTTGGAGGGTGTCAGTCAGCTGAAATATACATCCAAACAAGGGACCATATCAGTCCTCACGCAGCAGCCAACTAAGGGTGAGTCTGAAAATATCTTGCTGCCCGAAAGCCAATCCCAGTTTCTCCGTAGTGTTGGCGACAGCGCATATGCTGGGTCCTTCCTCCTTGCTGTAAAACACCTTAATCCTGGCCCCCGCCTTCCCATCCCAAAGAGAGCGGAGTGGAGTGTCCCATGACCCGGGCACTAGCTGGATGTGGCAAGTCACCTCTTCCAGGGATGAACCTCTGCTTAGCACTGGCTACCTATTGCATATGCAAAAACTAGTGTGGACTTGTAAATAGACAGTTACTTGAGATTCTTTATTGTAATCAAAAGTTGTGGTATCTCTTTTCTCGTTTGTGTTACCCCTTCTCTGCCCCCACCACCTTTTAAAGCTTGTGTTTCTCTCCAAACCTCCTTCTGCCATTTCGGGGGTGGGGGGGATATCCCCCCCACCCCCTTCCAAAATGGACAGCGCAAAAAAAAAAAAAAAAGTCTCAGGATTCTTGTTGGAGAGAGTGAGTCAGACACCTAGATTCCTTGGAAGAAATGAGAGCAGCCCTGGGGGCTTGACAATCCCAGCCTGCCTGTCCCCCACCCCCCCATCTTGGAGATCCCAGGGTGAGCCACTTTGGAGGTGCTCCCTGCCTCTGAGAATGAGCAAACAGGGACGGGGCTGTTCTTAAGGGCAAGTCCTGTCCCCTCCTCTGTGCTGGGGCCTGAATTAAATGCCGAGATCTGGGTTCCAATCCCAGGGCCCCCACCCAAACCAGAACAATCCCATACTTTGGGAAAGATCCCCTGGGGAGCTGGAGCAGAAAACTCCCCAGTCAGCCGGTTAACCATGGGGATCTGGCGTTCTGGTCTGTGGTTTGGGTTGGGAGCCATCTCTGCTACAAGACGGGGGTATCCTTCCACACCCGGAGGAACAGAGGGCATTTTCCAGACGATGTAGGATGGCACTACAGCTGCCCTCCACGCCCTGCCGGTGTCCTCTCTCCAGAGCGAACCACCGCTCTCTGTCCCCTTGGGGCCCCTTGGCAGAGGTGGGTTTGGAGGCAGGTCCGCGATGGCGCCTGAACAGAGATACCGCACCTTATTTGTGATATGAGATGCTTTTACCTTTATTCGAGATCCGGGGAGCTGCCGCGTGAGCTTTGATTGATACGTGAGTGCCGGCAACACTTTAGCACAAGCCTTGATAAGTTTGCACTAAAAACCAACCAACCGATCTTCTCCCTTCTCCGTGTAGGGAGGCGTGGCCTCCAAGTACATTCTGCCTTAACGTTCTGACCTGTCTTACTCTATGTACCAACCGACGATGGACAGATTAGTGCATGCAAAACCTCCCCAATCATATCCTGTATATAAGCATTGATTCTTATTGTTGTTAAGATTCTTCTTCTTTTGAAATTCAGGTTGTGATAAAGTGTTGCCAAAGATACTGCTGAATTATGATGTTTCAGGAAAAAAAAGAAAAACAACCAACCCATAACTCCTACGAAACAGACAACACAGCGGACTTTTTAGTACTGCCTCTCTTCGTTTCTTGGTACAAAACAAACCATGTCATTTCAGTAGTGGTATAACTGTGTGTGTGGGTATGCGTGTCTCAGGTTGTGGTTTCCCCTAGACTGAGGGGGCTCCTGAGTTGTCCAGCCACCGTAGATGGGGCGTTATCCTCCTGCTGATCAGGAGTGGGGGTTTCACGGGGGCCCTTTGAGAGCGCTCCTGCTTTTGGGGCTAGTTGAAGATCCTAATTGCACAGACGTGGGTTGGACTGGGCTCCAAGCAGGAAGATCGCCCTTCCGCGTCAGCCGTGTACGTGGGCTCCGAAGCAGGCTTGGAGGTTTTGACACTAAAGACAAACATCTGTGTGGTCCCATCACCCTCTAGTGTTGTGGGAGGAAAGCACAGATTGTCCAATGCATCTGACCCGCCCCCCAGTCTAGAAGGAAACCTGCAGAGACGCGCATGCTGTCCTGTGTCTCCCAGCCATGGTGGGATACAGAGAAACCACCTGTGCTCTAGGAAACCATGGATTTGGGCTGTCAGGCTCACGGAGGGAATGCTATTGTCATTGTTTTAAGTTATCTCCTCCCCTCCTTTCCCTTCTCCTCCTCCTCCCCCTCCTGCTCCCCCCCATATGAAACCAGTGAATGTAAAACCATGACCCTGGCCAAGTGTTAAGGAAGGCGGGGAGAGGTGCGGGCAGAGCTGCCCAGCTGTTGTAAAAGATCCTGTTTGCGGCCGGGCCAAACGGTGGCAAGATCAGAACCGTGAGTTCCAGCGACTTCTTCCGTCAATACCAAAGTATACTCCACCCTCACTGCAGAGCGCTCTGGGGGGCGGGAGGGGGATTTCTGATGGGACCCCTTTGATCCCTTCCCATCAGACCTCGATTGGCCACTGGCCCAGCCCGCCTGGGGAACTTCCTGGGGGTGATGAACCAGCCGAGCTCCTAGTGTTGCGGTAGCCGTCTGACGTGAGCGTGGGGTGTATTTTCCTCTCTGTTTGTCATGCTGCATGTGTCAGTTTCCTTTTTGTGCCCCCCCCCGAGCTTCTTTTAAAGATGCCGCATCTTCTTGCTTAAACCCTCCCCCAGTCTCCATTGGACCCACGTGTCAGCCCAGGTAGAGCTTTGGCTGGGCGGGGGCAGGCCCCAGTTCTGAATTTTTGCAGGGGGGCAGGCGGGGAGAGGAAGCTAACCCATGCGGTGGGGGCAGCCCCATCGCTGTCATGGGGGAGCATCACACGTCCCCTCTGCCCTAGTGTGGTTGCAGCCAAGGCCGCTGCCCGCTCCTCCAACCCAGGCCTCGAGTCGCCTCCTGCACCAGAGCAGGGCTCTGAGTAAGGGGCCCAGGCTCTCCGTTCTCCCACGCCTTAAACCGGAAAGAGTGAGGCAGCATCTTGGCGGGTTCTTTGCACTAACGGGACCCATTAAACTCAGTGGGAAGTTGTTCTGTTGCACGTGGGAGCTAGGCTAGTGGCCGTGAGTGAGTGAGGCTGTGGTGAGCCCAGGCTGTCGGGGACTGGGGAGCGGGCGTTCCTGGCGATTTCCCTCGTTTCTGGAGGGCGGATCTCTGCACGCAAAGGGCTCCTTTTCCTTTAGCATCCGCTGGTTAATGCTGCGAGGGAATTTTCCCCCTTCTACCCCCTCCCCTCCAAAGCTCTCACCAGCCACAGCTACTCTGAGCCCGGAGAGCCCAGCTCCAAGGAAGAGGGGGATAGGTTGAAAACCCGGAGGGAGAGTTCAGCTGTAGAGTGTGGTGGGGGCGCATGGAGGTTTCTGAACAGCGCAGGTATTAAGCCATTGAGACAGCTCCTCAAGGGATGGGTGGATTCTCCATCATGTGGTCTCTTTAAATTGAGCTTGGCTGTCTGTTTCCAGTAAGATTCCACCCTTCTGCAGCCACCAGGTGCCGGCTGGAAGCAGGAGCGGTCAGCGTAGGCAACCATAACAGTCCCTTGAAATCGACAAACCGATGTAAGTCCCTAGATCACCCCCCAACATTTGGGATGCTTGAAATAACCCCGTCTTGAGCCCATCCGTCAGGTTAGCAAACCAAAAGCTCTGCCTGTATTCTCAAAATGCCGGTGTGAGGAGCGTTCAGGAGGCCTGATTCGACTATTTAAAAAAAATCTATCTATATTTATATTTTTGATTTATTATGAAAGTTTTATTTAAATAAAGAGGAACACTTTTTAAAGAGCAGGTAGCGGATTTAGCTTCCTAGTTGGGAACCTGTGTGGGTAGCGTTTGTACTGCCTGGGACAAGTGACGAGATGCTGTATTGAAGTTATGTTTTCTAAAAAAAAATATATATATATATATATATGTATACACACACACAGAGATTAATCTTTAATCTGAGGTGGGTAGATTTTAAACTCTCCCATCACCTCCCCTGAAATCAACTGATTTGATACCAGGAGGAAGAAAGAGAATATTAAGGATAGGGCCCCATTTCCTGCGTCTTTATATATAAACAAACAAACAAACAAACAAAAAAGAATTCTCGCAAGTTTCATCAGTTTTATGTGTAAACGACTTTGTGTGGTATCTGGGTAATGAGCGAGGCACAGAAAAGCACAGAAAAGACATTCCATAGATTGTAACTTTGGTAGTTCTTTATAAAGTGTGGGAGACGAGAAAAAAAAAATAATAAAAAAAATGCACTTTTTGGGGGCGTTAAAAAAAATAAAAGATATATATTAAAAATATAAAACTGCAACAGTTTTTTCTTCTTGTATGTAAGAACCACTAAAACCCAACCAACAGGAAAGTAACAATCTGCCCGTTATGTACTTGGGGGGAGCTTTGGGTTTTTAAAAACTTGTTTAAAATCAGAAGAGAAGACAAGAAAAAATATATCTGTGGGCTAAAGCGTGAGGCAAGCTAGGATCCTGGCAGGACGAGAGGCAGCGGCTAACACGCGTACTCCTGGCATGTCACCAAATGCATGGCGATTCCAGTATTTTCCCCTGCTTTCCTCAGGGGTCAAGTATCAGGGGGTAGCCGTGTTAGTCTGTATCTACAAAAACAACAAGGAGTCTGGTGGCACCTTAAAGACTAACAGATTTATTTGGGCATAAGCTTTCGTGAATTTAGGCCCCATTGCAGTTGATGTTCACCCCAAAGCATGGAGGCTAATGGCCCCGGGCTGGGGCATTGAGCTGAGTGGGTGCACAGGCCTAGCGGATCGGCAGGGAACGTGGTGCTAGTCGCTGCCACGAGATAGTGGATCAGAGGGGGAGAACAACCCTCTTATGCCTTCCCGGTGTACAAACCTCAGCCCCCCCCATCCTGGTCGTCAGCTGGCATAAAGCACCCGTGGCTCTCTGGACTCAACGGAGCGAAGCCGGTTTAGCTGGCCCGCAGCCGGTCAGGGGAAATTGTTCGGACGGGTGTTTGCATTGAAGCTGATTTCCCTTTGGGTTGATTTCGCTTTTCTTTGGATTTGGGCTGGGCAGGCTCCGGCCCGGCAGGCGGTTTGGAGCTTTGTTAACTAGGTTGCTGCTTTGGGATTTTTTTTCTCCTCCTTCCCCGCCCCCCAGCGCTGAGCGGGGAACGCTGTAGGGAGGAGGATGGCGATTGGGGTTTTAGAGCCGTGCTCTTGGCTTTACGTTTGCTGAAAGAGGGCAGGGGCGTCTTTGGATGGGGCCAATGCTCAGTCATTTGCCTGCATCCCGCTCCTCCCACTCACTGGGCTTTGGGTACTGGCTCTTTTTGAAAGCTGCCGGGCTCACCTGTTTGCTGGGCGCCTGGCACCTGGACTCGTGACTTGTTTCACAGCGACCAGCCACGTCGGACTCGCCCTTCTGTCCGGCGCCATGTATACGAGGGAGCTGATCCCATTCGCCCCGGACGTGGGTCTGGCAAGTCAGATCCCCGTGCTGAGGAAGCCACGTGTAGGTGGTGGGGGTGGGGGGGCAGGTCTGCTTTTTTAGTCCCCAAGACTGTGGGGCACAATCCTCAGCTGATGTCAATCTGCATCGCTCAGTGGAAGCCAGTGGGGTGATGCTGGTTTATGCCAGCTGAGGATCCAGCCCTGGGTCTACACTGTGAAAACGACCTGGGTCGGAAAGCGGGTGGCCGGTTGTGGCTTTTCCCCAACACTGCGTTCCTGTCAGTGTTCTCCCCTGCACCAGTGGGGATCTGTCCTGGCTGGTTCCCGTTGGAGCAGAGGGCACAGCGAGGTGTCTAAGCCACCTCTGCAACAGGGGGTGTTGATCTCAGTCCTGGCCCATTCCCAACCCCAGCTGGAGGGAGGACAGGAGGGGCTGCTAAAGTTTTGGTGGCCAAACTCTACCCAGGGGTACCAGGTCAGTGGCTGTCCTCCCGACTGACCGGGCTGGGTGCTGGAGTAGAATCAGAATCTGGCCCTTTGGTAGTCCTGGTATTGGAGAGAGGCACGTTTCTCCCAAGCTACCCGGGGCTAACGACAAAATAACTCCAAGCACTTTGCCTGAAATATTAGGTCCCATCTGAGGTTCTGCTGGGTTCTAATGCAAGCAGCGTGTGCCAGGCCTGGCTTCTGGACTGCTTTCGCCAGTATAGACAAGGCCTTAGTGAGCTCAGGGCCCCGACTGAGCCAGCAGATTTGCAGAAGTTTGGGATTATTCACCCTTCTGCCCCACACACCGGGAGCCACGTCTGCCAGGTGCGAGCTACCGCCCCAGGAGCTAACCGCCTGGGGTTGAGTTAATTGTGCCAGTTGGGTTTGGGACCGACTAACTGGCCTGCAATTTGAAACGACGGATCCCTAAGGATCCCTGCCAGTTTGTTTCTATCCCAGGCCCCAAGATGAACCCCAAAGTCCTTTGGCAGGAAAAACTTACATGGAAGTGAGGCCTGGAGGGTAGAAGAGGCCAGAGGCAGCGAGCGTGGGAAGGGGGCAGGGGTGACACTTAGGTTGGAAATCAGGCATTTGACTTCCTGGCTAAAGGCCAGAATGGACTTGCCTCACCACTCACTTCAGCTGGGTTTTCCCCCCCTCGTGAGCAGTATTATCCTGGATGGGCTGCTGAGGAAGGGAGCGTTTTCAGTCACCTTCCTGGGGTGGATCCACTTGTTTTAAACTGGTTCAGTTCGGAAGCAGCCCTGAATTCCCCCCCACACCTGCCCTAGAAGAAAGAAACCAACCAATGACTCTACCCCAGCCCCAGAATAATCAAAGAACCCGACTAATTTTGCCCAGGATGTAGCATCTTCCTAGCAACCCCCCTTTTAAAACCCAAGCGACGAGGCGAGCGAGGTCGTATCTTGTCTGGGCCCCAGTTCCGATGGCGGGAAAATGTCCAGCTGTTGGGCTCACCACACAGCTGTGTGGCTCGAACGCTTGGCTCGCTCCCCACCAGCCGCCAAGCCAAGAGACGATGTGACCTCGCCCTCCTTGTGGCCTGAATAGCTGGGGCCTGACAGCGCTGCAAACAAGCATTTTAAAGTCAAGTCAAGTCATTTTAACGTCCTCGCCCTGCCCATCTCCTGCTGAAACTGACAGTGACCCCAGGGATGCTGAAGCAGTGACTCTCCCCCGCCCCCTGCAAGTAGTTCCCGCCTGTAAATGGGCTGCCCTGAAATGGGGGCTCAGGCCAATTCCGGTGTCACCGTGGGCTCCCCCACCTCGCTCTGTAGGCGTTGTGTCTCCTTTTTGATTCCACTAGTGACAGATGGTCAGGGCGGCTGCTCACGCCCGAAGGGAAGCGGGCTGGCGAAGGCCTGGCTGGTTTGCTGGGCGACCTGGGTATTATTAATTATTATTATTTTATTATTATTAATCGATGTCCAGGCTGGGGCAGCCATCACTAATGTCAAGTCTGCGCAGGCCGCGTGCCCGTCCCCTGGATTTTCTGTCTGTAAGGAGACGCCAGTTGAAACGCTGCATTTGATTCTTTTCTACTCTTGTTCAGGATTGGTTGCTGACTAAAATGAACTCAATTGTACGTTCCTTTCCATCTATTGTACTGTAATAGAGAAATGGTCATTTTTTGCACTAATAGATTGTTTTCTCTCTGACTTCCGGCATCTGCTCCGTTTACTTGTGTCCGACTCTCATTCCCGTGGCCGCTTCCTCGTGACCATTGGCGTTCACTACTCACACGTGGCTCCGCCTGCACGGGGAGTCGTGGCTCACGCCCTTGCGGCCGGCTCCTGCATCCAGCATTCCTGCTGCAGTCCCTATGGGAACGCTAGGGACCCTGAGAGCTCCCTGTATAACCAGAGCTTTCCTAGCGCCTCCTGCTGGGAACTGGCCCCGCAGCGCCTCCTGCTGGAAGCTTCTTCACAGACGTTGCTCCCACCCCAGCATCTGCTGGGGGAGGCTATTCCGGAGACGCTCTGAACTCCCGCCTCTCCTGCCACATCTCCCCTAGAACCCCACTCCTGAGAGCGTCGGCCCTGTAATGGGCAGGGGAAATCAAATGCCATAGACCCACATGGCTCGCCCGCCCAGTTCCACCAGTATAACAGCTTCCATCTCCCCCCCACCGCCCGCCCCTGAAGGAGCAAGGCTGGAGCGCCGCTACCACTCACCGTCCACCAAAACAGCAGGGGCAGGGGCTCATGCCCCCCCTGCCGCCCTCAGGAGCCTGCGTGGGGAGGGGATGCACCATGCTGGATGGTGCAGTGATCAGGGTGCGAGCCGGGGGCTCAGGGGGTCTCCGTTCCAGGCCAGGGCTGCCACAGCCAGTCTGTGTTGTGACCTGGGACAAGTAACGTAGGCCCTGGTTCCCCACTGGGCCCTGGGGCCCTGTCTCAGAGGGGGGCTGTGCTGCAGGAGAAGGTGGAACGGGGCAATATAAGTACTTCTGGGAGATGCCGGCTGGTCTGTGGCTGAGCCTCCCCTCCCCCCCCCCGCTCTGCAGTGCCTCCTTGTGGTGGGAGATGGAATAAACCCAGCTAGCAGCCGGTACCTGGCAGCAGTCACCTGATGGACCCTGCTGGATGGCCCATGGGGTGGGATGGGGGTTTCCTCCTCACCCCGGCCTCTTGCTTATTTCTTGGGTGACACACTGTGGCCCATCTTTGCTCAGCGTCTTAAAGGAGCTTTCCCGGCTCTCAGCGCTCTAAGCCGCTTGCCGGCGCTGGCCAGAAGTGCGAGGTGATGCTGCTGATGCCGGGCTCGAAACACAAAGCAATGATTGTAATCCTCCTTTGGCTCAGATTACTGCTGCTAATGCTCCCCCACGCAGCATGTTAAGGCGCTGGGACGGACCCGCTGCTTAGCACGGGCCAACCTGTCACCCAGCGGGAACGCGGCGGCATATGGCACCGGCTTAACGAGCCCCCGGGGGCTCAGCTGCGGGCCAGGCGTCAGCAGCCCCTTCACAAGAGGGGGCTGTGCATGAAGGCAGCGGGGCTGGCCGGCGCACCGAGGCCCAGTGCAGCCAGGCCTGGCTCTGATAGAGGGCCCACGGGCCGTAACGTCGCAACAGGCCGGGGAAGCCTTGTCCTGAGGCACCGGATGGGGAAAGTGACATGTCTATGAGCAAAAAGGAAACTGAGGCCTGACTTTCATTCCACTGCCCCCCCCCTTGCCGCCGCCCCCTCAGCCTGGGGCAGAACCCAGGAGCTCTGCCGTCCATCCCCCCGCCCGCTATATGTCGGCCAACGCACGCGTCGGTTTCTCAGCAGCGCCAGGCCGCTCCCTGCCTCGGCGCTCGGCCCAGCTCACGTTACCCCACGGAGGGCTTGGCCCTGATGTTCAACCTGCGGGCCCCACTCCACCCCCACCAAGGCCCCCTCAGTTGTGGGCTGCGCCTGGCCGCTGCTGAGGTCTTGCATTCAGCCGACTCCCCCGGAGCGCAGCCACACCAGCCCCAGTGTGGCAGCGGGCGGTGTAGCACCGGGGAGTGTGTGTGTGTGTGTGGGGGGGATGCTGGGGGTCTGCCCGGCCCTGGCTGGCTGAGTGCCCCACGCATTGAAAACCTGCAACTGCAGAGAGGGCGTGGCCGGGGGGGGGCATTAAACGATGACAATTGACCATCACGCTCGCGCCATCGACGCCGCCAAGGGCCCCCAGCCCCCATTTCCGCTGGCCCATGCTGCCCTCCCTCCGGGGACACAGCCCTGGCCCCAGCTCCCCTGCAGCCGCTTGTGCCATCCTCCCTGCTGCTGCTGGGAGCATTCGTGCCTGGCACAGCTCCCCCCGACCCCTCCCCAGGCTAGTTCAGAGCAGCAGGCGGGGAAGGGGACTGGGCCAAGCCCTGCACCCAGAGGGGCCAGGCCTGCAGGCGCAGCTCAGCCTGGCCTCCGCTAGATCAACGGGGCTGCCTGTAGTGTGGGGGGTTGGGATGAGGCCCCCGAAAACTAAAGCACCTTCTCAGGCGTGAAGGCCCCCCAAGCACGTTCCTGTCCAAGCAGGTTTGCCAGTGCGGCCGAGGTCTGCAGCCACACCCCTCCCCAGACATGGTTGCATTTTGCTGGCCGCTTGTGCAGTGCTCCAGCCACTTGTTCTCACCCCCGGCCCAAAGGTGAGGCCTGGCTGAGAACAGGAAAAACTGGGCGGGTGGGAGTTTGCCAGGGGACAGACCATGCCAGTGCCTGGAGCAGGGGGTGGAACAGGACACAGCCGTGTCATGCTTACATAACGGTAGACGCATGTAAGCAGGAACGAAGGCCCCGTCACACGCATGGGATTGGGTAACACCTGCATGCCAATCCCCTTGGCCTTTGACCAGCATGTCTGGCCCCCCTCCCACGAGGCAGCCAATGCGGATGCTGGTGAAAAGCCATAGAGCCCAGCCAGCCCCTCGTTCGCTAGCCTGGCCTCGCATAGGCAATGCTTAAGCCCTGGCCCTTCTTGGCTTGGCCGTGCCGAGCCCCGGCACCTCCGGGCCTGGCAGTTCCGAGCCCCGGCACCTGTGGGCCTGGCAGTTCCGAGCCCCGGCGCCTCCGGGCCTGGCAGTTCCGAGCCCCGGCACCTCCGGGCCTGGCAGTTCCGAGCCCCGGCACCTCTGGGCCTGGCAGTTCCGAGCCCCGGCACCTCCGGACCTGGCAGTTCCGAGCCCCGGCACCTCTGGGCCTGGCAGTTCCGAGCCCCGGCACCTCTGGGCCTGGCAGTTCCGAGCCCCGGCACCTGTGGGCCTGGCCGTTCCGAGCCCCGGCACCTGTGGGCCTGGCAGTTCCGAGCCCCGGCGCCTCCGGGCCTGGCAGTTCCGAGCCCCGGCGCCTCCGGGCCTGGCAATTCCGAGCCCCGGCACCTGTGGGCCTGGCAGTTCCGAGCCCCGGCGCCTCTGGGCCTGGCAGTTCCGAGCCCCGGCACCTCTGGGCCTGGCAGTTCCGAGCCCCGGCACCTGTGGGCCTGGCAGTTCCGAGCCCCGGCACCTGTGGGCCTGGCAGTTCCGAGCCCCGGCGCCTCTGGGCCTGCTGCAATTATTAATGTAAACAGTTACTTAAGTCCCGGCCCCGCTTTCATTACCAATTAAGCTCTGGGTTACTGAATCCTGGGGTAGACACGACAGAGGCAAGACTCAGCAACGGCGACTCCGACAACGCGCGGCAGGGTGCAAATGGGCGAGACGGGAGAGGAACGACAGTCGGATGGTCTGGTGCCAGCCCAGGCCCTGGGAACTCTGGGTTTCGGCCTCTTTGCTGAGTGACCCTGGGCAGGTCGCCTAGACCCACGTCCTCAAAGGGATGTAGGCACCTAACTCCCATTGGACCCACTGAGAGTTGGGTGCCTTAATACACTGGAGGAGCCAAGTCATAGGCTCTCTGCTTCAGTCCTGTCCCATGGGGACTACAGCTCTGCCCGCCCTCCTGGGGCCAGGGGAGGAGAGCGGCATTACAGATTAGCAGGCGCAGCAGGGGGAGACGCCCCCGCACCAGGGAGCCCCTGTCTCACATGGCCCTGAGTGCTGCATCGTCAGCCTCGCTCACACGGAGAGGAGAGTCTCTAGGACTACAGGGCTGCTGGCGGGACAGTAGGCCTCAGCCGAGAGCAGGGCGCTGCACGGACCCCGAACGAGACAGGCCCTGCCCGAGGGATTCAGCCTAAAGGGGGCGGGAGGGGGAGGAAATTGCTCAAGGATCCAGCGCTGGGATTAGAACTCAGCTCTCCTGCGGCCAGCGGATGGCCCTATGCCCAGGTCAGGCGGCCTCCCTCTCGTGGGGCTCAGCTGGTCAGAAGATGGCGGCCATGCAACGACAGGGCTAGGTTAGGGGAGTCAGGAGCTGGCTCTTTACCTAGAGAAACGGCTCCCCAGGGGAATCGCCGCAGCTCTGCTCCACCTGCACTGCCTGGGCTCTGCTGCTGACCTTAGACAAGTCACTGCCCTGCTCGCTGCCTCAGTTTCCCCACCAGTACCCTGGGACAATGCTACTGACCAGGGAGGTTTGGGGTTTTGGACGGGAAGTGTTTATAGCCTTGTTCTGACTGGATCCCAGGCCTGCGGTGCTGTTCCTTCCTTCAGGAGCTTGCCCGGTGGAAACATGGTTACAATCACAGCTGGCCGTCAGGGTTAACCAGGGTGATTGTGGTAGCAGGGGGTGGGGCTTTGGTTACAGATTTCACCACTTGGGGGAAGCAGGGACAGCTCCACGCGAGACCAGGGACCCTCTCCAGGGGCAATTCCAAATACCCCATGGCAAAGGCTGGTGCACAAAGCAGTGATGGGGGGGGGGGCTGGTTTGAGACCCAAACTCATCTCCCAAAGGCCCCCACCCCGGTAATGAGGTAAAAGCCCAGTCAACACTGGTTCTCCACTTACGAGGCAACTCCCTTCTCTTCACTGTCATTATATAATGCCTGCAACTGTAATCTTTATGCCATGCATCTGAAGAAGTGGGGTTTTACCCACGAAAGCTTATGCCCAAATAAACCTGTTAGTCTTTAAGGTGCCACCGGCCTCCTCGTTGTTTTTGTGGATACAGACTAACACGCCTATCCCCTGCTACTTGAGGTAAAAGCGGCAATTCCCAGCCTCTGCCCTGACCGCCCCCCCCCCCACGTCGTGAAGCCAGGACCCTCCTTCCATGGAGCCAGCTGGGAAGGGCAGGGTGACCACTGTGTGCAAGGACGCCTTAGAGAACAAAACTAACCCCAAACCTGCAGAGCGAGGGGGACCCGGGTGAGAAAGCGGGAAACTTTCCCAGGGAAGGGAAGCAGGTGTAGTTGCATGTATAAGACAAAGCCTCCACTATCGGGATGAGCCCAATATTCTCGGGTCATCTGGCCACTCGCTGCAGAGCTCGGCATCGGGACTATCAGCGGGTGGGATCCAGGCATTAGCCGCTAGTTACATAAAAACCAGGAGCCAAGTTCGCCCCCGCGTTACGGCCCTACTCCCACTCATCTTGCCAAGGGCCACATTTACTCTGCTAGAGATTCAACATTCAAGCCAGGACTCCTTGAGGCAGGAGGGGAGGGATGTGAGCTAGGAACCGGCCCTTCTTTGGTCACAAGCAGGGCACAGGATGGCTGGAGAGGAGCAAGACAGTGGTTACCCTCTGGGAAAAAGAAGAGGAGGTCTTGCGGGAGGAAAATGAAAACTCTGCTCAGCAAAGGGGCAGGTAACTAGCAGCCGAAAGCCTTAGTGGCAGGACGTTTTGAAAGAGAATTTCAACTCATCAGCCCCCCTGCAGCCCTCGGCCCGGTACCCGCCCCACGTACATTTGACCCAGGGGCTGAAACGCATTTCCCCAGCAGCCTCAATTCAAAGGGCACGGACCATGTTAAAAGATTAGTTTGTGTCATAAGCTTCCTATTTTTCGAGGCCGCTATAAGATTTTGGGGGCTTAGCCGGGGGGATTAAAACAGCAAAGTCGTCTTTCTTAGCAAGGCTGCTAATGCCACTTAGGGGCTGGGATCTGCGATTTTCATTAAGGGCGTCAGGAACAATTAGCAGGGGGAAATTAGGGCAGGGTCTTTCTTAAATCAAAATGGAGGCTTATCCAATCAGTCAAATGAATTTCCAATCAAAGCTTCGCAACACCCCCGGCCCCCCTGTGCAAGAAGGAGATTTGAAGCCCCATATGTGTAAGCAGCTTCGTGGGGGGGAGGGGGGGCAGGAACATACATGTGCACACTCCTAGAAGTCAGGAGAGAAAATGAAGCGGCCGTTCCCAGAGTAGTCACTGCACAGTCCCAAGAACAGACTTTCACACTGACGCGTTGCTGCTTGGACAGCGCTTTAATACAAGGCAGCGTGGCAGTGTATTGCCACGCACGGGGGGGGAGGTGTCGCTCGATTTCATTCCAACGTCACGTGGGACTACGTCTGCACAATGTTTGTGCTGCACGAGACCTTCCCCCTCAAAGAAACCTGCCCGAACGACTTTACAAGCCAGCCGGGGTCAGCCGCGTTAACAGAAGGTGTGGGGGGGGGTTGCTGGCTGGGCGTCCGCAGGGAAGGGGCCACCTAAACCCAACAAGACAAGGCAGAAGTAGAACGTTACTACCTAGTTCAAACCAAAATGCCACAAAGGCTGATGGGAATTAAGAGCCTGCTAGTCTACTGGTGATTGTTCTCTGCAGCACGTTAACGAGTGCTGGGCCCAGCCTGGTTGTATACGGCACGGGAAGAGTTGTAGAAATGTAGGGGCGGACGGGATCACAAGAGGTCAACAACTCCAGCCCCCTACACTAAGGCAGGACCAAGTCAACCGAGACCAGCCCTGACAGGGGTTTGTCCAACCTGCTCTTAAACACCTCCAGTGACGGGGCTTCCACCACCTCCCTTGGGAGCCTGATCCAGAGCTTCACTCCCCTAGAGTTAGAAACTTTTCCCTAATTTCTAACCTAACTCTCCCTGGCTGCAGATTAAGCCCATTGCTTCTTGTCCTGCCTTCACTGGTCATGGAGAACAATTGACCACTGTCCTCTTTAGAGCAGCCCTTAACCGATTTGAAGACTTATTAGGCCCCCACCCAGCCCCCATCCTCTTTTCTCAAGACTAAACATGCCCCATTTTTTTTTTATCCTTTCCTCTCCTCATCAAGTTTTCTAAACCTTCTCTTGCTCTCCTCCAGCTTCTCTCTACTTTGTTCACATCTTTATTACAGGGTGGTACCCAGAACCCATGCCGAGGAGAGCAGGACAATTACCTCCCATGTCACTACGACACTCTCGTTAATCCATTCCAGGAGGAGAGCGGCCTTTTTCGCAGCTGTTCGCACATTGGTGACTCGCATTCAATTCGTGATCTGCTGGAACCTTGGCAGCAGCACGGCCACCTAGCCCGTTGTGCCCCAGGCTGGATTTTTCCTTCCTAGGTGAAGTTCTTTGCACATCAAGGGTAGCTGTACTTCCTTCCCATGTTCCCTTAATCGAACAAATACACTTCTGTAGATTAGAGAGAGAACGAGGCAGGGGTCTAAACACCTTTTGGCTCCACCTCCACAGTGGGTTTGCAGCGGCCAGGGTGCAAATTCTGCCCCAGCTTCCTGGTCCTAAATAGGGGAGTGTGGGCCAGGCTAACCCTGGTTCTCAGGAGCTTAGTCTACAAGGAAACATCGAGCGGATCAGTTGCCCAACTGGAAAATGGTTTTGCTTGTGACCATGAGGGAGCGGCCCAGGAACGGTCATTAGCAACAGGGCTTGAACGTGGGACCTCCGGCTCTACACAGAGGCCCCTCTGCTGCCTGAGCTGACACCCCCATGTCCGCTCGCCCCGGCTGCAGATGGGTCACTAACACCTATCCGTGACCCAGATGTCCCGAGGGGGGGGAAGGGGAGGAGAGAAGAGGGGGGGACAGAGCACCGCCCTCAAGGGATGCAGGTTACATCATGGTGCTAATCCCTGGTACATAACTGCCCTGCATCTGGCCCCAGCCCAGCAGGAGAACGGAGTCCATTCAGTCCTTGGCCTGTCTCCAGCGGCTGCCCACAAGAGTGGTGTATGATATAGACAACTGCTTATCATACTAATGCCCAGCCCAGCGAGGAGCCGGAGCCAGTCTCCTCCCAGCAGCACAACACGTTACAGTCACCCCCGAAGCGTCAGCCACTGAGCCGAGCCAGGCTCTGTGCTTCCCTTTACCACTGGCCTGGGCCCCCACAGCAGGAGTGGCCAACGCGGAGGCGCTCCTCGACCAGAATTTGCCGAGCTTCTGAGCATGTTGCAGAAGACCTAGCGGACGGGAGGGTGGGAGAGGATTGCAGGGAGCAATACAGAGGTGGACAGATGTCCGAGAGGTGGCTGGCAGGCTGAGTTCCTATCCGAGTGGCTGGTTTAACAGCAGTGGGGTGCTATGGAGCTGTAGGGCCCTTTCAGTCTTGTGGAGGCCTCTTGTCTTTTGAAATCAAAACCATGGAGAGAGACAGAAAGGAGCAGCCTCGAGGAAATGCTCCAGCCCGTGAGGAAGGGCAGCCCGTCAGCATTCAACCGCTAAAGACGCTGGGCAGGTAGGGCCAGGATGACGGACTGCTACTGCAGCTCCCCCCTGCCTCGCTGTAGGGAGTCCAAGGGAGCGGGGCTACTCGGAGGTGAAGTCGTAGGAGGCCCAGGTCACTTCCCTACCTCCACCCTCTTCAAAGGGGGAGGATGGCCAGGGGCCCAGGGACCCAAAGGCAGACCCCGCTGAGCTGTTCAGGGCCTGCTCCAAAGCAGAGGAGGAAAAGCATCCAGAGATCTCCTTGCTGGGACGATCCCTGGTGGCACAAGGCTCCCTGGAGGCTGGAGAAGTGCAGGTTACAGGTGCGGAGGAGCCTGCAGGGGGTGATGGAAATGGGGTCTGTGCCAAGGCCAGTTGAACTGCTTCTCCTGCAGGCCCTTGTGGGCGCCGGCGGGAAGGTAGGGGTGGCGCTGGGAGGCGGGCGGGTAGAGGGGGAGAAGGGGGAATCCAGACTGGCACTGCGCAGAAGGGCCGGGGCCAGCAGGGTGCGCGTAAGGAGGGCAGCAGAGGCAGTGACGTCCTGGGCAGCAGCTCAAGCCGTAGAAGGCGTACGGGTGGTAATAGCTCAGGTTCACCGCCATCCTGCATGGGGCAAGGAGAGGACAGTCAAACAAAGGCCCTGCTCTGAGCCTGGGGCAGATTCCCCCGAGCGGGCTCCGGAAGGGGAAGATCGCGCCTCGCCCGGCGGCCTGCTTGCCAGCGCACCAGGCAGGTTGGCCCTGATGGAGAGAAGGTAAGATCACCCCCCCAACTCCCGCCCCTCGCCAAGGCAGGGCTGCTTCGGTTTGGGGCCAGCAGCGCCCTGGGAGGTTCAGCTGTCTCAGCTACGTCCCCTACTGCAGCTTCCACCTCAAGGGCACAAGAGTTCATATTGGCCCCCAGGAGGGAACATAAGAGCGGCCAGACTGGGTCAGACCAAAGGTCCATCTAGCCCAGTATCCGGTCTTATGACAGTGGCCAATGTCTGGTACCCCAGAGGGACTGAACAGAACAGTGATCCATCCTGTCGCCCATTCCCAGCTTTTGGCAAACAGAGGCTAGGGACACCATCCCTGCCCATCCTGGCTCACCGCCATTAATGGACCTATCCTCCCTGAACTTATCTATTCTTTTTTGAACCCTGTTATAGTCTTGGCCTTCACAACATCCTCTGGCAAGGAGTTCCACAGGTTGACTGGAAGTGGGTCTCTCTCCGACATGCCCTGATTTGCCATAGTCACATCTCTTCCCATGAGACACTTATTCTTCCTACCCTAGTATCTTTCACCTGAGCGCCTCTCCGTACGCTCTTACCCAACATCCGCCCTCTCTCAGCAGCCGGGGAGGGAGGTGGGTGTTATGCCCATTGTACAGATGAAACTGCGCCCCACACGCTGACTTGTCTAGAAGCTGCACAGCTGAACCCAGGAGTCCTAGCACCCCAGTGCCGGTCCCCTGCCCACGGAAGAGCTGGAGCCCCAGAAGCCAGAAGTGAATGAGGCTGCATTTCATTAAATCGCTGAGACCTGCAGGGGTCCTTGGTCTCATGCACCTAGGAACGGTTGGTAAACACGGGAAGCCTGGAGCCCCGGTGCCTTCCCCTGAGACCTCTTCCCGCCTCACCGCAAACCACCACCAGGCCGAGTCTCCCTGGCTGGCTGAAAGGAGACGTGATAGTTTCTTTTCTCCTTCCAAGAGTAGAAGGGTGATTATAGAGCAAGGGTGGAGATGAGGTCACCTGCAGGACCAGGCTCCAGTGAAAGGACAAGGCGGGTAACATTTTGGGTCTGGCAAGGTCAGATTCAGGTCAGCATGAAGGAATAATGGTCTTAGTCCCGAAGGGGGAGTAGTGCCTGCTGGTCATCAGGCTAGAGGTTAAGAGTCCATTAGAGAGGGGGTTACCATGCAGCTGGCTTAGGGATAAGCGGAGGATTTGAGCGCCTGGTGCCGCTAGCCCCGATTCCCCGACCCAGAGCCACCTCTCACCTGCGGATGCGCCTCCGGGCTCGGCGCCGGTGGTAGTCGCCCTTGGAGAAGTCCTCCAGGTTGGCCGGGTGGATGGCCCAGAAGTGCCCTTTGCCGTTGTCGCTTCGCCCGGCCTTGACGAAACATTCGTTCAGGGACAAGTTATGCCTGACACTGTTGCGCCAGCTCTTCTCCTGCGAAGTCAAGGAGGGGGAGGCGGGGATGGAGATAAGGCAAGCGGAGGAGGAACGCAGGCAATAAAACCGGCGGCTACATGAGCAGCAAATCCTCCAGATCCCAGACCTGTTTTCATGCTAGGATCTCAGATCATCGGTGGATCCCTCAACCGTCCCATCATGTCCCCGAGCTCTACAGATGGATAAACCAAGTTAGAGGGGGCTCTGCAAAGGACTTAAAAAAAGAAAGCCCCCCCCCATCCCTTACAAACTTCTGGCATCTTTCTGATGGATAAAGGAAGTTTTTCCCTCCCCTGGTGTTTCTCCCCCCCCCCGCTACAGAAATATCCAGTCCGCTCTTCTCCAGTTTTGCTGGAACAAGGTTGTGGAGGTGCCTGCAATTGCTGGGTGACTCTTTAACAGAGACTTCTCGGCTCCAAATGGTTCATTCAACATTGGAATGAAAAAAAAAAGTGTCGAAGGACCCGGTCGGAACAAACTGCTTCCCTCTCAGCTCATACGTTGCTTTTGCTAAATCCCCTCTCCCCCCCTGCCAGCAGAGATTCTTCCAGGGACGACCAGCCCTCACTTTGCAATGTGAACAAGCAGATTTTCGTTGTAACTTATGGGAAGAAAAAAAAAAAAAGCAGATGCACCATATTTTTCTGCCTCCTTTGCGGGCCACTTGATTTTAGGGGGACCCGACAGCAACTGTGAAAAATCGGGACGGGGCACCTATACAAGACAAAGCTCCAAATATTGGGACTGTGCCTATAAAATCAGGACATCCGGTCACTCTACTTGAGTTAGCCCCACATGTTGGTTCCCCGCACCCTATTCTAAGCCTTAAACAATACCAGCTCAGGAACCTATGACCCCTCTCCCCTGCATGGGAGCATCCCCGTGTACTCCAGACAGCAGCATCACAATTCTCATTGTGTTTGCTCAATCGCTCGGACGACCCAGGGACGGGGACATTTTCCTAGTACAGTCACGGTCAGATTGTTTTCAAAAGATAAGTCTGACCTGGAAAAAAACAACAAAACAACCCCAACCGAACCCCACTCAAGGTCCGAAAGCTACGGACTTTCCTGCTCCTGCACCTCTAACCGCTGCCTTCTCCTGCCAGGCCAAAAAGGGCCTTTACACAGTCCACCTTGCCTGCCCAGCGGCCCAAGCAATGGAGGTTTAGAGCAGACATTCCATTTGAACGTTTCCTGACCTTTTCCATCCATTGTACCTACAGCGGCTGGAAGGCAAGAGGGGCAGCGTTACCTTCCCCCGGCCTTTCTCGCGGGCAGCAGATCACAGAGCAAGTTTGAAAATCAGGCAGAGGCGGCACAACAGCGACGAACAGGATACAGCATCCTTGGGGACCCAGCGAGTTCAGGGCGCGAAGGGGTGAACAGCTGAGAACTTTCCACTCTCCCTCAAAGAGGAGGTTTTCCCTAGGTCTGTCCCCCCCTCCCTTCGGCTCTGCTGGTCTAATTTCAGAGGCCAGGCGATCTAGTGTCTATTCCTGCCCAGAGAGGGGCACGTTTGTACCGGACAATTAAATCCACCCCCACGTGGGCCCCCAAAATCCCAGTGAAAAAAAAATCAGACACGCAATGGTTTGCGATTCAGCTGCAGCTGTGCAAGCCCCCACGCCGAGCGACTCCGACGGGGCCGGTGGGTTTTTACGAAAGAAAGTGTAACCGAGTTCTATAGAAACGCTCTGTGGGAACATGCCAGGATCCATAATACAGCCCCCAAAGGAGTGACTCTGGACCTAGAGGGGTTTGGAGAGCCTGAAGCCCAGGGTGTGAATGAACTGGGGACTGCTGGACCCGCTCCAGCCCTCACACCGGCCCAGCAAGCCTACCACCCCAAGAGAGGGGGAAAACTCACCTTGTTTTTGAAGTAAGGGTAGTTATCCATGATCCACTGGTAAATATCCGAGAGCAGCAGCTTCTTTTCTGGGGAGGAGAGAATGGCTGTGGAGATGAGGGCGATGTAAGATTGGTTGGGTTTGTCCAGCGGATCCAGAGACTCAGAGACCGGCGGGTTCCCCTGAACCACCTCCTCCACCGATTTCTTTTCGGATGAGCCAGGGGTGTCCTGTGGCCGGCAGCTCCTGGACTCCCGCTCCCTGCTGGCTGGCTTCCCCTTAGCGAAGAGCAGATAATCAATTGTGAAGGAGGCTCCAGGTTGGCGTCTGCTCCCAGCTCCTGCCTCCTCCATGGTCTGGGCAATTCTGGGGGGTTCACCCGAGCTCATCCCCCTCTCCTCCTCCAGCACGAGGAGCAGCTTCCAGTGGGGCCAGGGAAACCCTGCAGGAACCGAGGGGAATGAACCTCCTGAGTGCTGCCTGATAATTAGTGCAGATTACAGGGTTTGCTAATTGTGTTTTCACAAACGAGCTGCCTTTGCAAAGCAGCCTGTTTATCTGGCAAAGCCCCGGGTTTAGCAGGATTTGGCCCGTAAGCCTAATAAATAAAATGATTAATCCGCTCGAGGTGGAGGAATTCTGAGCCAAGCTCTCCAGCCAGGCCAGGGTTCACAAAGAGAAGAGAGCTGCTAGAGCGACGCAAGGGCGGACACAGAAGAGGGCTAGGAGATATTTAAGGAGGGTGGATCTTCTGAGAGACCTTCCTGAAAAACAAAACCTGA
This sequence comes from Chrysemys picta bellii, assembly GCF_011386835.1. NCBI lineage: Eukaryota > Metazoa > Chordata > Testudines > Emydidae > Chrysemys > Chrysemys picta. The sequence goes on along the minus strand of NC_088815.1, from coordinate 8,280,748 downwards.
AAGCCACCGGCACGCTTATTCGCTGGCTCTGTTACCGTAGACGGGCTGCAGATCCGTAAGATCAGCATTCTCCCTTGGATGGAAAGGTGTCAAAGGAGAGTTGAGTTGCGGGTGGAGGACCAGTTGTGGAGCTCCACTGCTGAGCAGGGTCAGAAGAAAGTGGACTAGGGAAGTTGATAAAAAGCCAAGGTACCGGCGTGGCTTGAGTGTGCACAACGGGTCTTGTGCTACAGGCTGCTACTTCTGAAGTCAAAGACTCCGAGAGCAATGGGTGTTTTTCAGCTGTGAACGAGGAGCACAAGACTGGGAATTCCACGGTGAGGCTCTCTCTGAATTACGTCTCTCATACTGGTCACAGGATAATTGATCACAAAGAATCATAGGATGGATGGAAAGCTTCTGAAGGGAAGACGTGTTCACATCCTCAGCCAGCAACTTAAGAATGAGGCGCTAGCCGGGCAAACCAGCACGACGTATTCAAGCAACAACCCGCTCGTGTTGCATCATCAAGCACTAGCCGCTGTTAGGCCAGATTTTCAGAGGCGCAAATGGGAGTTCCGTGCCCAACTGGCCCGGCAAATCAATGGAAATTGGGCACTTCACTGCCCTTGCAGCGTCAATCTTTGACCAAAGTGAATCTTTAACCCTGAGGACAGGAAGATGGTTGAGATGCTCAATAATTAAAAGCAAAAATTGCTCTAAGCCACTGAGGTTATAGCAGCTGCCAATTCTTAAAACCTTCCTGTGACCACAAGAACGCCAATACGAAACCGTTAGAAGGTCCGTCCACTCCAATGTGTGTATTTGTGCATCTAAGATGGCTTGTGCCTCTTATACAATTGAATGATGAGTAGAGCTCTCATCTCAGCCAGCCTCTCACTTCCTGTGTTCTCATGTTCTTCTAGGCCCGTCTTGCAAAAGAACAATTTCTACCCCTTACCCCCCTCCTCACTTTCCCATTGGAGTGAGTGGCCCACCTGCTTAAGAATAGAACTGAAAGATCACCTCGCTCCACCCTGGCCATGATAAAAAAAAAAGACATTCCCTTCAGAATAGAGAACAGGCCTTTGTTTGATAGAAGCAGGGCATTTTACCCAAGTTTTTAAAGTGCCCATAAAAATTAAACCTATTTTAATATACAGGTTAAAAGAAACCAGCTGGCAAGGTTCCCACTTGGCCTGTCTAGTCAGCCTTGGGCATGAGACATTAACTCACCTTCCTCCACTGTATGAACCAACTCAGAACTTAGGGCCTGATTCACATTTAGATGCAAGGTTCTGCCAGACAAACTCGAAGCCGTTTACGCCCAGAGGGAGACCCCTTTGCACCACCAGAACAATATCAGTGTAAGTGAGAAGCAGGCCTTTCCAGTCAGAGGGATTTGCAGAAGTCCCTAAGGGTACATCTATAGATGGGAGGTGTAATTCCCAGCTCAGGCAGATGGACACGTGCCAGCGCTCCTCAAGCCAGTGTGCTGAAATAGCGGGGTGGCCATGGCGGTGGGGGCTAGCGCCCTCCCCCCCCCAGCATGTTCCTAGGATTTTGGATGGGTGACCTAAGCTGCTGCGGCCACCCTACCGTTTTTAGCTGGGTAGCTTGAGCGAAGCTAGTGCACGTGCTGGGAAGCGCCCAGATGTAGCCTGGGGATGCGTCTACACTGCAATGGAATGCCTGTAGCTGGCCCGTGTCGGCTGACTTAGGCTCACGGGGCTGTACAATTTCAGTGTAGACGTTGGGGCTGGAGCCCAAGCTCTGGGACCCCGCGAGGAGGGAGGGGGCCAGAGTTCAGCCTCCAGCCCACATGTCTACACCACAGTTCTGTAGCCCAAGCGCGAGTCAGCTGGCAAGGGCCAGCTGCACGTGTTTAAAATGCAGTGTAGACAGACCCGTAGCGACTGAGCACACGAAAGCCAGTGGGTCGAGTGCTCGTAAGCCACGGAGGCGCTTTTGAAGATCCCTCCATATCTCATGATCTTAGGCCCCGGATAAGCCACTCTTACCCAGCATCCACGTGCTCCTATGGCCACACAGGAATGTTAAAGACCCTCTGTGCAACTTACCAGGTTTCTGTGCGCTAATTTGCACTTTCAAGCTTGCATCAGGGCTTTGGGAAGGTTTTTACAGCGGCACGATCGATGGTGCTATAACTGTGTTCCTCGCTGAGGGAAAGGCTGAATGCTCTGTAACGCGACCGGGAAAGCTGGGAGAAACCAGAATCTGACTTATGTGGGAAGGCTCCCTTCTTTGCAGCAGCTCAGACAGCTTGTGTTATCTGCAGGGAAACAGCCCAACAGAGGCTGCGGTCTCTCCCTGTCTGCGGGTGGATGGGCCAGCGTTCCAAGCGCTTTGCCAGTTTCCAGCCCATCAGTTTGTTGGAAGCGCTCAGACATTTCAAAGCCAGGATTCAAGACCTGCAGCAGGATTAAACAGTGCCGCATCTTCCAGGAAGTCCAGTCCTTGGCGTATTTTGCTTTAGACCTCTGTGCTGTTGTTCTCATGCTGGGTTGCCTGTTAGTGGATCTCATGGGCCCAGCTCTCACTGATCCTCAGTCACATTTTGAAGATTCAAGTAGCAAAAAAAAAAAAACACTCTTCCAGGACAGAAGAGAGTTATTTAAATTACAGTAACGCCTAGAGGTCCCAAAGCCCTCGGCCTTGTACATACACAATGGCCCCCTGCTCCGAAGAGCTTACAATCTAAGTGGGCCAGTCAGACGAAGGGTGGGAGGGGAAAGAGGCAGAGAAAGGAAGTGACTTGACCAAGGTGTCACAACAGTTCAGTGGCAGAGCTAGGAAAAGAACCCAGCTCTCCTAAGTCCCAGTTCAGTGGACCATGCTGGTTAAGGTTTGGAAACCTGCAACCTCCCTGGGTCCTGTGTAATTCCTTCCACAATTCTGGCTGCCACGTGCTTTTTGTTTGCGCCCAAGGATAGGCGGTTGCTGATTGCCTATCATTTTGTTTTTTATCCATGCTAAGAGGACACCACTTCTGTTCTGGCGCGGATATTAAATAAACGTGTCAATGTAGAAATCCTAGTTTGGTTCAGTGTCCTATTTTAAGTGGTGATTTGATCATATCTGCAGGGAATGGAGCCAGAGCTCAGTGTGAATGCGGATGGATCAGAAGACCTCCAATACAAAAATAATCCTTGAATAGGAGAGAGGAACAAGGGCTGGTCCCAGACTGAAACGGTAAAAGGATCCACGCAAGCTCAGAGCAGCCTTTCCCAATCAGAAGCCCCGTTAATGATACAAGCAGGAATGCGAAATGCAGGACAAAGCAGCCACTTTATTCCTAACGAATTCAGGAGTTCCGGTGGGGGACATGTGGGAGGTTCATTGCTGTAATTTAACAGACGTACACACCCCCCATTTATGAGCAGGAGATGCACACGCTCCCACGGACCAAGACTCCATGTAAACTGAGATTACAGCTATGGCTTAGTAACCAGTCTGTGATGCTCTTCTGGCCCACGCATGGAATTGTGTCCACACAGTAAGTTATTCCATGGTAACCATACATCCACTAAGCTCGTCCACCCCAGCGCCTCTGAACAGCTGAGCTTTTAATTCCACGCAGTCTGGGAAAATCTAGGCAGCTATCGCCCAGTGCCTCGGCCGGGAACAGAGTAGCTGGGGACACGTGCCCACAGAGTGGCAGTCCACCAGCGCATTCTAGGGCGCCCTGCCTGCCACACTGAGAACTAGGAGGGAGAAGCAGGCAAACTGGTTAAAGGGAGTCTCCTCCACGCAGCCAAAAAGGAGGCTGTGACCAATTTGACACCCGTGTGTCCGCTTAGGCTGCATGTGGTAAGCTACTACGGTTATGTGTTGCCACAAACCATATCTGGAGTCAGCCACGTCACTAACGAGTTACTAACCCAAAGTTACAGCATAAGAACTGCAATGTTATATCTTCTCCATTCAGCCCGCCTGGCTCTGCCATCTTCCACTGGAGAGTCACAGATTAAGGGCCAGGATGACCATTATGATCATCTAGCCTGGCCACCTACATGATACTGGCCAGAGAATCCCATCCCGTGACTCCTGCATGAAGCCCTACGTACAGTGGCGCCAGACCATCTCCTTTAGACATCTGGAGCACCAGATTCTCCCTTGCCCTGTACGTCTCACTGAGTTTAAAAGTCCTAGTAAGTCACCATAGTAACATTCACGCCCACTTCCCCCTGGTGTAATTGACAACGCTGGGTAACAAAGCATCGGGCTCCCAATCTTGACCCCACACAATGAAGAATCCACCATCTCTCCCGCCTGCTCTACGCTTAAAAATTAGCTTGACCTAGCTGTGTTGCTCAGTGCTGGGAGACACGTCTCGCTCGGTGCGACATCAGAAGGTCGACCTCACCCGGGGTGGAGGCGCAGTTAGGTCAGCAGAAGAATTCTTTCACTCTCAAAGAGGTGGATTAACAACATCAACGGAAAATGCTCTTCCGTCAATGTAGGCAGAGTCCATATTATGGCACTCCAATGGTACAGCTGTGGTGTAGACCTGCCTTCAGTCAGAAGAGGGAGACCCCAAAGTACACAATGGAAAAGGACAAGCTGGGAATTAAATGTAAATCTCTCTTTTTATTTAACAAAAACACTAGAATTCTGAACGTTGAAGAATGTGTACTGAGGGAAAGAAAAATAATTTTGTTTTGTTCTTTTCCTCTTCTTTACAAAAAAGAAAAAAAACAGGATATAAGGAAAAAAACCATGTACAGGAGGAGCTGGCCAACTCAAACAGAAAGCAGTAACAGAAGCATGATGTCTCCAAACAGTGGCTTGGCCTGGAAAATTTAAAAACAATTAAATTAGGATACAAATATTCAAAAAAAAAAAAAAAAAAACCTGGACTCTAACACTACCGGGCAGCTGGGGATGCAAGCCGCAAAACTTTATACAGTAAAACAATTTGAGCTCTACCAAGTTTTTTTTTTTTATTTATTTATTGGTTTCAACCTGAAAACATATTGCTTATTTGCAAAAAGAAAAAAGAAAAAAAAAAAAGTCTTCCATACAAATAAAGGTTTTTCTGTGGGAAAGGAACTAAAATGGTGGAAGAGTGAACGAGATTCCAGGGTTGCCTCTTTCCCTCCCGTCCCTCATCCCCTCAATTGCTCTTGGGGGGTGGGGTGGGGGGAGGGGAAGAGGGACTAGGTAATTCCTTCGCCATGTTGTTTTCACAGGCTGGTGCTGCTGCTGAGGAAACGCCAGAGCGGCTTCTTGATAATCGCCCCGCCACCCTCTCAGCCTGACGTGCCCCGGCCACAGTCAGCTTTGCACATGTTCATTTAGGGGGGAGGGAGGGGAGAAAAGGCAGAAACATTTTCCACCTGCCTCCACTTCCGTTTACTGGGCCGAATACAGATTTGCAGGAAGGGCCTTTCCCTTCAAACACGCCTGTGTGGGCCAAGGGGATCAGCTCTCGCTCTCATCAGAGGACGCAGAGCACGATAACCCACCACCGCCGGGCCTGGGATTTCTTGAAGCAGACTAATCTAAGGGACAGCATGCCTCGCTGGAGAAAGCTCTATCCGTACATCGGGCTACGAGTCTCAGTGAGGGTTTGGAGAGGGAAGGCGCCGAAAGCCAGGGTCTAGCTTTCTGCTCAATAGCATCTATGGGAGAATATTCTGCTCTCTTCCTACAGGCCTTAGAGTAGGTCCTTAAAAGGGTATTTAAAAAGAGTTCTAGTGGAACTTGATGGCTTTTAAGTTGATGGGGTATTTTACATGCATCACTTTTTCTTAAATGCATCAGAAGTGCTTTGGAAAGCACCATCACTTTGGTTCTGTGGTTTAACGTAGCTGCCTCCTTTCCTCCAGGTCCAAGCTTTAGGGGGAGAGGAAATTATAGGAGATGAAATAGGGTCCATGCTGCCCATGCGTCTGTACTTTCACGGATAGTTAGAGAGTACAAGTGCGAGCAGACGGGGTGGTGGGGCTGGAAATGAGAGAATGTCCTTTGCCAGTAGCTGGGAAGTCTACACACAGCATGACTGGAAGCTACACGCCTGGCCTTGGTTGGAGCATCTCTGCTCAGCTGGTGGGGTGGTCCGTTGCATTACTAAGGGCAGTTACTTTGAGTTCCACCCTTCCCTTGTATATGCTCAAGGGGCAAAGTCAACATGCCAACTTCCTTCTAAAGGTTATCCTCATCCACAGACAAGAAAGTCGGCAAGGTCCAAAGTGATGCAGACTTCAGAGGCTTTTAACTAGGAACAGGCAGAGCTGTGTAGGCAATTTAGTTACCAAAAAATCTTTACAAGACAAAGGAAAAAGGTTACCATTTGGAAACTCAAAAGCATCGTTTTGCCGTTAAGAGCTTAGCAGTCGCTTTGGGTCTGGGACCAAAGTCTTAACAGAAGTGGAAAAGTCCAGAGGCCATTAATACATGGTCGCCGTGCTCCACTTAGCCCTTGGCTAAGTCTCCAAACACCATGACATTAATGCGGTCAGCAGTACCAGTGATGGGCTTTGCACTGTTTCATGACTGAAATAAACCTGAATTGGAGTTACCGAGGTAGTTGACTAGAAACTGAGATTTCCCCACCTGGCATTTTCTTGAAGGCCATACATCCCCTCCACCCCACCTCACGCCTACACAATGCCACATGTCCAGTTGATGGGCGTCAGCTGTCCTGCAGGCCCCTGGCACAGATTCCCAAGACAAAGCCTTCTTTACAAAAGGGAATGCACAGCCCTTTGCGTCTTCAAAAACACCAAGTTATTGCACTTCAAAAATACAACAGATTTGTGGTTCAAGCCCTCCCCGCCCTCCCCATGGCTTCTGCTCAACTAAAAATGATTCACTACGCACAATTTCTACATTATCTTCAGATTAGATTAAAAGGATTCAAAATGTGTCTCTTTACATGAGGTGCAGAGCTGCTGGAGCTCCTAACTAGAACAGTGCGATTCCAATCTCAAGTCTCTCCTTTCATTCCTTCCCCCACCCCTAAAAAAACCCTCTAACCTTGCTGGGATATATAAACCTCCTCCCCCCCACCCCAAGTCCCTCTCTTTCCCACCCTAACCCACCCATTCACATGTCCAGCAAAACTTTAGATAATCAGGAATGGTTATTTAACAAGACAATAAAAATGCACACAGCTTTGGAGAGGCACTGGAGTTAGCCATCCTGTAGGTTTGCAGGGGAACTCCAGCGATTCACACTAATGCTGAATGGCACCCGAGGTCAGTTAAGGTCTGGATCCCAGCTGCCTGGCTTAAGACACTTTCCTTACTTCGGACTCCGGGTCAGGTTCAGCTGGCAGAGCTCGGGTCAGGCTGTTTAGTGGGGCAGTTTTCCAACCAAGAAGCAGCTCAAGGGTTTTATTTTTCGTTTTAATGGTTAACTTGGAAGAGGAACGTCCAAAGGAGACCAGGGAGGAAGGGAAGTGAGGCGAAGGAGAAATTCCCCTCCTCTCCAGTTTAGTAAGCACCAGAGTATTCAAGTCTGTCCATTCTGAGATTCAGAGCTGCTTCCGCAGTCAGCAGGCAGAAACCAGACCTTTCTCGTAAGAGCAGCGTCGTTTCGGTTGGGGTCCATCATCGTCGTCGTCGTCGTCTTCGTCGTCTTCCTCCTCCTCTTCCTCGGAGGATGAACTGTCCAGTGTTAAATCCACAACGTCGGCGGTGGCCTTGCCGTTCTCTCCATTACCATTGGGAGTGGGCAACAGCCCGTTCACGTCGGAAGAACCTGGGAAGAAAGGCTTCATTAGAACATCTACAAAACTTCCCTACTAACACTCCTCGACAGCTCTTTCACCATCATCATCATCATCACAGCAAATCCCAGAGGAATGCAGCCTCCTTGCATATCTGAACAGTATTTTGAGAAGGGGCAGATAAAACATTCCTTCTAAGGAGGCTGCGTATGGAAATCCATCTATTTAAAAGACCAGTGGGGTAAGGGAATACTTCCTGAGATGCCCCGGAAGGCCCATACACCCTGGAAGGAAGTTGGTTACTTACCTGTACTGTAACGGTTGCTCTTTGAAATGTGGGTGCAGATGCATATTCCACTCACATGTGCACATAACCAGAGAACTTTGCTTAGCAGTACCCATCGGGGCAGTGCTCATGCCCTCTGGCCCCCAAAGCCTCTCCCCATAGCTACATATGGGTCGCTCATCCCTGACCCCCCTCAGTTCTTTGCAACCAGAATCCAAGACTGGAGACTCTGATTCAGACATGACAGAGGGCAGGTTGCAGAATATAGGTCTGCACCCACATCTCCAAGAACAGTTACAGGTAAATAACCATCTTTTCTTTCAGTGGCTGCAGATGTATATTTCACTCAGATGACTCTCCAAGCCCTACTTCCTACTAGTACTGCTTGAATCTACCCATACAATGACTACAGAAATGCCTTCCCTAAGTTTGCACCTGACCTAGATGCCACCGCAACAGCATTCTGTTTAGTAAAAGTACGTATGGAAGACCATGCAGCAGCCCTGCATGTGTCCCATATCGAAACATTGTTGAGAAATGACAGATGTCACTTGGGCTACTTCATAAGCTGTCATCATGCTTGAAGTTCTCCCACCTGGAAATTGTGCGTGTTGAGACCAGATGTCCTTTCATCTGATCCGCATAAAAGACAAAGCCGATGCAATGATTGAAGTGGTTTAGTCCTTTGCACATAAAATGCAAAGCATCGCCTCCCATTGAAGGTATGAAGACACGGATCACCGGAGTGTGGCTTAGTAAAGGATACAGGGTAACTAAATAACCTGCTTATGGTGAAACTGTGAAAATCACTTTGGATAAAAAACTTCAGATGTGGCCGGAAGGACACTTTCTTTGAAGAACTGTGTAGGAGGAAGCCCTGCCATTAGGACCTGCAGTTCGCGGACTCTTCTTGTGGATGTTATAGCAATAAGAAAGGCGGTCTTCTGGGAAAGAAAAAGAGACCAAGAGCAAGCTGGTAGCGGCTCAAACGGAGGACACATGAGGGTCGCCTGTACAGTATTAAGGTCTCACAACGGGACCATTTCCTTCACAGGTGCAAACAGACGGACAATACCTTTCAGAAATCTCACGGTCATGGAGTCTGAGAAAACTGACTTCCCCTGGACTGGAGAATGGAATGCCGAGATTGCTGCCAACAAGTTAAGAGGCAGACGGGAAGACTTCAGATGTAACAAGTAATCCCAAAGCATCCTAAGCATGAGCGAAAATCAGCTGAATTCCCCTAGATGTTGACCAAATGGGGAAAACTTACTTGGCTAAATTGGTGGTCCTAGTAGATGATTTTCTACTATTAAGTAGGCCCCTCCAAACTGCTTCCGAATACTGCCTTTCCTCTTCATCTAACCATTCATACTGTGAAGTATAGATCGCTCAGCGTAGGATATGTAACTTGGCCATGGTGCTGAGTCAGGAAAGAGATGAAGAGATCTGGGAGGCTGGACAGACAGATTGAGAAGGTTAGAGATCCAACCTTGTCTTGACCAAGCTGGCACAATAAGTATCAGTTTGGCAAGGTCCAACTTCAGAGTTTGAGGATAACCTGAGAGATAAGAGGAATAGGGGGAAAGGCGTACATCAGGGCTGATCCCCAATTCAAAGGGAAGGCATTGGTTAAAGATCTTGGACTGAGATCAACAACAAAACTGACGGCATTTTTACTGTCCTTTGTTGCAAACAGGTTTACTGAAGGGATGCCTCATTCCCTGAGGATGAGCCTCACCATGCTGCTTTTCAGAGACCACCTGTGGTTCTTGGAGAAAGTCCTGCTGAGATGGTTGGCCAACTGGTTTTGTGAGGTCGGTAAGCGTGAGGCTGTAAAGCGTGATGTCTTTGATGCAAAAAAGTACCAGAACGCTATTGGGTCCTGGCAAAGCTGGTTGGAACGGGCTCCTCTCTGGTTGTTCAAATGAACCATTGTGGTGGTATGCTCCCAGTGGTATGCTCCCCTGATCTGATCCCAAAAGGCAGGACAATCATCATAAGTGGCTTGAAGCTCCAGTATACTAATATGAAAAGACGCTTCCGTCTCTGACCACAAATCATGAACCTTTAATGTCCGTAGATGCGCTATTATGGAGGCATCATTGACTGGAGTCCTGGTCAGTAGAGGACAGGCAAAGGGAACCTGACATGCATTGTTCTGTTCAGCCCACCACTGTAGCGAGCCCAGTATCTCTGGTGGCAACTCGGGTGATTGTCCTATTCAGTCATGGTTGAAGTTGGTCTAAGATGCAATCTCACATGCTGGACCACATAAGTGCACGGGGCCATATGATCTAGTAACTTCAGGTATACGTGGACCATGGTCAAAGGCTGAGATTAGAGGCCCAGAGGCACAAAGGTGTCATTGTTTGCAATCACTGACATGGGAGAAAGGCCCTCAAGTTCATAGAGTCTAATAAGGTCCTCATAAAAATCAATGTCTACTTTGCTGTGTTCAAAATCAACCCCAGTTGATCAAAGAGGTACCGTGTGAACTGGAGAGGACTGAGGACTTATTCTTTGGATCTGCCCCTCACTACCCAATTGTCTTGGTACGGGAGGACATGAATTCCCCTCCACTGGGGATAAGCCATTACAACCATCATCATACATTCACTAAAGACACATGGGGCTGATGACAGGCCAAAGTAGAGACCAGCGTACTGATAATGTTGATTGATGACTAGGAAACTTTCTGTGGTCTGGGGAAAAAAATCACCCCATGGAAGCAGGCATCCTGAAGATTGAGAGCAGCAAACCAGACGGCGTGATCCAAAGTGAGAAGAATAGTAGCCAGGGTAACCATGTGGACTTTTATGCATTTGATGTAATCGGTGAGACCATGGAGACTGAGGATAGGTCTCAAGCCTCCCTTGGACATAGGGAATCAGGAAGTACCAGGAGCAGAATCCCTTTCCCTGATTCAAAGGAACCACCTTCTCTACAGCTCCCAGAGCACAGAGTCTGGACCTGCTGAAGCAGCAGCAGCGGCTCGGGAGATGAGTCCCTGAAAACGGATGGGGTTAAAGATGTGGAAAGGAGAAAATGGACAGAAGTTGGATGGCATAACCTGACCCCACAGTTCTTAGGACCCATCTGTCCGTAGTTATTGCTTCCCATGCACTGCAGAAGTGAGACAGCCCATCCCCGAAGGGACATCTAGTTGAGACGGTCACAACTGGTAAGCTGCTCTCGATATGCAAGTCAAAGACTCTACCTGCCCAAAGATGGAGGAGGAGGAGGATGGGCTGGTTGGTTAAAATTAGAACCAGGTCTCCTCTGTGATTTATGCCCTTTTCTGAAGAAACTCTTGCAGCCTAGCAAGGTAGGATAACAGCTGGAAGTATCAATGCAGACGATATTGCTGGGCTGTAGCCACTCCAGATGAAAGCCAGTAAAGGCCTTGCATCAACTGCAAGACATGGCACTTACAGTCCTGATAAAGGCAACCCACTCCGTATTGAAGCCGGCATTGGTACCAAAACCAGAGTTGATCCCAGACCCAGAGTTAGACTGCGCTGCAAGCATTGTCGGTACCGAAGATAGCATCTGCACTGGCAAACCCCTCGGTACAGGACCAGGAAGCCAACTGCAACCCTGCCCCCTGGGTACGAGGTGCTGCAGACAGAGCCAACAACAGTCTGCAGCCAGTCCCAGTGGTGCCAAGGACATCGAATACTAAGCCACCACTGTAAAATGCTCCTGAACAAGTGGTGAGTCAGGAACAGAAAGGCACAGCAAATCCACTGCTGCCCAATACACTGCCAATATGGAAAACCATCCATGACGACAACACTGTTGGGACTGGACTCAATGGATGCCCCACAGGCGGTACCAGAGTTGACTGTACAGTCTCTAACTGGTTTCACATTGGTACTGCAGAGTGGGTTGACAGTCCACCTCTATCCCACATACTGAAAGACTCACGGGTGCTGGTCTACATTCTCTTAGAAAGGGAGGAGGAATCTCTCCAAGTTCTGGAGTGGTTCCAGTCCGTTTTGTGAGAGCTTTTCCTCAGATTACCAAAGGAAGGAGAACAATCACGGTTGCTCCTGGGCGAGGAATCCAAGTATGACTGTGGAGTCGCAGCCCATACCAGCTCAGGTGCTCTCTGAGGGGCCTGATGATCTGTGGCAGTCCCCGCTGCTGAAGCAGGCCTCATGTTCTGCTCTAGTAGGTGCTAATTTAAGTGCAAGGCTCTAACCACCTGCATTCTCTTCTTGAACTTACAGATGGAGCATCTTTCCTTAATGTGCCCTTCCCCAAGGCACAACAAACATGGAGTGTGGGGGGTGGAGGGGTCCACTGGTAGGGATAGCTACTCCACATGGTGGACAATGCTTAAAACTCAGGGAAGGTGTCACACCTGGCTAAAAACTAACTACACTGCATTAAATCCTAAGGTACTACTCAACTATTTCTTGTTTCCCCCCCCCCCCCCCCACAATAAGCCCTACGATAGAGAACATGAGGTGAGACACCACACTGAACGCGCCAACTCAAGCCGCGGGCGGGAAGGAACTGAGGGGGATCAGAGCGCTGCCTCCCTTATATAGCCATGGTAGGGACTATGGCAGCCAGCGGGCACAAGTACCACCCCAACAGGTACTGCCAAGCAGAGTTCTTTGGCTTCAGTGCTTTGGACAAGTGCACGCATGAATGGAACACACATCTGCAGCCACTCAAAGAATTAGGGTTTGCTCAGGAAATATTTGCACAAAAATAAGGGACCGCTTCAGTCAGAGACGTTACAGAACAATGCAGACCGATTTGTTGGTAAAAACACCACTAATGAAAGGTCCATGAGTGGAGGCAGAACATTTCAGGGTTAGTCTATAAGTGAATATATAAAAGATGTTAGTTCCATGCCACTTTGAAGGGATAACCCAGTTTTGCTAAACAACTGATTTGAACGCTAACTAAACCATTAGGGATCTATTCAAAGGGCTCGAGGACCCCAACCAGAATGATCCCCTCCTTACTGTGCAGTTACTATCTCTGATACGACTTACTCTTTTGTATAGAAAGACAGGGGGACCTATTAGCTGACTTATAGCGGTATTCTGAGCAGAGGTCATAAGGTGTTGGACAACTCTCCCACACTGACCCAGCTTCCCGATTTTGTATCAAGTGATTTGTGTATGTTCTTTACAGTTCATCTTTCAGGGCATTTAAAATTATTAGCCCCACTCACTACACACCCACCTAGTACCAATATTGGACACTGAGGGCTGCAGCTTCTCTCTTTCTCAGCTTTGATTGGACACCAGGATCCATCCACCAGGTATTCTATTTCATCGGCATCCTCGCATTCCGTCAATATTTTTGATAGCAGCCTGGAGAGGAAAGAAGATGCCATCTATTAGCCTGGAGGCAATCAGCAGAGCACCTTTGACGACAGAACGCGAAGATGGATCCTCACCTTAAATGGCCCTAAAATTTATGTTTGAAGGGAATTTGGTAGTGAAAAGCTGCTACACCCAAGTCCTATTCCGCCCCCGCCCCTCCCCACACACCAGGTACTGGCAGTGCCAACATCCCCAGTCCATCCTGACATGGCTTAAACCATGAATCAGAGAGCAGCCTCCATGCTCAATTCAGTCCTTGGTCTCTGCTGATGCTGCCCCTGGTGTGGGAGAGGACAACTACTGACAGGTGGTCGTTCTTTGAGGAAGACTTTCCACTAGGAAGTGGGCCGAGATAGCAACTCAGTTATTAGACCACATTTGAACACGATGCAAAAGACCTACCTCCTGTAGCCCATCAGAGCCCAAAGGCTGAAATTTTAAAGACCGTAGAACACGTTCCCACCCCCACTGCAAGGGTGAAGTTAGGCCAATAGACAAGTCCCTTGTGCTTCCGCCCAGACAATATTCTTACGATGCTACATCTATAGTACACTGGGTGACTTCTGCACACACATTCAGTTTATTACATTATGAAAGGACAGAGTAATCCACCAGATTAAGAAAGTCAGGTAGGAAGTGTAGCCTTCCTCTTTTCTTACTCTTTATCAGTCCAGACGCTGGACTTCCCAAGCTAGTGATGAAATCTCCAGGGAAGTAGAATGCATGCAATGTCCTCCCGCTAGAGGCTGCATCAGAAAACGCTTCTGTGCCCAGCCCACATGGTGTTGAAAATACAAAAGTGATGGCATAGATCCAGATGGCCACCTTACCCATCTCTAATCACAAGGAGATGGACCTCTAACCAGATTGAGACCACCTCTCTGGTTCATCGTGCCTTAGAGGTTGGGCATTTGCTTTACTATTGTTGAAGTGTTTCTCATCACTGGCCTCATGAGGGTGTTTAATAGTTATTGGAACAGACCATCTAGAATTCAGATTGTAGAAAGCATCACTCACGCCTAGGCGGTGGAGTTTTTCCCTTTATCAGTACGAGGGTGAACCAACACTTGATTTGTAAAAGTCTGAAGTTTCCTTGAAGGGCGATATTCTGAGCACTGCTTTGTCCCGATTGAGTAGGATCTGCTATTTGATTCACGACAGGACTTGGACGGCTCTAGTCTCCTAGCCTAGCAAAATGGATACTAGAAATAGAACTTTAAGGATGTAAAAAGGTTCAGGGAGGCTTACATGAGATCCATCAACTAGCTTGGTCTTCAGTAGCTTCCTTGGATCTTTACCGGATCAACACAAAGGTTGCGTTCCTTTGCTTGCTGAAATGGACAACATCCAGATCAGACTCCAACATGGTCCGTTCTAGTTTACTCCTGAAGACTGACTATTACTACCAATTTTACAAAAACTGAACAGGTACAAAGTTCGGCTGTCTAGAGAAATGCCAGATTAATGACAAAGGCCTGGATTGGCTCGAGTTCATCTTCTCTACATCACTGTTTTCTGCTGTAAAATAAAGAAAAGGAAGCTTTGCAAGTGGAGGTAGCACTACCAGAACACCCTTTCTTCCCTACGCTTTAGTCCTCCATAGCCAGGCTATAAATGAGAAACCGAAATGGATATTCCTGTTGTATTTACTCCTGAGGGAATTCTGAACATAATATGTTAAAATTCTGCATTTGTCAAAATAATGCAATATAATCACTCTGGTTTCAATTACTTCAGTAGTTTATTTAAACTACAATACAATGGATGGAGCATAGGAATGGGGAGCATTGGAGGAAGTCCCCAAACCCCCTTGCCTAATAGTAATGTGGCTAAGTTTGACCCTTTATTTCTAGTTATTAGTCAACAAATATATGAAGCCACATGCTCAGTGTTACATCACAGGAAACTGAGGGCTGGGGAAATCAAACTCACAATTTACATTGGCTACTGACCATCTCCAGAAAGGTCAGTAGCAAACAGTTCATGGAGCACATTTTGATAGGAAAGGTTTTCAGTCCAAAAATGTAGACCAGTTCTAATCACGAAAGCACAATAAGCATTTCTAAGGCCATACTGTCCTTTACACGAGTGCTTCTCAAAGTCGGGTCGCTGCTTGTTCAGGGAAAGCCCCTGGTGGTCCGGGCCTGTTTGTTTACCTGCCACATCCGCAGGTTCGGCTGATTGCAGCTCCCATTGGCCGCGGTTCGCCGCTCCAGGCCAATGGGGGCTGCGGGAAGGGCGGCCTGCACATCCCTCGGCCCGTGCCGCTTCCCCAGGCCAGTGGGAGCCGCAATCGGCCAAACCTGCAGAATTGGCAGGTAAACAAACTGGCCCGGACTGCCAGGGGCTTTCCCTGAACAAGCGGCGGACTGGCTTTGAGAAGCACTGCTTTACACCCTTCTGGCAATGTGAAGGAGCCTTAAAACTTTTACATCTGTTTTATACACCGGGGGGGGGGGAGGGGGGAGAGGGAGAGGATTCAAAAGACAATGGGAACAATTCATTAAGCAGGTAGGCTGCTACATTCTGCTCTGCCTGAGGGGACAGAGCCTGCCCCATTCCTACCTCCTCAGAAACACCCTGAAGCTCTGCTCCTCCACTCTGTGCTTGCTGCAATAGCAAGTGAGAGAGACAGCATGTGTCTCTCACTTGCATGACTGCCCAGCTCCCCCCTTCCGGTGGTGATTTACACCTCTACCGGCTGCTCTGGGCACCTGAGCCAACCTGCCTGTGCTGTCAGGAAGGGGCGCATGACCGCTCTTGCAGCTTTCCTTTGCTTTCCTATCAGAAGTCATTTTTCTACGGGGAAGCAAAGAAGTCTGCAGGAGACATGAATTCTGCACATGCACAGTGATGCAAAATTCCCCCAGGCGTATGCATTGGTAGGCTTGGCAGAATTTAATAATTTGGATGGATAATCTCAAAGCCTATTTAAGCACCTTCTTCTGTTTTCATCTGTTTAACTTTTCCACAGTTTCAGGAAATTAGGTGGGGTCAAATAATTATTTAATGACAGACATTAAGATTCAAAAAGTTAAATCTTTATGACTTAAAACAAACGTCAAAATATACAAAGTAAATATTTTTAAATCAAAGTAACAAGTTCTCAAGCATCATTTTTCTTACTTTGCATATCAGTAACTTTAGATTTTTCTTGGTAAATGTTAAAAATTAAGTTCTTCCAAGCCTATGTATTGGCCACAGGGCAAAGTGAACAGGTAATCTATGCCTAGGTTACTTCAGACTGACTGAGGAGGTCACAATAGCCAGAGAAGATCAGTAACTATGAATTTCTTGATGCCCTGAGTACTGTCTGCATGACTAAATCCATGGGAATATATAACCGAGGTTGAAGTTCACATATACTCACTCATCCGCCCTTTGTAGAATTCATCTGCGCTCTTGTGATTGGGTCCATCAGTATATTGGAGAGAATCCCCATTAGGAGGTCTGAGATATCTGAGGGGGGAGTTAGTTTCCCAGAAACCAGGAGCTCTGCACCTTGTTGCCATCGCCACTTGTACAATTGTCAGCAATTTCCACACTGAAGCTCAGTAAATAGTCAGGCTGCCTAGCCATTTCCTGACTCCTGTGCTGCCTTGTTCACATAGGAAACAACGGCATTCATCACTTTGTTCCTTCCTTTGCTCTTGGCAGAGTAGGCAGGCAGTTTACTGAGCTCTCCTTTAAGGTGATCAGCATCTAAAACCCATGTTCCTGGAGCTATTGGGGATCCTAGTCAGGTCTGTAACCTGTTTAGGGTGGCATCTATGGCTGGATTAGCTAGTTCAGTGGTTCTGTAGAGGACTCTTGTCCCGGTTCTGCATATGGAGACCATACCTCAATGGTAAGAGGCAGACATTCCTTGGATAGGACTATCCTCTTGATAAGACTCAGTTCCATCTCTCCATGTTTCTTTATATGATCTTCCAATATCACAGTATCAAACCTTCTTCTGAGATGCACAATGGAAGCATATCACCTCCAAGGTGCTGGTCTATTATCAAGCATTAATCTTTGAGCAGCTGACATTCTTAAATATCTTCAAGGCTAAGGGTTAAGGACTCTCTTTGACTCAGCCAGTTGCCCAAGTATAGACAGACTGTGAAGCCTTCTCCCTTCCAGGCTGATGTATAAACGGCCACCGTGTTTGAGAATGTCTATGGTGCTGTTGCTAGTCCAAAGGTATTGGTAATGGTATGTGGACCCCAACACTGAATATTGCATCTGTAGGACATGCCCCCTCACAGGCCAGTTGTTCTCTTATCAAGTTTTTTCAAAGGGCATAGAAACCCCCTACGGGTCACAATCTGAAGGCATGGGCTTTTAGGGTTGCCACCCTAATGTTTGGGACCCACAAGAACACACTGGGCAGCACAAGATGACAGAATGAAAGAACTCTCCTCCAGATATATTAAACGCACGGTCTCCGCAAGAGGCTAAAAGAAGATGATGGTTTGGGGCTGGCCAGTCTTTAAGGACCTTCCCTAAAATTTGTGGCTTCAGATTCTTGCCCCAGATTGGGGGAAACAAAATGCAGGCCTCCTGCCTCCCAACGTGGACCATAATGCTCTCTTGGACTTGGTTCTCTGGTCTGCCTCCTTCATATGCTGTTTTAACAAAGTGACCCAAAGTCAACTGGCTGGATCAGAGCTCAGCGGGGCCCTCTACAAACCTTAGATACTTTTTTGGAATCCTACTGGCGCACTTACTATGCTGTTTGTAAGTACTGGGGAGTGCTGCCAGACCACATAATGTTGTTAGAGATACAATACACAGGACCTTCCATCTGAAAGTCTAAAGCTTACTCACAAAAAGCTCCTCTCAGATAGCAGCACAAACAACTAGTGTGACATTATAACAAAGATGATTCAATGCTTAACAGCTTGAGGTTCTTTGAACCTACCAAAGTAAGGATATTGGAGGCAGATACTACTAGAACCATGAACCAACAAGCTCCTTTTATTCATGGAAGAACATTATAAAAGCATCTTTGTTGTACTGTCTCCATCTACAGGCAGGGAAGAGCCTGGATTGGTGCTGAACAATGCAAGACTACAACCCTAAGCTGCTTTGATGAACCCAGACCGAAAGAATCAAAAGTAAAAATAAAATCATTTCAAGAACATATTCGTAGAAACAATGGCTAAGCTTACAAGAACCCCAAACCTTTGAAAGTGTGGGTATTCATAAATAAGGTGCCCAAAATACCTTCAATATGCCCCTAGAGAGATTCCAACCCCGTGTCTTGTTCCTGTTATAGGAACTCATAATATAAAAATTGCCAGCAAAGCTTTTTCTAAGGACTTTAAGGAGTTTGCAGCCTACCGCTACAGATATTATTTGCACAGTTTGCAGGTGGAGTATCAAAAAAAAAAAAAAAGTACCCACAGAGCACTGGTTTATAACTGCATTCATACCTCCATCTTAGATGTGCTAGCTCTGCATCTAATGACACCTGGATTAATGGTTGGCACATACTTATGACGTGCTTGTGAGGTACTGCAGGATCAGGCCCTTAACGAAGGAGTGGGAGAAGAGTGCATGCCGAAGGCAGCCTGTCTGGTCAGGAGTGTGTAAAGTAGTTTTATTCTAGGGAGTGTAAATGACAATCAACAATCACTGCATGGAAAAGGAGCAAAGCGGCCTAGCTTTTGCGGTCACCAAGATGAAAAATGAAGACGGTTGTATGAGTTTCAGAGCGAGCGGATGAGAAACTACAGAATCAAGGAGCAAAAGACTAATGACCGAGTCTCACACAAACCCACTACCACCAGTAACGGGGAGGCGGGTCTCTTACATGCCCAAGGATCAATTATATATTTTAAACTTAAAAACAATTTTGAAACGGAGGTGGATCAGCTAGAAGGCCTTAAAAACCAGAGCATGAGCCCAATGTGGAAGAGGGTGGGGAGGAATAACCAAAGGGGCAGAAGAGGAAGGAGTGTGTGAACTCACCCATCAATTATTAGCTGATCATAGGGTGCTGGTTTGTCACACACAGGACACATCCAAGTGGGCTTCTTCTCATTCATCTGGAGGTAGAAGACTGCATCGAAGCACTGTAGGTGGGCACAGGTCTCAGCCCGGCATGGGACAGACAGACGCATCTTCACCAGCTACGGGACCAAGAGCAGACAGACCGGTGACCCATCCCACCATTGTATCACTAGATGCTTCCCCTTCCAAAATTGGATACTGGTGCCTTGTGCCAATACACAAGAAACTGCTTCTAGATGTTTTTGGTGAAAAAGATGATTATCCTGTAAAGATGGTTTGGACAGATGAATAGGAGAGCTAATGTTAACAGCCTGGATTGCTGGGCAACAACTTACCGGGCAGATGAGAGAGACTCGAACACCTGTAGTAGCAATTTCGCTGTCTGGATCCAAACGCAATTTCTCTTTTACTGTATTCAGGAAGACAAGAGGGGATAAAATTAAAGCAGCCCGTTTTAAACCTGGGAATAACATGTAGTACAAGAGGTAAGCTTTCACGATTGTCACATGGGGAAAAAAAAAAAAAAAGCTGATGCCAGGGGAGGATGCGGTAAATTCTCCGCAATATGCAAGCGACTCAGTCAACCATGGAGTACAGGGTGGGAGATGGTAGTGGGTCACGTCACTGCAACATCAGGGCA
Organism: Chrysemys picta bellii; assembly: GCF_011386835.1. Lineage (NCBI taxonomy): Eukaryota > Metazoa > Chordata > Testudines > Emydidae > Chrysemys > Chrysemys picta. The sequence continues at coordinate 8,260,796 of NC_088815.1, read as the reverse complement.
GATACGGGACAAGTACCTGGCATTCAAGATAGGGCCACACCCACTTAAAAAAAAAATCATAGTACAATACAGAGTGACACCACTATAATGGGGCAAGCCCAAGAGATAGCAAGGCAGCAGGACTCCTAGTCCAACCGACCTTCCTAGTCTCATCTGAGCTGAACAGACTAGCTCTATCCAGACCCCAACGGGATGCAACTCTGGAGCTGACCAACAAGCTGGGCTGTGGGCATACTGGCCAGTTTCTACACTGCAGCAGGCTGTGTCAAGCCAGAGAGCATGCAAAGCAGGAGGTCTGGCCAAAATGCCGTTTTCCAAGGAGGGAATAGGCATATTTGGAAGGAATCGACACATTAGGACAGGTGGTAGGGAGTTCAGTCTCTGCTGAAGCTCACCCGTGTAAAAATCTGGTGGGACAGCAGACAGAATCAAGGCTGATGCTCTAGCTGGCAGGTGAGATGTGGGGGGCCGACGTGACTGCAGGGGCCACAGGGAGACAACCATTTACATCTTTTGGAGGGACATCTTTTTAATTAAACAGGTGCTGAACGAGCACAGAATACTGTCCCTAAACAAATCACTCCATAAACATTACAAAAGCTGCCCCTAGCGCTGCTGTTCATACAGGTTTATTACATTTCCATCATCATGGATCTTTGGGTAAGGGTGCATTACCTTGGCTGTTTCAGACCATCATAAAACACAACTCGATACAGAATCTTTATGCATTTTGAAACAAAAACAGCTCTATGCCGAGATGTTGCTTTACAACTAAAACAACAGCTGGTGGGGTTGTATAGTATTGTTTTATGAGAAAACCAAGCATTAAATTCTGCAAAAGTTAAATTCATTTTCCATCCAGTCCAGGAGATCATGGGAAATGAGAACAACTATATCCTAGGAGCTGTTAACTAGCATCAAGATTTTGTTTTTAAAATGGGTGACAAAACTTTGGCTTTCAACTCCACAGTTAGGCATCTAAGCACCAGATTTCAGAAAGTGCTCTTAGAGGTCAACAGAAACATATGCAGAGGAAGATAAGTCAGCCCTGGTAAGCAAGTGGAGTTAAAGGGCAGCGTTAGTGGTTAATGAAATAGAGAGGTGACCAGAATCCGAAACTATTGTAGAATGCACTGGTGAGCTATCTATCGTAGCAGGGTTTACAAGATACTTGGATCTGGCAGATTCAGATACCCACAAAAAATAAAGCCAAAGTGATGGTGTTTCTCATTAGCTCATAACATGCCCAGGGAAACTAAACAAAAGAAAGAGGACTCCAGGGTTAAGAATTTAACAAAAGTAATCCACCTCTGCCAGCCAAACGAAGCCAAGGTTTTTATTAAACTATCCCACTGGAGTTAGAGGTGTTGACAAAAATAAGCTTGTGAACAGTAAAGGCAGGAAATCCTGTTCGTAGAATATTTGCATGATGCTTCCAGACTTTGAGGGGATACATTGTAAGCACTAGTTTTGAAAGGAAGAGTCATTCTACTCTGATTACCCACAGTCCTGTTTCACAAAAACTGGGCTCAAAGAGGAATGATAGGATCTGGTTTTATTTACAGCACTAACGGCTAGGGGAAATGGGAGTGCAGTCCACAACCGCTGCTTCAGATATGCTAGATACATAAACCTCACAACCACCAATGATTGCCAAACACTTCGCTGGTTACCATTTTCCTTCCCCTTATGCTCAGATTGCCATAAGCAAAGATGCAACGGTTCTGCAGATGTCCATCAATCACATGGGACCGTTGGGTATTTAGGCACAATTGTGCCAAAGTGTTGAGTTGGAAGAGATCAGCATGTCCCTCTGCACCACACCTGGGCAGGGATGGGAACGAGGGGCAACGTACAAAAGGTATATTTGGACCCATAGAGAACCCTAAAGACAGTTGTACAAATGGAGGTTAGAGTTTGGCTGAACTGTTGCAATGTAATAAGTCTTCTCTATAGGATGACCAGACAGTCCTGATATTTGGGGCCTTTTCTTATATAGGCCCCTATTACCCCCCACCCCAATTTTTCACTTGCTATATGGTCACCCTACTTATCTAGCACTTTTCATCTGTCGATCTCAAAACACTTAAAGGAAGTTAGTACCTTAGCGCCATTTTATCAATGGGGAAATGGAGGCACAGAGCAGGAAGGGACATGCCCAAGGTCACCCAGCAGGCCAGTGACAGAACCGGGGATAGAACCCAGGCCTCTTGATTCCAAACCCAGTGCTCTATCAACTAGGCCACACTGCACCTCCTAAAGGAATGTTGAATTCTCTCTTTTCAATATAATCAGTCATCTGTAGCTAGTGATCAGGCTACAAGGACCTGATACATCTGAACATGCGTTTTTCCCTATACATTAAATAGACCTTTTTTGAACTTGTGCCCCCTAAGTGCAGTCTGATTAGTGTAGAATACCACAGCATGATTTTTTTTTTATTGTCCTCTTATACAGAATTAAGTGCTACGGTCATTATGTCATAATATAATTTGGAATCACTGAATGACTGGAAGTAAGTTCCTTGGACTATTAGGAACGGACGGTCTGGCCTTGCCTTTGAAAGGTAATTTCCCAAGATTTCCAATAAGGTTCTGCATTTACCCAATACCATGATCTATCTGAATGGGTTCGACCAAGGATCACCTCTTTTCTAAAGATCGATCATCCCATTTGAAAGAGGTGCTGTGAACTCCTGCTCTCAAAACACAGGGTGATTGGCAGCAGGGCATCTCCACACAAGAGTTCTTTGCTCTAGAAATTTCCTCTGGAGATCCTGCAAGTGCTCTGGCAACATTCATCCATTCATAATTATTCAGCTGAAGGCAGGAAGCCACTCATCAGAATGACACTGACCCTCAGCATAACTCACCATAATATGACCTGGGAATGAATTCTAAATCCAACTAAATGAGGTCATAATTCATCTGTACAGTCACAAGAAAAAGTGCTGCAAAAAATCTCTGCACAGTTCTGCGGCAATTTGATAATGTGCCTAAAACACAGCTTACCAAAGTCACTCAAATCTGACAAATGTTTTTATAGAATTGCAGAGAAAGATTCTATAGAATTTGACAATTGTTTCTGCACAAATTTCTAGTAGTCGGACTTCAGACTGTCCAGTCTGATGAAGACTGCATGAACTTTAACAACGACACGGACTTACCGAGTGCCTTGCAGAGCTCTGGATGTTTGATTCCAATGGTTTTCAACCTCTGCAGCAATTCTGCTGAGGTCATTTGCCGCACTAAGTATAGGCCCACTGAATAACTCTAAAGAGAAAGGAAAGGGACAGGATGAGGAGAAAGGGCACACTCCACACACATGCTCATTTATTTCCCAAGTCACGCAGTCATTTACCTTTCCATAATTCCCCCACGTAACCGTGATTCGATTGGTCGCTGCAGACAGGTACATGAGATGCGTGAGGTTAATGGGACGACAGGGCCTTTTAGGTTCCACGCCAGGCTTGTTAGATGGATAGTAGCCCTATAGCAAAGACAGACATTTTTCCTCTTTATTTTACCAGAGACACTGCTGTGGATTTTTTCCTTTTCAGCTACAAGGACATCAGCCTTGAAAAATTCTACTCATGCACAGAGTAACTTTTTTGGATGAGATCATCAAGTCACAGTAAAGAGCAGGGAAGTGGACATTGCACTTTCATGGCAGTTTTGCAAGAATACTGTTAATGAACTCTACAAACCAAATCCATTACACAATGACCTTCAAAGTCAAAACAATCTACTTTTAGCACTGCAGCTCCCCTTCTGTATTCACCAGATAATTTCCAGAATAAAACAGAACCATTTAAAAATCACACACATTCTTCCTGTGCTGTAAAGTGACACTTCGTGGCTGGGTTGACTTACCGGCACTGAGCAGTAACTATGATTCACTTTTACTGCGATGTTTGGAGGGTACTGATCCTCCTGTGGGGAACTAGTGTCCGTGTAGCAGATTCTGGAAAGAAATGGTGACCTTGAAATGTCTACATCCCATATGCGATTTAAAAGATCTCTATCCTAATAAATACTATTGACTTCAACAGCAGCCAGCTATGAGTACCACCCAAACTTGTCATCTGGTCAAGCCAAACCCATTACACCCAGGAATCTCTACCGAGGACATGATATAGACTTCAAATTCGGCTTCACAGCAGAATATGTAACCAGCAGTTTCTATTAAAGCAATAACTCAAATCATCTGCAGAGAACCAAGAGGGTCAAAGCAGCAGAAAGTTATGTTGTAAGATGCTTGTGCTATCCTTGCAAACAAGGGACTTGCTTAAAGTGAGCCGTTATTTTAGTAGCTACTGAACACAGAGCATTGAAACGGTTACCATGTTGTACTAGTGATCTCCCTCCCCTAGTTTGCTGCCTCATGGGTTTAATTAATTTCATGGTATTCAGACTTACCTTAGCACAACCTGAACAGATTTCACACCAGCCTGCAACTCCCTGGTAAAACAAATGACAGACTTTCATTTAACCAAACCTCAGTTTTCTTCTTTATCCAATCAACAAATAACCTAAAGCTATTACAGATTTTTTTTTTTTTTTTAAACTTGTCAGGGTTTGTGACGTTTACTTTTAAAATTTCACTTGCTTTGGAAAATAGGAACAGTCTGGTTAGTTTCATTTTCCAGCTCTCATGCACTAGACCAAGGTTTTGGTGTTTGGGTTTCCAAAATTGCAGAGAAATTTTTAAAGAAAAATATCTGTCTTCAGCAAAATATGAAGGGACTGTGGAAACATTTCCAGGCAGATGAGATTCTGTAAAACATTCCCACCCTCTGCCCCACACTATGCTTAGGCTGACAATGTCCCTACAACACCCTCTTCATTCGATTAGGGAACTAAAACTGCTCCTTCAAATCAAGGAATCTGAGCATTATGGTACCAACAGAATATTCCTGTTGACATTAGCTTTAACAAACAGTATATTAACTCGTTTCTGAAAAGCTGCATAGCGGAATATGGAGTTCTTAATAGAAAGTTTTAGACACAGGCACAAGATGTACTCTAACTTCTGCCCAGATTAAAGTCAGAATTTTAGCCTGGATTTGACAGTGAAAGTGTTTCGCAATCCAATCCTACTTTTAAATTGTTTAAAGTTTTCAGGAGGTTGAGTTCAGCCCGTAGCTTACAGGAAAGGGAGTTACTCTGACAGCTTTAAAGAGTCCATCAGCAGGGACCATATTTAGATACTTCTCGCTGGTGTCAGAGAAGGCAGGACCTGCCCCGAAGGAGCATTGCATCTGATGTCAGGCGCTCACTAGAACCCCTAAAGGGAGTGCATGCTATGTTCTAATCCGACTACAGCTGATGAGAATCCCCTCACAAATCCAAATATTCCTGGCTTTCCCTTTCTCCACATTCAAGATACACAGTTAGCAGTCTTCTATTAGATCATCCCAAAAGGTCTGCCCATGTCTCTGCTGGTCTTTGAATGGCATTTCCTCGCCCTACTTTCATCTATGTAGATCGCCATACTATTTGAGCACTTAACTTAAAAATAAATATTCAAGAAGGAAGCTCGCCCTGATTTGTGACATTATTATTCGGCTGTTTACTGGGGGAAAGTTGTGTCAGAGTTTTACATTTCACTCAGAAGCCCAAAAGGTTTGTCATCATTCTGATCTCTCATGGCTTCAGGTTCCAGAGTCACAGGCCAGCTGCAGAGTAAGTTTTACCTCCCGCACTGGTGTATTTCACTCCTGGGGTTGAAAGTTATGTCACCGAAGAGGAACGCAGTTGTCATGGGAAGTCCTAGTGGCAGAGTGCAAGATGGTTGCTCAGGTAGCTATTATAAGAATCCTTGTGTAATGGCATAAAGTGTATAGCTTTTAACCTGTGATTCAAAAAAAGATTCTGCAAACAAATTCACGCTGTCGGCTTAAAAGAGACGTTTCAAGACCTCAATAATTGCATGCTGTTTGCCCTGCCTAAACTTACTATTCTAGCCGGGATTTATCGCACCTAGCCAGAAGGAAAGTTTGCAGAGACCAAGACAGATTGGACAGTGCCAAAAATGGTTATGGGCCTCGTGTTGGGGAAAAGCCTGTCTGCTGGTGTTCTCAAGTGAGCAGTGTTACCAGGCAGAGAACAGAGACCCAATATGGAGGGAAGACAGTTAGGGAAGTTATGCATTTAACAGCGTTTTAAAAATACACAGCACAGAGTACCTGGAATTTCTGATCAGCTCCACTTGTCTTGGCGTCAGTGCAAAAATGCATGGACTCTCCTGAAGTTTCTCGTTATTCTGTGGGACTGAAGAGAAGGAGAAGAAAAAGAGGAGACTTTACACTCCAACGTACATCCAAGTGCTACTGAAACGAGTAGTGTTCTATCCCTCATTTCACTTTCTGTTTAGCAATACACCCACAGTTTGTTTAGAGCTGTAGTTGTTTCTTTGAATTGGCATTGGAGAAAAGTCGTTCTCTGCTGGGATTAGAGGATGCTCCTATAAAGCCAAAGGGATGCATGAATAGTCCAAAAAGGGCACCTTGTCATGGCGGGATAATTAAAGGAGAGATTTGTGAGACAAATGTCTTTGCACCATTGATCAAAATGCACTGCTCACTCCTTGCCTGCCTGTTTTGTTACCAGGGCAACTAACATGCTGTGGAATTTGTCCCACCCATTTTTTAATGTGTTCCTTCAACTTCCCAATCAGGCAATAGGTGCATACTTTAAAATAAGAGCACATTATGAGTGGAATCACAGCATGAAGACGGTAACTCGGGGGGGAGGAAATGTAAGGACGTGTCAATGCATAACATGAAAGTATTTATAGATGGCACCATTAGACTGGCTGTGGAAAAGGAAAAAGCCATCTAGCATCAGAAGGCTGGCCCCAAAGGGCACAGAAAAGAGGTGTCAACAAATACATTAAGTTAATGGTGCAGTTTTAGGTATGAAATGTAATGATCTGTAGACAGATAAGGAGATATTGTTAGCCACAACCCAGAGTGGACAAAAACTGGATTAAAAAAAAAAAAAGTCAGTTTAATTTTAATAAAAAATCCAAATGAAATACATTTTTCTTTTTTTAAAAACACGCTTAATTAAAATAGAAATTATGACAGCTATGTTAAGGCCTAACCTTACTCTAAGGTATTAAAATATCTCACACTGAACAACATTCAAGCAGTACATGTTTGCGGATGAAGTTTTAAAGAAAGCCAAACCACTGCTCTGGTGGAAGTCAGAGTTTAAGGCCAGAAGGGACCACCAGATCATCTAGGCTGACCTCCTGGATATTATGCACATCATGGGGAGGGGGTCTGAAGGGGGAGGGGATATTCCTCCTATCCCCAGTTGCTGACCAATTTAGAGGCAGCAAATCTCACTGGCTAAGCACTCATTACCTAAAGTGTTAACCAGCAGTGGCCTCTTCTGCAGGTAGAGAGAGAATATTTTCTTCATTTCAGTTTATTAGACTAGATCAGTTCAAAGACTAGTTCAGGGGTCGGCAGCCTTTCAGAAGTGGTGTGCTGAGTCTTCATTTATTCACTCTAATTTAAGGTTTTGTGTGCTAGTAATACATTTTAAAGTTTTTAGAAGGTCTCATTCTATAAGTCTATAATATATAACTAAACTACTGTATGTAAAGTAAATAAGGTTTTTTAAATGTTTAAGAAGCTTCATTTAAAAGTAAATTAAAATGCAGAGCCCCCCAGACAGGTGGCCAGGACCCAGGCCGTGAGAGTGCCACTGAAAATCAGCTTGTGTCCCGCCTTCGGCACGCGTGCCATAGGTTGCCTACCCCTGGACTAGTTCATTCAAATTTGAAAAACTGATTGGGAGTTGAAAAAAGCAGGAAAGCTAGTTTACCTTTTTTGATCTATGAATAAAAACTAGGTGTGAGGATGAGATCTACTAGTTCTAAAATCTTGAACGACATGGTGACCAGAGATCAACTCACCAACTGCAAATAATACTTCCTTTAATAAATTAGTTTTAAATGCAAATAATTAAACAAAACAATTTTTTAAAAGCTGCCTTAGTGCATTTTTAGTTTAATTCCAATTTCCATGCAAATGTAGCTCGACACAAACCACAAGTAAAAATTAATCTAGTAAATATTTCATTCACCATTTTCTAAAGTAATAAAAAGTCAAAATTACAAATCTGAATAAATGTATATGAAGTTCACACAACTGCTTAAATGCGTACAGGGTATCCTGCTGGTTAGCAAAAAGTTTCCAAATTACAACATTGAGAATTAACCTCTTCAGAAATTAACTAAAAAGTACAAATTCAAAACAATTAAAATCAATGAGTCAAATCAAGGTTTCCTGCTTGGTGATTTAAATTACTTTTATTTAAAAATATAAATCAATCCACCCTGCAAGAATCCCTCTTCTTTTCCAAAGCAGCCACGTTTTCCAAAAGCCATGCCTGTACCCTGATTGAGAGTACAAACAGCAGCAAAGCCATGACCCAAGCAGTCTCCACCCACTTATCCCATCATCACTGTAGGATTCGGTTTTCATGTGAGGTTACAATCCTCTCTCTTCATCAAAGTATCTCCCAGCAGCAAGATATCTAGCATACCACCTACCTCAAAAACACATAAAAGGCCTACTTCTACAAGATGCCAAATGGCTTCTGGCAGGCACCACGGGTGAGGTGTCACTCCAAGATTACCTCTTGCCCTTGTCACTCAAATGTAATTGGGCTACTAGGCCTGCCAGACGCTGGGGAAGAAAACGAGTATGACTGTTAGGCAACATAGCAGTGCTTTCCTCAGACCACAAATCAGAGACTGAAGCAACAGCAGCCCTAGTCAATACGACTGTGCAACCAGCTCCATACGAAAAGCAATATCAGTCAAAGCAAAACCCTCCTTTTCAAGGATAGCCCACTAGCGGCAGAAGGAAAGAGGAAAGGAAACAGAATTAAGAGAACTGAGCCACCTGGGTCCCTTTGATCTTTCTTTATTCCTCTCCATGAAGGAGCTGGGCAATTCATCTTTCCTGACAGAGTTAGGCTCATCTCATCCGTAGCCAGTCAATACCTCTACTGGGTGGACCAGAGGAGGCTGCTAGGGACTGATGTGAGTGAAGAACTCTTAGATATTCCTGATTCAAAAGAAGCTAGGAGAAAAAAAAATATTGGGTCAGCCCAGTGGTCCATCTACTCCAGTATTCCACCAAGCATGGCCAAATCTCGACTAGAAGTTGGTTTATGACCTGAAGCATGAGACTGCAGTCCCTTTCAAAATCTTACTGTAAGTATTAAACAACTCCTAGATGAATTCCACAGTCTTTTTGCTAAGGCACAACCAAATACATCCTTGGCCAACAGCAAAAAAGGCACCATGTACAACGATTCAATACTTAGAGTTGGGCACTTTTAATCAAAAGCCTTTTCTGAAAGTGAGCTAAGTTAAGCTTTTCTGATCTGTGCGGCTTTTGTGACTTGCTGGGATGAGTTTCTGTTAAAACCCCAGGATAGCAAGATATAAAGAAGTCAATTAATTATGACGTTTGAGCGAGATCAGCCAATCTCAGACTTTAAGACAAGACATACAACCTCCAACACTCACAAGTACTTGGCATAGCTCTTTAGAATTTTAGTCCAACATAATTATAATGGATTCTTATTCTGAGAAGCCAACCCACAAGCACTCTGAGAATAGCGGAGCATGATCACTTAAAGCTCTTTAATGTCAGTAGGATCGTTAGTTTTAGGGTTTCCCTACACCAAGCTGTATGTTGCATCAGTGCATCATATTTTGTAGGCTGGGAGCCTACCACCTAAGTCACCACCTCTCTTTCTGCGATATTACCATAGTTGTGGTCAGTGGAGGCAATGCTAGATTCTCCCCCTTGATATAGGAGAGAAGGGGCTGTTGGCATGGGATTCTCTGTAAGAGCTCCAAAGTGTCCTTCCACCCCACAATCCAAAGTAGCCCAGATTTGATGGCTTTCACAGTATGGTGCAGTGGCCATTCATTTCCCCGACCTTTGAAAACACATATTGACTAATGTAAGGGGATGGTGGTGCAGTTCATACTGGGACTTGGGTGAGAGCCCATTACATTTTGTAATTATAATTTTAAATAACTGGCAGGGTTCTCAGGGAATATGGATGGGCGCTTTTTATTCTAACTCCAAGTGAATCAATAAATCCTCCAATTTGTTCACCTCGGAGAACTAGCCCAGAGAGAGAACTGAACCAATGGCTCGAAAATATGCTCTTGGGAGGATTTCTCAGAGGATGTCCAATTCAGGGATGTGTGCTTTGCAATCAAGAGAATGCAGTTGCCTCATACCTGCAATTAGACACCAGTGGCGGGCCTGTGCCAGGCGACTCAGGCTCGGCTAAGTGGTTTGTTACATTTCAGGTTCAGGCTCGGGCTGGAGTCCGAGCTCAGGGTGATGGAGCCCAGGCTCCAGCCTGAGCTTTAATTGCAGTGTAGATGTTCAACAGCCCATTAGACTGAGCCACGCCAGCATGAGCCGCAGGTTTTTAGTTGCAGTGTAGACATACCCCAAGACAGACTGAATAGATACAGGAACGGAGCTTGATCTTCAACAGGGGAGGAAGTAATACTGTCAATTTTATTACTCACGGCTAGATAAAAAGCAGTATACAAATTGCCAAGTAGATACCATCAGAAGGTATCAAGCAAACTGAGATACAGTTTACTCTGATAGTGGCTGGAACACAGATTATATAGCCCTCTGTTCCCACAATGACACCAGCAGATCCTCCTCAGGCACTGCCTCCAAGCAAAGACCACAGCACTCTGCATCCACAATAAGCATGCAGGCTGTCACCAGGGCGGACGAGGGTGGGGGGAGGGAAGGGGGGAAACTGGTACAAATTACTGGGCCTGGCTTCCCTGGCCCTGTTTAGCCGGTCCGCCCTTGCTGGGGGGGCCCGAACCTGCTCTCGGCGGCCCTGGCTGTCTCACCTTCTCTCCCCTCGGGAGAACCAGCCAAAATTCCCTACCACACCACATTTCACTATTACCAAACCATGTTCATCTTTGATAAAAAACCAAGGCATTTACTGAAAGCCACAGTATGGCTAGGGAAATCTACAAAAACATCCTGTCAGCAAATACTAAGTTTTAGGCCTTGTCTACACACAAAAGCTGTACCGATTCAACTAAACCAGCACAACTGCCTTGCGTGGACAATCTTAAACCAATTTAGAAGTGTTCACACAAGGAAGTTGTGTGGATTTAATTCAATCCATTACTAAACTGAATTGGTATAACTTGTATGTTTATGTAGTTACCAAATATGGAATGTTACCTGGTTCACAAAACACTTCAAGTCTCCTTGCCCTAACACCTGAAGCTGTAGCTTTGTCTGCAAGCGTAGTAATCTGACACTCTCCTGCAGAGAAAAGCATGTCTGCCTAGAGACACAAGGTGGGTGATGTAATATCTTAACTTCTGTTAGTGAGAGACAAGCTTTCCAGAGCTGCTCTTCAGGTCAGAAGAGCTCTGTGTAAGCTCAAAAGCTTGTCTCGCTAACCAACAGAAGTTGGCCCAATAAAAGATACTACCTCACCCACCCTGTCTCTCTAATACCCTGGGACCCAAACGGCTACACCACTGCATACAAACAATGGTAGAGATCAAGTTAAATATAGCCCACCTTTTGATCTCAATGTGATAATTTCAAGGAGGCTTGTTTTCAGCACATAAATAGCTTCTGATTAACAAAGATCCTTCTATTTAAAATCAGGGAAATACACAAGTTACAATTCCCTGGTTTCCCTCATCACAGTACATATGCTTAAAATGTCTTCCGTAGCAGGACATTTACCCAGGGCTCATTATGATGTCCATGTGAAATGGGTCTTTGATCTCCGATATTTCTATGGCATACCACCAGTAGCATTTGAATTTTCTACAGAATAGCTCTCAGGATTAGTCTACACACAGAAGTTGCACTGCTTTAACAAAAGGTGTAAAAGTTAAGATGATATAGTAAACCAAAGCAACTGATAAGCCTTTATTCTTCTTTATTCTTTTTTCGGTCTCATCAAGTAGAACTCCATAGACATCTAATTTTGCTTTGGTATTCTTAACTTAATACTCTTGGAATTAAATTGTCAACATGTCAGTTTCCAAAACACAAACTATTCGTGTGTATTTGTGAGTACAGTTCACTAGCACAGTGATGAGCATTTTTCTTGGGTTAAGAGAACCGGAATCTTACTGAGCCAAGAACAAAAGTTAGCCACTGAGCTAATCACCACCTCTGCTAATGTTAATGCTAGGAGAGCACGAGTCCAGAACCAGATCTCAGTAGAGATGCCTACTAGTCTCATTTCCAGTTACCAAAATGAAAGGAGTACATCACAGGCATTCTGCCATGCTGAAGCAGCCAGGAATCATACACGATACTCAGCAATTGTACTCCCCACCACCAATGCCGGACCTCCAGAGTTGGAAAGATGAAGTAGAAATGTAAATCTATATTTTAGTGTGGATTCGGAGGGATAAATCAGGATTAAAAAGAGCATCTGTTCCACACCTAGCTGCCCTACACCAAGTCCCATAGATGAAGTACAAATTATACCTATCAAAAGAGAAAATTTGTCAAACATGCCCAGGGAACACGAGGACTTCTAGGAGGTTGTAGTTTTCATAAGGAGTAGGATGCCAATCTAGCCAAACCAAAGATCTGGTCCGACATGGAACTTCTATGTATTGTTAAACTTCAGTACCCTCTGGTAATCAGGCTAAATATATTTCTCCTCATCTCTAGATGCTTCCACTCCTCCTTCATGGAGCTATAAATAGGAGATGGGGTTGTATTGGGGAAAAAAAATAATATTTTGAAGGGGGAGAAAACGTGAAATGACATTTCATTTGTGTTTCCAGTGGACTGGCACACAGTGTACAAGACTGAATTAACCAATTTCTAAAACTCTGTTTAAGTCATCATAGCCTTAACGTCTGTACTGCCTTCTTATGCAGACAAATCACGTACATCTGAAGCCTGTATAATATAGTCAATACAGTTTTCTTTTTATACTGGTAAGTAGTCCAGAAGCTAAGAAATATGGAAAATAAGAGTAAACAGGGAAACTCCACAAGGAGTAATAAACATATGGAATAAGTTAACAGGGAAGGCAACTGAAACAGAGGATATAAATAACCTCAAGGGATACCCAGCCTAGTTTGTGAAGGCGGAAGGGAGTGAAGGGTTATGATGAAAAAAGCAGGAAGATGGGATTAAGAAATTATGAAAGTGCAGGCACATAGGGCCAGATGGCGGTTTCCTGTTCCTAAAATTTTATGTTCTCTAGAATTAAAGAGGACAGTTTAAGTATTATCTGATTTGTGTTCTGCCAGGTTTCTCAGAGCCACGTAACATGGTTAAAGAAAGCGCCTTTTATGTCCACATTAGAGAAACAAATCCACACTTCTGCCTAGTGGGGCTATTCAGCAATGGCTGCTTCCCACATGCCTTCAATTTTCCACTCCATGCAGACACTGCAGCAGTTCATCTAGCTGCATCTTGGTAAGATATCACGACTTTCATTTATCAACACTGCTTTCATCTCTGCACAGTAGGACCAAGCCTTTCCAGCAATGGGAGATCCTCAAGTTCCGTCTTTATTTTGCTCAGAACAAGGTCCATTTTGTAACGAGGCCTGAGGCTACCATGTTTACTCTACGGGCCATTGAAGAGGGGTGTAGTTTGATGGGTCACAAAGCAAAGGGAGCCACCACCATAGCAAAAAGGCCCATTTTGCCTACGCCATACACAAAAAACACGTTACAGCCAGTTACGGCAATGCTCGTCACTACCTAGAACCATAACAACGCTAACCCAGACTCTGGTTATCATGGCTTCAAAGTGGACGGAGCTGCCTCTTTCATCTTTCTAGCTGCTCCTCAAAACACAAGGTATGGTGCATAAAGAACTGCATGACAGGTTTATAAAAGTAAGAAGTGTGTGTGTGTGTGTGACAATAAGTCATCTTTCTTTATTTGTGGGAAGCTTGAAGTCTGCCATGATAAAGTATAGAACTAACTGGTAGCAGCATAGAAAGGGCCACTGTTCCAGTTTAGCACAGTTGTGACAATGACGGAGAAAAACAGCTGCTCCCCTTATATACTGCTACATTAGCTGGAGCAAGAACAGATTATGATTCAGTACACAAGGATGCAATATGTTAAAAAGGCAGCACTTTCAGCGAAGGATACAAAAGCTACAGCAAAACAAGACTGGCTTTCAAGACACTTTGATAAGTGACTGCAGCTCCTGGTTTAAGAAAGGTTAAAAAAAGCAACAAAAATTAATCTAGGAATATTCTGAATAAATAGACACCAACTAAGAGAGAACCCATTGGTTTTCTCTCTCTCGATTATGTGGCCTCACTGCTCACCAAAAATGCTGCCATCATTTCAAAACGTGCATGCTTTTTCACCGTCCTTTCCCAGACGGCGTTCTGGGCATTACTATTGTATTTGCATAGGAGAGAGACTCACCTAGCTCTGTTGGCTTCAGCAGTTCATCCAAGGTGGTATAGAAGGGAAGTTTCACCAGCCGAACTTCAGGCTTTACAACTTTGGGTGGTAACCTCCCCAGTCCGTTAAGGTATTTCCCATAGAGTGCAGGATAGTCAATGTTAGGCGTGGAAAGAGAAGTCCTAGCAACAGTGCTCCCACGGTCATAGGAAGAATGTATGGAGAGTGCCTCTGGAGGTCGGTGCTGCTGTGGCTGCCCCGGTTCAGAGCTCTTCTTGGCATAGCGAGTCTCATAGAGCTCTTTAATTTTCTTGAAAACTTCAGGGCTACAATCAAACTGGACCAGCTGCAACGCTCTAGTGACCAGCTCGTGTTTAAGTCCACTCTTACTCCGGCCAACAAAACCCAGTAACATCTGAAGATCTGAGACTCTGAAACTCATCACCATGTTCTAGGAAATAAAGGTAAAAAATTAAAGTAAAAGATTCTTGGAACTATAAATAGATCAAGTGACAATTCTCTCCAAAGCCTGTACCCTGGAACTCAAAAGATTAAAATTCATTTGCAAGAGTGACACCAAGCCTTCTGTTTAGCTCACCTGGTTTTCAACTGATTAATGTGCCATGCATTAGACACTTGTTTGTGCAATGGGAATACATAGTAGACCTACTGAACATCATTCAGTATACATAGATACGAAAGCAGTGACACAAGCTAGTTACTGAATGGCTATAAAAAAATCTGTGATAAATACAAAGTAATCTCATGGTAACAACTGAAAACAGTGCCAATCACAAGGACACTAAATATCTTGCATCGGGTTGCTGGAAAAGCAAGTGTATTCGGGGTTATTAACTACTTCAGCCCACACCTCACTTCCTTCAATCAGCTCTCCTATGAATAGGACCAGTACCTGCTTCTGTTACTGCTCAAAGGGAGCACCATGAAACTACCAATTTCAAGGCTGATCCTAAGGTTTTGAACAACACTGAAACTGACCAGTCTTGTCAACTTCACTCTCTTCTGCCTGGGGAAGCTCAAAAGGAACTGGAGTGGTCTGTAGACTCAAAGACAACACAGGATTGATCTATGCTTGGAGGATTGTCTTCATAAGGATAAGAGCGAGAAAATATTAATTAAAATTAATGCTCACATTCTGCAGAGATTGATTGTTAAGGCCCTTCCTCATTGCCAAAAAAAAAAAAAAAAAAAAACCTTCACATACACCCAGGGTGAAGAAAGTGTTTTTCGAGCCCTGAAAATACATTTGAACATTTGCATTTATTCTTGCAGCTTGCTCACTGGTTTGTGAAAAACTCAGGCGAAATTTTCCAGAAAAACACTCCTACATGTCCAGCTGCAGGGGATGGAATCAACACCCACTAGGTGTTTTCCATATTTATTTTCTGATGATACGGAAAAGACATACAGAAATCAGATTAATTTACCAAAATAGGTTGAAAATAATGTTCTTACTGTTCATTGAAAAAAATTGACAAGCCAACTTTTAAAGGAAAATGGCAACTGATTTAAATCCAGACATCTTCATTAACAGTATTTGTGGGGTGTGAAATTAAGCACAGGTCACATCTACACTATGGGGACTATAGCAGCATAGCTATGGCACTCTACCTCTGCCAACATAACCCTGTAATGTAGACACAGCCTACAGCGACAGAAGGGGTTTTTTGGCCACTGCAGGAACACAACATTCCCGACCGATGGTAGCTAGGTTGATGGAAGCATTTTTCCCTTGACTTAGCTGTGTCTACACTGGAGGTTAGGTGGGCATAAGTATGGCGTTCATGGGTGTTGATTTTTCACCTGAGTGCCACAGATATGTCAACCTAAATTTTAAGTGTAGACCAGGCCACAGAAAGAATTAACCTCTTACATTTTATTCTTCCCCTTTCCTGTGAAATCCCACAGGACTTATTTCACTGAAGCTGTCCTAGAATGCATCCCAAATGAATCTGGGTGCAAGGAAAATTAGTAGTGTGATGTGTTCTGGAATCTCTTCAGTGAGAAAAAGAAGAAAGGGGGGCGGGGTAGGTGAGAAAAAGAAGAAAGAGGGGTGGGGGCAGGTGAGAATAGAGCTTTGACAAACCAAGGAAAAATGTTCAGTGGTCAGGGAACTAATCTAGGATTTAGGAGACCCAGATTCAATTCCCTACTCCACCACATGCTCCTGGTGTGACCCTGAGCAAGTCATTCAGTCTCTGTGCATCACTTATCCATTTGTAAAATGGGGGGAATAGAACTTGTCCATACCCCACAGGGGCATTGTGAGGCTAATTACATTACTGATCACATGGTGCCTAGATACTACAGCAAAGGCGGCTGCATAAGCACCCTAGACAAGGGAGTTATCCCTGTACTCATTGTTCCTAATTTCCTGTTCTCTTGGTGTATTAGGCATATAAACCAGCGCTTAACTCAATTGCTTTTTGCAGTTTACATTTACCCAGATTTCAGGTCTAGAGATGTTATCAGATTTGAACAATAAAAAGCAAAACAGGCTATTTTGGCACAGAGAAATATAGGTCTAGAACCTCACGCCTCTAACTCAGAGTGAGTGGTATGAATATGCAGTTCTCATTAGCCAGTGAGATTATTCATTTTAAAATGAATATAGGTGTAGGCTTTGGGCAGCAACAAAAGACAGGAAATTGTGTGTTCAAGGAGCATGGAAGATAATGAATTCTCACTACAGCCAGGCAAGTCTTCAAGATGCTTCCTTTCAGAAGAGTGGTGGGCTTCTGCCCACAATAATCAACGAGGAAGGCCTGACACAGGGAGAAGGGGTCAGCTATTGTTTTGCCTACATTTAAAAACAGGGTTCTCTACATTTTACTTCTGCCCTACATCAGCCAGTTCTAGGATTCACAGCATTCACTGGGTCTGCCCGGTCATTCCATTACTTAATGCCTAATCCTGCCAGATGCTGAGCCTCGTCAACCATCACTGAAGTCACTCAGAGGTGTTCAGCATCTGGCAAGAATGGGAACTTTACCATGAAAGCCTGTTGTGTGCACTGAGAGATTACAGTTCTGCTTCACAGACAGTACACCTGTGATTCCACTCATTGGCAGGCAGGAACTGAAGAGCCCCACTCATGCAGAGAGCAGTATCACATAGCAGAACTGGACTCAATAAAAAGAGAGGCTTGGAATCGGTGCTGCATGTCTTCCCCTCCCCAAAGGGGCTCATTATGCACAAGATGTTTTGTAAGTATAATACAACTTCACATATTTTAAAAAAATGGCATGTCACTAAACAACCTCCAAATACATCAGACATCGCAGAATCCTCTAGTCTATGCAGATTTATAGACATATCAAGATTTTCTCCAGAACATTTAAAGCATTGGATGCCATTCATTATCCACCTCCATATTCACTTCTCTGAAAGCCTCTCCATACCTTCAATTTAGATCATAAAATAAGACATTAATGCCTCCATGGGAGGGGAGGGGGGGTAAAGTTTGCAAACAATCTGACCCACAGGAGACATTTGAACAGTTCACTCACCCCTCACTCCAAAACTATTTCCTAAAATGTCAGTGGAGGAAACCTGCATGTCATCACTTCACACTCACACCCTCAACTGCACTTGCATACTCTTCACTCAGAAGCCCAATGAGCTGAGATTGGAACAGGAAAGGGGGCAGCATGAGGGAGTCACAGAGGAAGGGGAAAATGAGAAGAGTAGAAGTGAGGATGGGAGAACTGCAGGAGGGACCTGAGGCAATGACTACATGGGGGAGGCAATAGTGAGAGAAGATGAAGCAGCGGGTGGGGAGGGAAGCCAAGGTGTGCAGGGAGCAGCATGCCTGTTGTAATGATTTTTTCAGGACAGCTGTAAAAGACGATGTGCTGAAATGGGGGAGTAAGCTGGGGAGTTTCAGGTTCAATGTTGGGGTGAGAAGAGGCTGAGACCGCAATAACTGGGGAATCTTAAGCATCAGTCGCAAGGAGCGAAAGTAGGGGAAGCATGGGTGGTGGGCAATCTCAGGGGTCAATGGGGGTGATGAGAAGGCCCTGAGGGAATCTCAGGAATCAGGATGGGGATGAGAAGGGGCTGAGCGAAGTGGTCTCTGGAGTTGGCAGGGGCAGGAAGGCACTGATACTGGTGGGACGGGGGGGAAGAGAGAAGAGGTCTCCAGACTGGAAGGGAAGGTGGTGACACCAGAGGGATGGGGGCTCTCTGGGGCCATGAGGGGCAGGAAGGCGCTGACAGAGGCAGGGTGGGAGAGGGTCTCAGGGTCGGGAAGGGGCTGACACTGGGGTCTCCGGGGTCAGCTATAAAATGGCAGGATGGCACTGAGGCCAGGGAGGGGGATTAAGGAGACGGCTCTGGGGAAGTTATTGGGGAAGGGGGGGGGGAGGCACTGTCACCAGGAGATGGGGGGGGGGGGGTGTCTCCAGGGACAGGAATGGGACTGCGATGCGGGGAGGGGGAGGGCGTGTCTCCGGGATCTGGACGGCGGGGGGAGGGAAGATGATCGGCACGGGACGGGGCTGACGGGAGGGGAGGGGATCGGGACGGCGCTGACGCCGAGGGATGGGGAAGCGAGGGAGGGCTCAGACCGGCAGAGGCGGGGCTGGTCGCGGCCCAGGCGAGGGCCCCGGCGGGGGAGCGGCGAGCAGGTCCCCACAGGGGGCCGGCGGAGGAGGCAGGAGCCGGGGGCGGCTCCCGCAGGGAGGTTCCTCGCGGCCCGGGGGGAACGGGGGCGCCGCCCGCGGCCGTGGCGCTGCCGCCCCCAACCCCGTGCCCCCGCCGCGGCCCCACCCCTCGCGCCCCCCGCCGGGGGGAGGCCGCTCACTCACTTTCGCCTCCACCAGCTCCGCCGCCATCTTGGCTTCCAGCGTCCACCGGCGCGCCGGGAGCCGCCGCCGAGTCACGTGACCATCAAGGTGGGGCGGCGCGAGGGAGGAGCGGGGAACCAATCACCTCGCGCTCCGCCCCCTTCCGCCAGCCGGCGCGAGCGCACTGCCGGCCGCTCGCGCCCCGCCTCTGACCCCGTTCCAGCCGCCTCTGGGCTCTTAAAGCGACAGAGCCGCGGGACACGCCAAGCCCGGCATGGCCCGGGGGGGGGCAGGGCGCTGCCAATCACCGCTCTCCCCGGGGGGCCGGGGCCCCCGCGTGCCAGGCCCCCCCCGGCTGCGGGTGGAGCCAGGGCCTGGGGGCGGTGCAATGTAACGGGGTTGAATTAATGACTCATTAAGCAAACCCAGCGGTGTAACAATGGCCATTAATTGGCAGGCGATGCAGACAGCGTGATTAGCACCAGCCCGTCCATCAATCGCGGCGACTGGTGTCCGGTGCATTGATGGCCAAACAACTCACCGCAGCTTGGGGGGGGGGTGATAGAACCGCGATGGGAGCTAATGAATACCGCTGGCATGTCATTAATGCAATGTGTAGTTTTAATGCAATGTGTAGTTTCAATTGACTCCCCGGGCACATCTAGGTGTTGCCCAGGCGAGGTGTCCCTTGGACTCCACTGAAATCCTGCTCCGGTGAGTAAGGGATGTAGGCAGGAGGGGCTGGGACAATTTGCATGGGGGGGGGGGGTGAGAGACATTGAACCAAACTGCAAACCCTGCATATGATGGAAACCACTTCAAGCCAGGGTAGGGTGACCAGATAGCAAATGTGAAAAATCGAGACGGGGGATGGGGGGTAATAGGAGCCTATATAAGAAAAAGCCCCCAAAATCAGGACTGTTCCTATAAAATCAGGACATCTGGTCACCCTAAGCCAGGGGGTGCTGCTTCCCCCCCCCCCCCACACACACAGCACCCTTAGTTCTACCACCTATTGATGCAGGAGCAGGCCTGTTGTTTCCATGGGCCAGATCTCCCTTCAGGGAGATTTTACCTGCTCCTATCCAGGACTGCCCAGAGGATTCAGGGGGCCTGGGGTCTTCAGCGGTGGGGGTCCTTCCGCTCCGGGTCTTCGGGGCACTTCGGCGGCGGGTCCCGGAGCGAGTGAACGAACTGCCGCCGAAGACCCGGAGCAGAAGAAGCTCCGGGTGTGTTCGGCGGCACTGAAGGACCTGCCACCGAAGACTTGCCGAAAAGTCTCGTGGGGGCCCGGGGCAAATTGCCCCACTTGCCCCCCCTCTGGGCGGCCCTGCTCCTATAGGGGTTGGGGTTTTCCCCTTCCCATTGAAAAGGCTGGGGGCTAATCCCTCAAATATGGCAAATTCCTAGGGAGGCCAGAATCCTCCTCAAGGAGCTCTTGCGTGTTCTCAATGCCAGTTCCATGGTAGAGTAGCTCCTTGGAAGCCATGCTACTAATAAGGCAGTGGTTCTCAAACTTTTGTACTGGTAACCCCTTTCACATAGCAAGCCTCTGCATGCGACAACCCCCCCTTATGAATTAAAAACACATTTTTATATATTTAACACCATTATAAATGCTGGAGGCAAAGCGGGGTTTGGGGTGGAGGCTGACAGCTCATGACCCGCCATGTAATAACCTCATGAGCCCTGGTTTGAGAACCCCTGTACTAAGGAATCAGCCTGCCTGTGGAATCGGACTTGGCTAGACTAGTACAGTCCTGGAGCTGCCTTACTCAACGGGGTTGGTGGGAAGATGAGGAACTTCCAGGCAGGCTCACCCACTTCACCACACCTTCCCATCCAGTATCCTCTGGCTCCTACCACTGCCTGGACCCCAGACTTGTGGCGTGGGTTCCGCAGGGTCTGATGGAGGGAAGGGAAAGTGCTGCAGAGGTATCTGATATCCCGTCTCCTATAGGGAAGAGGGATATTTGTACACGGAGCGTCTCTTTTGCACATGGATCAGAGGGGTTTGATCCAACTCACTGTTAGGGGCTATAAAAACAACAAGGAGTCTGGTGGCACCTTAAAGACTAACAGATTTATTTGGGCATAAGCTTTCGTGAGTAAAAACCTCACTTCTTCGGATGCAGGTTTTTACTCACGAAAGCTTATGCCCAAATAAATCTGTTAGTCTTTAAGGTGCCACCAGACTCCTTGTTGTTTTTGTAGATACAGACTAACACGGCTACCCCCTGATACTTGTTAGGGGCTATGTTATAGTATAGCAATAATGATACACCCACTTTAGGTGGGACAGCCTATAATGGAATGTACTTTGTAAGGACCCCCCCAGGCCAGTGCTACCCTGTTACAGGATGGAACAATGCCTGTGAAACCAAAGACAAGGTCACTCCGGGGGAGGAAATAGTTTTAGGGAGTTCAGGGTGTGGAAAAACCATGACCGCTAATTCTATTTAGGTCCCAAGGCCTGAGTCCCCAAGCACGTTCCATGAGCTGGAACCCACCTCACCCCCAGTGAAGAAGAGTCAAGCCGTTCTGAGGAATGGGGCAGTGGGGAGTAAATCTCCTATTTCATTAGGGAGGTTGGGGTGGTGGGGAATAGAGGCCATACCTCATTGCTGTGACAAGGCTGGGGCTTGGCGATGCCCACATTTGTTAATCCTGTTTGGCTGGAGAAAGGCCATGTCTACACCTACAGGCACTACAGAGACACAGCTACCGGCGCCATAGCTAGGCCGCTGTAGCCCTGTAGTGTAAACGCAGACTGCAGTGACAGAAGGTGTTTTTCTGTCAAGGTAGGTAATCCACCTCCTCGAGCAATGGTTGCTAGGTTGATGGAACCATTCTTCCGTCGGCCTAGCTATGTTTTATGTATCGATCAGGCTAAAGTTTACTGCAGAACTGGATTATATATTGCCAGATTAAGAAATCCCTTTTGAGTGCCTATGAAATGTTCTTTCTGGCCTTTTTTTTTAAAAAACAAACAGCCTTCCCTTCTGCCGACCTAAGACCTGGTGTAGACACTGCTAGGATTTCTTCTATCAGCCTAACTATCACCTCTTGGAGAGGTGGATTCACTACCTCAATGGAAGAACCCCTTCTGTAGCTGTAGGGTCTGTCTACACTGCAGCACAGCTGCAGCGTGGAAGCTCTGCTGCTGTAGTGTTTCCAGTGTAGACATACCCTGAGATATTCATGGAATCACTTGCTTCCAGGAGCTGGGGCTTTAAGAAAATCACCAAATGTCATGAGACCTGGTCATAACGTTGCAAGCGTTGGCAACCATGCAAACTAGACAAAAGACGCTACCCTGTTTCCCCGAAAATAAGACAGTGTCTTATATTAATTTTTGCTCCCAAAGATGCGCTAGGTCTTATTTTCAGGGGATGTCTTATTTTTCAGAAATGAAAAATGCCTTATTATCGGTGGATGCCTTATTATCGGGGAGGTCTTATTATCGGGGGGATGCCTTATATTACAACGAGAGGCAAAACTGTAAGTAGGCCTTATTTTCGGAGGATGTCTTATTTTCGGGGAAACAGGGTAGTGCTCCTTGGCCAAGATTTTCAAAAATAGGTGCCTAAAGTTAGACTTCTAGGTCCATATTTAGACACCTCAATAAGTGACCCGGTTGTCAAAAGTGCCGAGCGCCCAGCAGCTCCCACTGAAATCTTTTGAAAATCAGGTTATAGTCATAGGGCCTGATTCCGCAAAGTCTTCATGCATATGGTTAACATGTGAGGAGTCCTGCAGTGGGTTTACTAACAGTGTATAAAGTTAACCAAAAGCTTAAGCATGTCTGTGCTCCAGCTCAGCTCCATTGGTGGCAGCGTAACAGGGGCCCTCTGGCTGCTAGCACCATTGAAAGCACTTTGACCATTAGATCTGCTCTGTGGAGAGGGTGAAGAAGCCTGTAGTTACCAGGAAAGGGATTTTCTAGCACTGTGACGGGGTGTATACACCCTGCTTCGCAAACAGCAGGAAGGAGGTTAACTCTCACTCGCTTTTTCTCCCCAAAGGACCACAGCTGCAGGGAGCCACTCCCCCAGGAAAATCCCTTGGCGCTCAGGGATTGTTGGGGATCCAGGGGGGCAGGGCTAGCCCCAGTTGTAGAGAACGGTCATCCTTCTGGACACTACAAGACAGATGCGTTTGGAGGACTCTGGGCTCAGCCTGCACTAGGGGTACGTCTACACCACAAATTCCAGTGTAACTGTAGTGCAGGTAGGCACACCCGCGCCAGCTTGAATTTAGCCAGCGCAGCTACCACTAGTGACAAAGATGTGGTGGCATGGACCCTCGGACGGGCTAGCACAACCCACGTACATACCCAGAGTCCCCAGTGGGCCGCACAGAGGTGGCTAGAGCCCATATGGAACTCCGCTGCCTTGTCGTCACTACTATTCTTACCTGCATGCGTTGAATTAAAGCTATCAGGGGGTAGCCGATGACTTGCATCTGAAGAAGTGAGGTTCTTACCCACGAAAGCTTATGCTCCCAATACTTCTGTTAGTCTTAAAGGTGCCACAGGACCCTCTGTTGCTTTTTACGTGAATTAAAGCTAGTGTAGTTATGCCTCCCTATGCTGTAATCCCACCTTAATTTGCAGTGTAGACGTGCCCTAAGGCGTCAGTTCTTTGCCGGGCTGCTTCATGAACCTATCTGAGCACGTGAGCTGTGTAAAGCCACTCCTTTGTTGATTTGGTTGAGAGACCTGGGCAAAAGGAAGCCCCTTTCCAAACGTTTCGGTGTTGGTAACTCCCTTAGCTGTCTGTGAGCGTGGTCCTGGCTCTGTAACGCCTGAGGCATTTAGGGTGAAGGGGGTGCTCAAAAAAACATATAGATAGATTAGGGCTGTTGATTAATCGCAGTTAAATCACGCCATTAACTCAAAAAGATGAATCGTGATTAATCACACTTTTAATCACATTGTTAAACAAGAATAGAATCCCAATTGAAATTTATTTAGTATTTGTGGATGTTTTTCTACATTTTCAAATATGTTGATTTAAATTACAACACCGAATACAAATTTTACAGTGCTCACTTCATATTATTATTTTTGATTTCAAATATTTCCACTGTAAAAATGATAAACAAAAGAAATAGGATTTTTCAGTTCACCTTATTCATGTACTGAAGTGCAATCTCTTTATCGTGAAAGTGCAACTTACAAATGTAGATT
Organism: Chrysemys picta bellii; assembly: GCF_011386835.1. Lineage (NCBI taxonomy): Eukaryota > Metazoa > Chordata > Testudines > Emydidae > Chrysemys > Chrysemys picta. Next base: position 8,236,343 of record NC_088815.1, on the reverse strand, counting down.
TTGTTTGTTTGTTATATAACTGCACTCAAAACAAAATAATGTAAAACTTTAGAGCCTATAAGTCCACTCAGTCCTACTTCTTGTTCAGCCAATCACTCAGACAAGCAAGTTTGTTTACATTTGTGGGAGATAATGCTGCCTGCTTCTTATTTACAATGTCACCTGAAAGTGAGAACAGGTATTCGCATGGCACTTTGTAGCCGGCATTGCAAGGTATTTACATGATAGATATGCTAAACATTCGTATACCCCTTCATGCTTTGGCCAACATTCCAGATGACATGCTTCCATGCTGATGATGCTCGTTTAAAAAAAAGTGTTAATTAAATTTGTGACTAAACTCCTTGGTGGAGAATTGCATGTCTCCTGCTCTGTTTTACCCACATTCTGACATATATTTCATGTTATAGCAGTCTCGGATGATGACCCATCACACGTTGTTCATTTTAAGAACACTTTCACTGCAGATCTGACAAAACACAAAGAAGGTACCAATGTGAGATTTCTAAAGATAGCTACAGCACTCAACCCAAGGTTTAAGAATCTGAAGTGCCTTCCAAAATCTGAGAGGGAGGAGGTGTGGAACATGCTTTCAGAAGAGTTAAAAGAGCAACACTCTGATGCGGAAGCTACAGAACCTAAACCACAAAAAAAGAAAATCAACCTTCTGCTGGTGGCATCTGACTTAGATAATGAAAATGAACGTGCATCGGTCCGCACTGCTTTGGATCGTTATCGAGCAGAACCCGTCATCAGCATGGACGCATGTCTTCTGGAATGGTGGTTAAAGCATGAAGGGACATATGAATCTTTAGTGCATCTGGAACATAAATATCTTGCGATGCCTGCTACAACAGTGCCATGCGAATGCCTCTTCTTACTTTCAGGTAACATTGTAAACAAGAAGCAGGCAGCATTATCTTGTGTAAATGTAAACAAACTTGTTTGAGCAATTGGCTGAACAAGAAGTAGGACTGAGTGGACTTGTAGGCTCCAAAGTTTTACATTGTTTTATTTTTGGGTGCAGTTATTTGTACATAATTCTACATTTGTAATTTCAACTTTCATGATAAAGAGATTGCAAGACAGTACTTGTATTAGATGAATTGAAAAATACTGTTTTTTTTACAGTGCAAATATTTGTAATAAAAAATAATAATATAAAGTGAGCACTGTACACTTTGTATTCCGTGTTGTAGTTGAAATCAATATATTTGAATATGTAGAAAATATCCCAAACTATTTAAATAAATGGTATTCTATTATTGTTTAGCAGTACGACAACTATTGCCTTATATCAGGAGTAGGCAACCTATGGCACGCGTGCCGAAGGTGGCACGCAAGCTAATTTTCAGTGGCACTCACACTGCCCGGGTCCTGGCCACCAGTCCAGGGGGCTCTGCATTTTAATTTAATTTTAAATGAAGCTTCTTAAACATTTTAAAAACCTTATTTACTTTACATATAACAATAGTTTAGTTATATATTATAGACTTCTAGAAAGAGACCTTCTAAAAACGTTAAAATGTATTACTGGCACAGGAAACCTTAAAGTACAGTGAATAAATGAAAATTCGATACACCACTTCTGAAAGGTTGCCGATCCCTGCCTTATATTATGGAAACACAAAGCATTTTAAACCTCTCATTAACGCTTCACCATTTACCTTCCCTGTTTACATCAGAGAGATTTTCAAAGGAGCTCAGCTCCCATTTACACACCAAAAGAAGTGGCCAGATTTTTCAAACGCAGGTTGGGTCCTGCTGAGTACTTGAGAAGCTGGCCCCCGAGAGCCTTTCGTGGATGGGAAAGTGATGACAGAGTGATAAGTGCCTACTCCTCTCTAATCCTTTTCATTTTCCGCCTCTTACGCATTAGCATCAGGCTGCAAAGTCTGGCTTGCAAACACCCTGGAAATATTTCTGTTCCCTTTAGGGCTTCTGCGCTCTGCCACTTTTGTTCCAGCTCTACATTTGGGGTCTAAATCTAGTAGATTGCATTTAATGCTAATAGCTTCTGGACTCAGGGCAGGTCTACCCAGAAGCGCTGCACAAGGAGACCCTGTGGAACTGAGCTCTGTGGCACGCAGGGGTTATATACCTTATGTACAGGTTCCAGGCAGCCTGGCTCGGTGCATGGTCGGAATGCACTTCCAGGGAGAAGGGCCACGGGGACGGGATTTGCCTATAAAAGCCCAATTCTTCAGTCCTCGTGCAAACAAAATTGCCATTGACTTCAAAACTAGGGGCCTGCGTGTGCACCTAGGATCAGACGGCTAGTGCTGCTCTCCCATCAACATAGGAATTCTTCCCTCGACCTTGGGCTGTCTTCGTGGGGCGGGGGAGGTCAGCTTAATCAGGGGTGTCGATTTTTCATGCCTCTGAGCAACGTAGCTGGGTCAAACTAACTTTTTAGCGTAGACCAGGCCTGCATCTACCTGGGAATTACACCTCCCAGCTGCAGTGTAGACACAGGAGAATAAGCACCCAAACATGGAAAGGGAGTGCATGTAATCAGTGCTGCTGGGGAAGAAAGAAATTTCCAAGAGACTTTCGCACATTGACAACAGCTACAAATATTCACTGAAGACAATTAGACAATTTCCCTGACAGGCCAGTGTGTTAATCAGGCCAATAGTGGCCAACTTAAATTCTGGCAAAATCCAGGGTTTGTGCTAAAAATGCAAACAGTTACCGTAGCAACTGCAACAGCTGATAGCGCCTCATGTCACAGGGAGAAAGCACACCCCCAGACAGACTCAATGGGGCAAAGCAATCCATGGCATAATGCCACTGAAGCCACCGGAGTTCCACTAGGAGTGAATTTGGCCCTTTCTCGCCCATACGCGCTGCCAACCGCTGTCTGTGATCGTTCTTAAGTAAGCTGACGGAGGAGGTGTGAGGAATTCAGCAGGAGACTGCTGACTGGCAAGGCAGTTATGAAACAAAGTGACTTTGTTGTGCTCCAACTTTTATTATGGCAGTTTATTGAAGTCTGTGAAAAAGAGGAATACAGTTCTCATCCCATAATGCTGTTTATCCTGATTGAAAATAAATAAAAGAGAGGGAATATATCTATCCTCTAAAGAAGGAGAAAGCGAGAGTCGGGCCTCCTGGATTCTATCCTGCCACTAACTCGCCACGTGACCTTGGGAAAGTTACTTAATTGATCTCTGCCTCAGTTTCCCCATCCGTGAAATTGGGACAAGGCGACTTGCCTACTGCACAATCAAAATGACTGTTTTTCCTCTCACACCAGGTCAACACGGCTGTAACTCCGCTGCCTTCAATGAAGTTACTTCTGACTTATATCCGTGTGAGAGAAGAGTCTGAAGATGTGTTTGAAGCACTCTGAGATCCTGTGAAGGAAGCGGCTCATGGGGCAGAGTAAAGCATGAGGTGGAGCAGGGTAGATAGCTGATATTTAGGTCATGTCTACATGCCCTAGTGTAGATGACGCTACTATCAGCCTAGCCATGTCTACACTTGGGGTTAGGTTGTTTTAATTTTTCACATTCCTGAGTACCTAACTTTTAAGTATAGACCAGGCCTTAGGGGTCATAAGGGTGTATTTTCTGAGTCATACTTGGATTTTTAGATGCATTTTCAACAGGAAACAAACCATCCAGAGTAAGCTAATTGCAGAATGGTTAAATACTGAGCAAGATGCAACTTCTGAAAGGTTCTGGATGAGGAGTGAATTTCTCACCTGGAGGGTGTGAATCCCTAGACCATCCCCTGATACAACTGGGCTTGCAAAAAAACTACCATCCAGCCTGAGCCAAGCAGGTGGGCCCAGCTCAGTGCCAGACTATACTGCCCCACCCTCAAAGCACTCCACTCCCCTGTGCACTTTGGGATCCTGATTTGATCCAGCCGACTTCACTGGTTTGGCCTCGCTCTACCCCTCTCTCAGCTCCTCCTTTCATCTAGCAACAACCTCCTCTCTGTGCCTTCATGCCATTTCACCGTTGTTGTGAGAGCCTTCCCCTCTGCAGCTCCTGCCACCTGTCCCTCTTCCAGCGGTGAATGCGCTTTAAGGGGAGCCTGCCTTTTTAAGGTTTCTGCAGTTAGTCTCCGTCTGTGAAGGGAACAGAGCCAGGACCCCACCCTGCCATGAAGCAGGATGAGCTTGCATCCTTCAGGGCCCAGGGCAAGATGCATTTGTTTGCACAATCCTCTCATCCATGCTAGTAAGGAATAGATAGGCCAGCACTAGCTCTTCTAGAGAAAAAGCCAGATCACTTCAGGGAGCTGGGTAAAACCATGGTGATACGGAGATCATTAGATACTATGTTTCATTTTATCGGTGCTTAGACACCCTAGCGATGAGCCCGCTGAAAGCACCTAACTAGACAGATATGGGCCACCCATTCCTCCACCTGCAGTGAGCTGACCATTCTGCCAAAGCGGGAGGAGTTCTGCAGCGTGCGTTTCAAGGAGACATTTTAAAAGCCTCCCTCGCTGCCGGGCGCAGGCCGAAATCTCCCCCCCTACGAAGATCTTCGCACAGGTGACGCCTGCGAGAATCGAAGCGCACGACAGAGCCATTTACACAGGCCCCCGAGAGCCAGGTTTCAGTGGAGGCTCTAAAAATAATTCTCTTTAGCACATGATTTATACAGCGCTGCAGAGCAGCCCGGCTCTCCCCTCTTGGCATGCCAGCAAACACATGAGCTAGCTAAAGCAACACCTCTGGGAGCTCTTGGCTTGCAGTAGAACCTCCCTTCCTGTAGGTGTAGCTGCTGCCCCCTCCTCTTGCGGGCAGTACATGCGCAGCACAGGCTCCCTGCAGAGGTTTTCAATTTCCCTTCCCCGCCCCCTCCTTCAATATTTAATGCAGGCCTCTGAGGCCTCCCCACCTGCCCCCCTCCCAGCACCTTGGTATTTTGGTTATAAGCACAGAAATAATGGAGCTAATGCAGCAGTAAACATACAAAAAAACAAAATACAGAGGCCAAAAAATCCGGGGAGGTTAATATCAGAAAGGAACACAAAGTGCTGAATTATTCTAGCTTCTGTTGAATTGGAAGCATCTGGCAGCAGCTGCATTTGAAAGCTCTGACAGCGGCGCTATAGGGGGCAATAGTTTCAAGGAGAATAAGGGTTCTAAGATTCAGCCTGGAAATTAAAAGCAACCCCCAGCAATCGGCAGTGCGATATTTTCACGAACTCTTTAGATGTATATTTAGGGTGATAAATCAAAGGCTTTTCCTCTGATTTACAGCGAAGGAATGGACCAAGCTGGGGCCCAATCCGGAAAACCTTCACTCACGCAGCCGTTTCTTAGGCTTCAATGGGGCAGCTCACGCAGGATTACTTGCTTGCCTAGGGAACTGCAAGATCAGGTCTCGGTTTCCAGCTGATCGAACGTTAACACAGTGAGCTAAAGGTTAGTGCTTCAAGAAAGGGTGGCGCTTTTTAAAAAACACCCTTATTTGCATCTTGCTTTTAAGAACAGGACTAGAGAGCCTGCAATGAACAAAGCACAGATGCAAGCCTGTGACTTAATCAGGGCTCCTCCACAAGGAGTCCGCCCATGCAGAGCTCATTGCAGGATCAGGGCCAAAGCAAGAAATAATGTATACAGGCTATAGTCTGGAGCTGTCATCTCAGGCTGCACTCAATTTGCAAATTAATTCAGAGGTCCTGATTCTCATCTGCTTTATGCTGGGGTAACTCAAGTCAATGGTGCCGCTGTAAAATTGATGAAACTGAGCAGAGAATCTCAGTTTCCTTTAGGGAAAGAGAGGTATTA